>NW_027457555.1:310000-620000 GCF_050624435.1 Tenrec ecaudatus | reverse complement strand
GACTTACTGCAAGACATCCCTGAGGAGAAGCCACATAGACCTGCCCCGATGCTGTCCTGGGTCCTAGAGAAGCAGACTGGAGACCCCTGCCAGCGCTGAGAGATGCTTACATGTTCACTTATTCGGCTTTCCTACTGCAGCCGGCACCACTGTGTTTGGTAAGATGGAGGAGAACTTTGTGGATTGGTGTGGGACACATGGGCTAATGTTGGACTTGTGGTTTTGGGCAGCACTGGGTTGGGATGTTTTCTTGATGTGCACTTAACCTTTATCCAAAACTGTCTTTTATACATAAGATTTTCTGTGGATTTATTTCTCCAATGTACTCACACTAACACAACTACTATAAGAAAAACCAGGCCACAAGTTAGCACCCTTGTCAATTTAGGAATCACACTAAATACAGAAAAGCTATTCTCCACCATGGCATCTCTGGGTGGCATCCCTGGATGGCACAAACAGTTAAGAGCTCAATTCCTGACTAAAATATACTTCTGAATCTATATGGTGGTGCCTCAGAAGACAGACCTGGTGGTCTGCTTCTGAACACTCACACAGCCTTGAAGCCCCTACCTAACACGGTTCAGTTTGGCTCTGCACACATGGTAGTTCTGTGACTTGGAATCAACCTCACAGCAACTGGTTTGGATGACAGGTACTCAGTCCCTGAGTTATGACCGGCACCATTCTGATGATTCTGTTATGAGTCAGTCCTGACAGAGTCAAATATCTCATTATTCTTACCTTTTATTTTCATCTTTACACATCTGACCATCATTAGTTTGTGGGGGTTGAAAACATTGGATATAAACTTACAGCTAGCATGACATCAGAGATATATGCTATAGCATTACATGTAGTGCATGCTACTTATGGGAAATTTTCTAAAAAAGAAAGAAAAGCAGATGGTCATAATGCAGCTCATCTCAACTTGAATACAGCACAAATCAGAGATTGTGTTTTCTGGGTCTTTGAACTGATATGAGCCAATTAAGTTGTGGGCTGATGAAAAGAAGTGAAGTAGACCTGTTTTTAAAAGCTTTAACGATCTCGAAGGCTAAATGGAATGGGGGCAAATATGGTTTAAATCCCTGGAATAGAGATTTGGGAACCTTTCACAAACCTGTTTCATGACACCAATTTACTTCCAACACTGTGGAGAGCGACACACTTTCAATGCAGCAAGTGGTTTGCTGCCATCTTTGAGCAGGCTCTATTATTTTCTACTCAGCCTATCCAGACATTTACTTGCATGCTGGCCTTATTTTTTTTAAGCGAAATACGTTTCTAATGGCTTAAAATTTTTAAAATTTCTGTAGACCACATCATTTAATAACAAAGAAATTAAATAAAAACTGAACAAAGGAAGAGGTGGCTATAAAGTAGAATCAGCAGGGTTGTTGGGTAAAAGACAGGGACTGCAGGACACAGGGTTCTAGGAACTTCAGAAGCTTAGGGATTGGGGTGGAGACACTGATTTAGGCCAAAGTGACTTAATCCTGGCCACGACTAAACCAGGGTGAACCACTTTGAGAAGCTCTAGTGTTTTCTCCTCTTCTCGGTTGTCTGATCTTCTCTCACCTGAAGCTATTGATTCTATGTCTCCTCTTCTCCAGGCTAGTTTTTCAGGGCATTGACAGCTCTTTCTAGACTTGTGACAAACTCTTAGTCTGCAGGCTTGAGTCTGGGGCTGGCTGCAGTTTTGTCTATGGGAGTGAGAGGGCCATCGAGATCAAAGGGTCTATTCAGATGGTCTCTGTGTCCTACTGGAGAAATCAGACAGAACAGTCTGGTCACTGTAGTTGCCATCGCCCCTGGGACAGAGTTTTGGGTGCAGGAGAAGAAAGATAGGGATAAAAGTGATGCAAACACAAGCAAGTATCTTTAATACATAGATCCCTTCAGACTCCAGCCTGGACACTGTTCCTTTGTTGGTCTTTACATACACTCTCCCCTGATTCGAGAAACAGTTCTGAGTAGTCGGTGATTGTGACTGAGTAGGAGGGCTCACTGCCTAGATGTCACATTTCCTAGGTCTGCCTGATGGCTGTTCCACCACAAGTGCTCTCTTAGTGTGCCTCCATTTCCTTGTCTGGAAAATGGGGTTGATAGTTCTCCCCACCTCATCCACTTAGTGGTTAGTCAATTAAATAACCAATCACGCCAATAGGTTATTTAAAGTTAAGGGGCTTGCCTGCTAACCCAAAGGCTGGCTATTTGATTCCACCCAGAGGTGCCTTAGTAGAAAGGCCTGGTGTTCTACTTCCGAACTCTCAACCCTGGGAAACCTATGGAGCAGAGTTCTATGACAGACAGAGTGTCGCAAAGGGTGGGGGCAGGTAGATTTCCACTCCTCAGAACCCTAGGGATCAGTTCTGCTCTGTTCACGTGATCACTATATATCAGAATCGATTTAATAGCAGTGGATGGCTTTAAAACTCACATTGAATCCCTATCGGGGCAGGGATTTAAGCATCTGGATGCTAAATGCAAGTTTGGTGTAAAGTTGAAGCTCTCTGCTCCCATAAAGACCCACAGCCTTGGAAAGCCCGGTGGGGTTTCCTACTCTGTCCTGCAGGGTCACTATGAATCAGCGTTGACTCTATGGCAGTAAGTGTGCTTTTGATGGCCTGTCCTTACATAGTTGGCTGGACAAGTTGCCCAAGGAGACCATGGGATGCAAACACTTCCCAGATGAAGTATGTTAAAGCTTCAAATTCACAGATCTATGTAGCCTAGCGTTACCAGTCACCCAGGCGTCTGTCACTATTCCCAGTTTCCCTATTAATTCAGACTTCTTTGCAAACATGGTTCAGGTGTAAGGCTTCCAGGTAAAACACAGGCTGCCCAGTTTAAACTGAATCCAAAATAAACAATGACATTTTCTTAGTACACACATCCCCCATAGTTATACTAAATATGACACATATTAAAGTCTATCTATTGTTTACCTGAAATTCAAATTAACCAGGAATTCTATGTTTTCATGTAAAGAACCTGGTAGGCAGGGCAACAGAGGGCTCTTTTAGTAGCATTAAAGAACACCAGCCCCCTTTCTGTAGCAGTATAGGCATCTCCCGAAGCCAACATGGGGAAGCACTTGGGCACAGGTGGTTTGAATGAGAGGTGGCCCTGAAGAACACAGTGCAAGAACAGCAAGGTGAGGCCAGGAAGGGAGGGAAACCAGTAAGAGGGAGTCACTAGGACTCAATCCCCTAGGAGGCTTCCCAGCAACCACGGAACTTGTCTTAGCATCAGGGCACAGGAGGAGTGAGGAACTGGGGCTGAGCAATATCCTTGGGGCGTTCATGCCTCTGCACTTCCGGGTGGCACTTGTGCTTGACTGAGCATGCCCATGGCAGAGAAGCAGAGAGCCTCAGGCACTTGAGGTGGAAAGCCTTCAGTGTACTGGAAACTGTCTCCCACAGCTGCTGAGTTGCAGTGCTACACCCGAGCAGCGAGTAAGGCGGATGTCTAGAGCCCCAGCTTGATTTGCCTGAAATCAACCACTCAATCTTAGTTGGATGAAAGAAGTTGCTCAGTTGACCACAGAGGGTTGCTATGAAGATAAAATCCGAGAATGTGTGGAAGAGGATGTTAAAAATTGATAAGCACTATCAAAATGGAATGTATATTAAGCATTATTCAGTTAAGAATGAAAGGGAGAGAAAAGAGGGAAAGAGGGAAGGGCAGAAGAAAAGTGGGGGAGGGAAGAAGGAAATAGCCTCATAAAAATAACGTCCAAGTAACAAAATTATTTGGTAAAAAATTTTTATTGAGTGCCTTATTTTTTACCCGGTAATGTAAATAGGTAATAAGGAATAAATAGTGACTCAAACAAACCAAATGCCTGCCCTCACAGAGCTTACATTTTAGGGGGAAAGTAAAATGGATAACAAATTATAAAAGTACTATTAAAAGAAACCAGACAAAGGAGCTGGGGTGGGAGTTGAGAGGGGGTGTTTGGGGAGAATGATAGGGTTTCTGTTTTGAATGGGAGGGTCAGCCAGGGGAGGTGTCACAAAGGTGACTTTGAGATCAAAACCTGAAGGAGATGAGAGGGAAAGTGACACAGATCTCTGGAGGAGAGGGTTCCAAACAATGAGATCCTGTGGGCAAAGGTCCTCAGATGGATAGGTGCCTGGTCTGTGGCAGGAGTGGCAAGGCCACCAGCTTGGCCATATCACAGAGAGCAATGGGGAGGGAGTGAAGGAGGGAGGAAGGAAGGAAGAGAAGACCCGTGGGCTGAAGGGATACTGAGGGAGATGTATACAGAATATACAGAGCTCTGTAGGGCATTGTGAAGAATTTGTCTTCCTTGGGGGTAGATGAGCCATTAGAAGGTAGTGCGTGGGCATGCCATGGCCCACCGTGCATTTTAAAAGGGCATTAGCTTCTGTGTTAACAGCAGGCTTTAAGGGAACAAAGATGGAAAGCAGTCAGTGAATTGGGAGGTTAGGAAAGCACTGCAGGCATGAACAGATGATGGTAGGGCAAGGGCGGTAGGAGTGGAAAGGGTGGGACAGAACAGGATTCTGAATCTACCATAATAATGGATGGAAAGAAAGAGGCAAGCTATGGATGCATCTACAGCACTTGACCTGAGCAACTGGAGGTAAGGAGCTGCTAACACTGAGCTACAGAAGTCTAGGGGAGGAACAATCTTGAGTAAGGGGTGACGGAGAACGTGGCTAAGTTTGAGAGGCTGTGAAGGTCCAAGTAGAATAGCAATGGGTGGAGTCTGTGTCGTAGTCATGAATCTGGCAATCCTCAGTATAAGAGTATATTTCAAGTCACAAAATGGGATAAGGACATCTACATGGAAGGGTGTAGGCAGAGAACAGAAGAAATTCAGAGTTAGTCTTTGGGTAACACAAGAATAAGAGGTCAAGGAGGCCAGAAAGAACCAGCAAAAAAGACTCAAAAGGAGTGGCTAGAGAGATGAAGAAAACCCAAGAAGCCAAGTGAAGCATGAGATCATTGTAGAAGTGAGGCTCTGTGGACGAGCCGGGTGATACAACGAAAAAAAGTTCTCCTAAGGAGAGCATATTCCAATGGGTTTTCTACTTGACACAGTGCTTGCCTTTTAAGGCAGGTGTTTGAACTGTCCACCATTTCCATCCATGCCTGGCCTCTACCCTGCCTGAGCCGCCTCTGCCTTGTGGTATCACATCCCCTAGCATCTAGCCCAATCCTTGAAGCACTGTGAGCCCGAGACTACATGTGTCTGAGCTATCCCTATTTAGATCACTCCTAGTTCCAGACCCATCATCTGTCCCCTAAAATCAGCAGTGGCCAGCGTTTGCGGCTGAGGCTGCTACTGCTGTTACACAGAGTCTCAGTGAGAGAGTTGGGTAAGCATTGGGCTGAAATTGTAAGGGCAGCGGTTCATACTCATCAGCCCATCCGCTAAGAACAATGTGCCTGGCTGCTCCTGAAAAATGCAGTCCCAGAAATTCCAGGGAGTAGGCCTACTCTGCCCTAAAGGGTGGCTATGAGTCAGAATGGATTCCCTGGCAGTGATGTTTGTTTTGGAGTTAGGTGGTTGTTGTTAATGTCCTTGAAGTAGGCTCCCCTCATGGTGACCTTATGTACAAAAGAACAAAACATTGACCATGACTGTTCCATCTTCAGAGCACTGGTGTGCTTGAGTCCTTTGCAGGGATACTGTGTCCATTGGTTTCATGGATGAGCTCCCCTGGTTTGTTTACCTAATTTGCGAAGCATGATGTCGTTTTTTAGCTATCAGCCCTTTGTGATGACATGTCCACAGTATCAAGCCACAACCTTGCCATCGTCATTTCCTAATAGGGTTCTGGTTGTATTTCTTCGAAGATGGATTGTTCATTCTTTTGATAGTCCACTGTAAATTCAATATCTGAAATATACCTGGGCCAACCTCTAATGTTCTATCACCACCCCTTATAAAATAGCACGACTTCCTGGCAATCAGCTTGCTTGTTATTTGTGTACTAGGTTAGCAAACAGGCTAGTGTAAGTCTTCTGGAACTTTCCAGGGAGCATAACTTCTTTCCTCCCACTTGGACAACGCCAAAGTAATCCAGTATTACAAAGTCTTGATCTGCAGAACTGACTTGAATTTAACGGAACACACACACACACACACACACACACACACACACACGGCCACCATCATCCTTTGTAACTAGAGCCATTGCCGAACGACTCAGCTGTCCGCAGTTATTGGGAATCATGACTGAGTGATCCAAACTGTGAACATCGCATCTCTTCTTGCCACTCTGAGGCAGCAAGGACCCTTAAATACTCATTAGAACATCCTCCCCTTCCAGAATAAATAAATGCAGGTCTCTGACAAGGGAGCCAAAATGGGAGGCTCTGAAGCACTGGGTGGGTTTTTCCCTTGCCACAGCAAGCTCTTCACTCATCGGAGGTTGGCTCAGGTTTTAGAGAAAGGTAGGGCAATGACTCCTGAGATTAAAACATGCCTGCTTCTCAGACATGTATTCTAAATGAAAATGTGGTTTATGGGCATCAGGTTCTAAATCTAAAGGCCAAGCAATTCTACTTATGACCATCAATCATGGTAGTTACACTCACAGAGAATGAAAATGTACACAACCACTGTTAGCCCATACCCAGCCAAGGAGCGTCTTCTACCAAGGAACCAGGTTTCCATGACAAAAACTATCTGCCCTGTGTTTACTCATTGGTACCCAAACTAGTGGCATTGACTCTCAAACAAGGGGATTTATCACGAGATGCTCTCAAGGCCAATCTCTTCTGATTTGTAGAGAGGGCATTATATTAGGCGTCAGAAAAAAAGGGTTTGATTGCCACCTTGGCTGTTTACACCTCATGTAGAACTTGGCCATTCCCTCTCTTTGTCTCAGTTTTCTCCCCTACCTAGAAGTACCTAAGAGGCTGTGAATCTCCTTTGCATCAGTTGCTATTAGAATTGTCTTAGTTCAGAATAGCATAGTGGTTAGTGAAGATCTCACACATCAGATTACTCTTGGAAATCTAACTCTTCTTCTTTTTTTTTTGAGCCAAGTCTTTTTTTTCTTTCTCTCATCTCTTAATTTTTTTTCATTTCTTTTTTTTATTATTATTTTTGTATTTTATTGGGGGCTCTTACAGTTCATCATAATCCATACATATATCCATTGCCTCAAACACATCTGTACATATGTTGTCATCTTTTTTTAAAAAATATTTTTATTGGGGCTCATAATGTTCTTATCACAGTCTGCACATACATCAATTGAGCAAAGCACCCTTATACATTCGTTGCACTCGTCATTCTCATAATTCACCTTCCACTTGGGTTCCTGGAATCAGCTTGGTTTCCCTTTTTCCCCCTATCCCCCTCCCTCCCCGCTCCCACCCCTGGTCCGTTAATAGTTTATAAATAATTTTATATCTTATCTTACACTCCCTGGCGTCTCCCCTCACCCGCCACCCCATTGCCATCTCCCAGAGAGGAGGTTACACATAGATCTCCGAGATAGGTTCTCCCTTTCTACACCCCCTTCCCCCCTGGTGTCACCACTCCCACCGCTGGTGTTGAGGGGTTCATCTGTCTTAGATTCCCTGTGCCTCCAGATCCCCACTGCACCGCTGTGCATCCTCTGGTATAACCAGGTCCGCAAGGCAAGGTAGAATTGGGGTCATGATGATTGGAAGGGGAGGAAGCGTTCAGGAACTAGAGGAAGGTTTTGAGTTTCATTGTTGCTACACTGAACCCTGAGTGGCCCATCTCCTCCACACTACCCCTCTGGAAGGGGTGTCCAGCTGTCTCCAGATGGGCATTGGGTCCCCATCACGCACTCTCCCTCTTTCACGGTGATGTGATTCTCACCACCACCCCACCTTTGTTGTTGGAGACCTGGTCTCCTCTGCCCTTCACGATCACCTATGTTGGTGTGCTGCTTCCGTGTGGGCTTGGTTGCTTCTGGACTAGATGGCCGCTTGTTTGCTTTCAAGCCTTCAAGTCCCCAGACGCTATATCTCTCAGTAGCCGGGCACCATCAGCCTTCTTCACCACACTTGCTTATGCACACTTTCGTCTTCAGCGATTATGTGAGGAAGGTGTTCACACAATGATTGTTTTTGTTGCTTTGTATCTGCTACATGGTCCATTCAACACCTTGTATTCGCTTAGGCTGTGTGCTTCTTCTCGGTGGGCTTTGTTGCTTCTGAGTTAGATGGTCGCTTATTTGCCTTCAAGCCTTTAAGCCCCCAGACGCTATATCTTTTTGATACCCGGGCACCATCAGCTTTCTTCACCACGTTTGCCTACACACACGTCTGTCTTCAGTGATCATGTCGGGAAGATGGGTATCCTGCAATGACTGTTTAGCAGGGCGAGGTGCTATTGTATTGGGGGATTATGTATGAGGAGGCCCAATGTCCATCTGCTACTCTACTACTGAACCTATAAATATATGCATATAAATCTATTGCCCCCATAATCATAAATATATTTACATATGTACATGTCTGTATTTAGGCTTCTTTGTATGCACTTTGCCTCCTACTCCTTTCCTCTATTTCCTTTCGCTTTCCTCCCGACCCATTACCATGTTTAGCCTTCATTCTGGATTCAGTAGTTCCTCTCAGTTACCTTGCTCTTGGTCACTCCCTACCAGTCCTCCCCTCCCCTCCCTCCTCTGGTTTTGAACCACTTGCTGTTCCCTTGTCCCTCTGTAGGGCGACACCTCCTCCCTTCCCCTACCTCCCACGCTCTCATGTCCCTCCAGGACCGTTGGTCCTATTGTTTTCTTCTCTCATTATTTGTCCAGCCTATCTTGTCTACGTGGACCTGCTGACATAGTAATATGTGCATACAAATGCATATGACTTTGACTGCGCCCAAGTGGCACATAAGAACATGGCTTTGACAGAAGCAACATCGACACGCTGATAAGCAGAAAAGCCACTAACATACAAAATTTAGAAGGCAAAAAACAAAACCAATTAAAAAAAGACTAAACAAAAAGCTAGCAAATATTAAAAAGAAAAATTGCTAGTAGTTCAAGGTCAGTTCGTTGGCCTTTAGGAGTGTTTTCTAGGTGTAGCTTGTGAGGCGCCACGTCCTGGCCCGGAAGACCATCCTTTATACTCCCTCGGGATCCCTTTGCTCTGCTTCCTCCACTGCTCGATTGCACGCCCCCAGTGTTTGCCTCAGTGTGGCGGGGTCAGCTCAGTCGCACATCCTCCATTGTATCTCCGGTGCTGTCCCGTGTAGGGCCATGTGTTGGTGCAGGATGTTGCATCTCATAGTGTGGCCAGCTGAATGATGGACCCAGGTGTACTCCACTTAGACTGTTCTCCTTCTTTTGTTTCAGCTTCCTTCTGGATGTGGTGTGGTGAGTCAGTTCCTTTCCCACACCAGACGATCTATTTTAGTTTTCTGTGGTATTCCCTTCAAGTGTGGGGGTCGGCCTAATTCTGGTTTGGGCCAGCGTGTCGTCCAGCCTCTTTGTGTAGACCTCTGTACTTTGCGTTGCCCTCCTTGTTTGGTGTGTCGTGGTGGGTCCATATTCATGTTCCAGATCTGTGGGGACACAACCGATACTCTCCCCCAGGTGGGTTAGTACCCTGCCCCACCCCATACCATCCATTCGGATTCTCCCCCTCCAGGTTCTCCCTCTCCCTGCCCCACTACTCCTTCTTTATGCTGGGCTCTCATGTACCTCCCTAAGTGTGGCCTGCCCTCCCTCCAACTAACTATGCTTTCCCCCGTTTATTGTGGGATGGATGTTTATTCTTCTATTTCTGTCATGCTGATTGTACTTACCTCAGGGGACTCATGTTGTACCTGTCCCTTTGGGTCTGGCTTACCTCGCTTGTATGAGCTTGAGGAACTTACCTTCCAATCCTATCTTCATGAGTGTTTTGATTAGGAATGGGTGCTGGATGTGGTCAAATGCTTTTTCTGCATCTATGGATATTATCATATGGTTTTTATCCTTTATCTTCTCGATGTGGTGTATGATATTGATGGATTTTCGGATGTTAAACCAGCCCTGCATCCCTGGGATGAATCCTACTTGGTCGTGGTGGATGATATGTTTGATGTTCCTTTGTATTTTATTGGCCAATATTTTGTTAAGGATTTTTGCATCTATGTTCATTAGAGATATTGGTCTATAATTCTCTACACCTGTGGGGTCTTTTCCCTGTTTGGGTATCAAAGTAATGCTGGCTTCGTAAAATGAGTTTGGGAGCTTGCCGTTCTTTTCTATGTTATGGAATACTTTGTGGAGGATCGGTGTTAGCTCTTCCCTGAATGTTTGGTAAAATTCTGCTGTGTAGCCATCTGGCCCTGGGGCCTTTTTCCTTGGTAGGTTTTTGATGACACTCTCTATTTCTTCCTTCGCTATGGGTTTGTTGAGGTTCTTGATGTCTGTCTCAGATAATCTAGGGAGAGATTGTTTTTCTAAATATTTATCCATGTCTTCCAGGTTTCTGAATTCATTAGAATACAAACCTTCATTGTACTTTTTGATTATCCTTTTTGTCTCATTGGGGTCTGTTGTTATTGCCCCCGATTCATCCCTCATCTTGGCTATTGATGTTTGCTCCTTTCTATCTTTGGTAAGCTTTGCCAGATGAGTGTCAATTTTATAAATTCGTTCATAAAACCAGCTTCTAGTTGCGTTAATCCTTTGCATTGTTCTTTTGTCTTCCCCCTGGTTTAACTCCGCCCTGATTTTTATTATTTCTTTTCTCTTGCTATTGGAGGGGTAGTTCTGTTGACTCTGTTCTAGATGTTGGAGGTTTTGTGGTAACATATCTGTCATATGCCTTTCTTCTTTTTTCATATATGCATTAAGTGATATCAAGCTACCTCTGATAACTGCCTTTGCAGTGTCCCATAAGTTTTGATATGTTGTATGCTCGTTCTCATTAGTTTCTAGAAACTTCCTAATATCCTCTCTGATCTGGACCTTAACCCATTCATGTCGCAGGAGATCGTTATTTATTCTCCAATTGGTTGTCCTTGCTTTTCTGGGTCCCTCTTAGTAATCTCCAGCTTTATGGCATGGTGGTCTGAGAAAGACATCTGGATAATATCTATGTGTTTGAATTTACTCAGGCTGGCCTTGTGTCCCATCATGTGATCTATTCTTGAGAAAGATCCGTGTGGATTGGAGAAGAATGTGAAACCTTTTGCTTTTGGATGAAAGGCTCTATAGATTTCTATCAGGCCCTGTTGCCTAATTACATTGTTTAGCTCTCTGGCCTCTTTGCTGAGCATCTTCCCCTGTGACCTGTCTTTCTCTGATAGTGGAGTGTTGAAGTCCCCCACTATTATTGTTGTTTCCGTGATTTCTTCTGTCATTTTTTAATAGTTTGTTTGATGAAATTTGCCGCGCCATTATTAGGTGCGTAAATATTCAGTATGCTAAGTGCTTCCTGGTATACTGAACCTTTGAGCATTATGTAGTGTCCGACTTTGTCTCTTTTTATGTTTTGCATCTTGAAATCCATTTTGTCGGAGATTGAGATAGCCACTCCTGCCTTCTTGGAGTTACCATTTGCTTGGTAAACTTTCTGCCAGCCCTTTATTCTCAGCATATGCTTGTCTGCTCGCTTTAGGTGTGTCTCTTGCAGGCAGTAGATTGATGGGTTATGTTTTCTAATCCAGTCCTCCAGCCTCTTTCTTTTAATGTATGAATTGAGCCCATTTGTATTCAGAGTGATTATTACTATCTCTGGCTTCATAGTTGCCATATTCTGGTTTGTGTTTTGGGTCTTTAACTATCTTCCTTTATATCAGTGTACTGCGTTTGAGTGGAGGGTTTCTATCATGTCCTCTTTTCCATCTGAGACCCTGTTGTCCTGGTAGGTGTTGTTGGCATGTTGGCTTCTAGATGGAGATGGGCTATATGGTGGTCTCCTGATGGTTCTAGTTGGAGCTTGATCTTCTGGCCATAGTGAGTCAGCCAGTATGTTCTGCAGGGTCGGGTGACTTGCAACATATTTTTTGAGTTATTCCTTGTCCTGGGAGACCCTTATCTTACCCTCTATCTTAATGGATAACTTGGCAGGGTATAGGATTCTGGGGGAGGCATTTTTATCTTTCAGTTTTTGGAAGATGTTGCACCGTTCTCTCCTCCTCTTCATGGTTTTTGCACATAAGTCTGAGCATATTCTTACCTGCGCTCCTTTTTATGTGACTGTCTTCCTTTCTCTTGCTGCTCGTAAAATTTTCTCTTTTTCCTCTAAGTTGGATGTTTTTACTATTATATGTCTTGGCGTGTTCTTCTTGGTGTTTAGCTTAGCCGGCGTCCTCTCTGCGTCCTGTATGAGAGTCAGATTCTCCTTTGTTAGGTTGGGAAAATTTTCTTCCAGAAATTCCTTTGCTATCTTGGCTGTCGATTTGTGTGTTCTGTTGTGTTCCAGTAGACCGATTATTCGAATATTATTCCTCTTCATAGCATCTGTCATTGATCTCAAGCTGTCTTCTGTTTCTTTAATTTTCCTATCTGATTGTTTTTCTCGCTTGCTTCGTTTGTTTTGAGTGTCCTCTAGTTTACTGATATGGTTCTCAGCCTCCTCAAGCCTAGATGTAGCTTCTGTGACCTTTTGTGTGGCCTCTGCTACCTCCTCTGTTAGTTTCTGCAGTTCCTTTTGGTGGGTAGAATTCATCCCCTCTATTGAGGACTTAATCCCATCTATTGTGCATTTCATCCCCTCTATAGTTGCATCCTTATTCTGGTTTGCTTCTCTTAGCTCCTGTATTACTGCAAGCAGAGTTCTGAAGATTTCCTTTTGTGGCTGATCTATATCTGTTTCTTCTATGAGTGACGTTAGGTCTGTTAAAGTGCCTCGTTTCTCTGATTTTTTGTTGGGAGTGATGTGGTCTGTTGATTTTTCCTTGATCCTTTCATAGGCCCCATGCTTCTGGGAGACAGGAGTAACCTTATCTATGTTACTATTAAGGATTCTTTCAGGCAATTGCCTATGCCCTCCTGTAAGGGTGGGTCAGACTGCTGTGTAGACCGAGTTCCCTGTCGGGTTGGTGACCCGCAGTGCCGAGATGTTTCAGCAGCTGGAGTGGGTGCTGGGGCCTCAGTGAGTGCCCTCAGGCTGCTTTGACCAGGGGTGACAAGGTACCCTTAGCAGCCCCCTTTATGGGGAGGGGGGGTTAGTAATAAAAGGATTTAAAAAGTTAATGATATAAAAATAGTTTTTGACGGAATATTGGGCAGAGGAAGAAAAAATTGGAGGGAGGGGGAAGAGAATCTATAATAGAAGAGGGACAAGCTGTGATACTAGTAGAGGTGGAAGGAGAAGAAAAAAGATAGTGAAGGAGAATCAATAGAAAAGGGGCTGAAGAGAAGTACAAGCATTAGTGAAAAAGTAGGAAGGAAGGAGAGAGAAAATACAGCACAGAAAGTAAAAGAAAGGGAAGAAGGAATAAAAAAACAAACCAAAACACAAAAAAGAAAAAAACACACACACACACACACAAAAACCTATGCTAGATGGAGGATGGGTGAATGTGTATGTCTGAAAATTTCCCCCTTTCCCTCTAAGCGCCGGTGATGCCTAATAGAGCGCAGAGGTGGCTGAGTTCGTATTGTCCCACGATGTGGTGCTGATCTATGTGTTGTTGGTAATGCTCTTCAGCTCAGCAAGACCTCCCAGGTGAGCCGCTCCCCACTGGCAGTCCTTGTGTTCTAGCTGGGAAGTGCTAGGGCAGCTAAGGGTACTGTGTGGAGGCACAGGCCACCGTGCCCGTCTCCTGTGGTGGCTGGGGAGGGCTGCGGCAGGCTTAGGGCTGGCACTGGGGACCCCACAGGGCCCCCAGGTGGTGAGAGCCGGCTGGAGCTCACCGACGGCTCCGCAGGGACTGCAAAGTCGAGTCGCAGGCTCCGCTGCAGGTGGAATGTTAGATCTGCCCAGGCTGTGAGCGGGCGCGGGAAGCCCCTCGGACAGCCACGCAGACAGCGGCGTGAAACTGCAGGGGACAATGGTGCCCGTCCTCCGCCCCGGCTCAGAGCTCAGAACCGCGCGGACAGCGGCGGCTTGGCGCGAGACCACAGGGTCAATGGTGCTCGTCCTCCGCCCCGCTCAGAGCCCAGAACCGCGCGGACAGCGGCGGCTTGGCGCGAAACTGTAGGGGGCAATGGTGCCCGTCCTCCGCTCAGGCTCAGAGCCACGGCCGCCGGGGTCCCCTCAGCATCCTGGGGAGGGTACCTACTCTTGTGCCTGGCGCTGGGAGGGACCCTCGGCGGGCTGACTCAGCAGCGTGGGCCGCGGCGCTCCACGGGAGCGCAGGTTCCAGGACATGCGTGGGTTGGGCTATGGCTCCCGCCGGCAGGAAGTGCTCAGCGTAGGGGCCCGACCTGGAGTGGAGCTGGCACTAGGCTGCCGGGGGTCGGCGGGGGTGGGCGGCTAGCACACGGAGGGCCGGTGGAGAGGTCCGCGGCAGCGGTGGGGGTGGATGGTCCCCCGTGGGGGTTGCCAGACTACCCGCGGGTCCGCTCCCCGGAGATTGGATGAATGGCAGGAGGGACGCGGGCCCTAGGGCAGATCGTTGTCCTGCGGGGAGAGGGGAACCGCTGGAGAGAAAAGCTTCTCTCCCAGTGGGGATCCGCGAGTGGGCCGCTGGTGTAGGGGAGCGCGTCACCTGCTGCGCCTGTCTAGGCAGGGCAGGCAAGCGACTCTGGGCTGGGTTCTGGTTTGGGGATGGAGCTTAGGCTAGTCGCCAGTGAGCTCGCGGCAGCTTAGTGACCAGAGATGTCCCACAAGTCCGGTCCTCTTTCACCTAGACCCCTGCTCAGGACAAATGTGTGGGGTGGGACTGGGGTGCTGTCCCAGGGGGATATTTCACTCACCAGACTCCTACTATTCAGCTACCTGGTCACCAAATCCGCTTTGTTTGGAGGAGCTCTCAGTGTATGCGGGTGTCCCCATCGGCCATCTTCCCGGACTCCTCTAACTCTTCTATTTACTCACTGTGTAACCTTGGGTTGATCATTTGACCTCTCCATGCCCTGACCCCTCTGCCAAATAACAATAGTACCTGCCTCATACTAGCATTTGTTGAGTTGGAAGAATTAATAATTTTGCAGGATTGACCCTCATCGCAGCCACTGGCCCCAAAAGGGATACAACTGCTGTGCTGTGCGTCAAAATGCCGCAGCAACGCATGGTGGCAGGGCCCATGCAGGGCTGCGCAGCAGGCACGGGAGCGCATGAGGCAGGCAAGGAATCTGGAGCTTGCACAGGGGGCCCTGGTCGGCAAGCCCTGCTGCACCACTGAGCGCGGGAAGTCTGCACACAGCAGGCCCGCTGCATTGTGGGCAGTGCAACTGTAGAGCCCAGCGTCCTCGGGCTGCGCATTGTACAGTATTAGCTGCCTGATGCTGGTGACCACCACATTGCCTTACATCTGGTCCAGGCGCAGGATCAGGTTCTCAGGCTGCTCACCCTGCTGCTCCCAGGTGATGGCGGGCAGGGGGCGCCCGAACTGAAATCAAAGTGCAGGCTGGCCATGCCCCCAACAGCCACAGCCTGCTGTGAGGAGGGGTTGCTGTAAAGCATGGCAGTTCTGGCGCATCAGGTGACGTCCCTTGTGTGGTGCAAGCATGTGGTCTTAGGCAGCTCCTGCGTGGTCCCTGGGTTGGGTGCACTGCGGGGTCTGGAGGTTGGGGCTGCTGGGGGAGCAGCCCAGCACTGCCTTGCAGGGCATGATGCACAGGCACAGGCCGCACAAGCACGCGGTGAAGTTGGGCTTCTTGCTCAGCGCTCGAGGCAGAGGCACATGGCTGCCAGTCCCAGATGCAGCAGTCGGAGCCCTGCTGCGTGAACACTAAGCCCTCACAAGAGGCAGCGGCTGGTGCTGTGGTCCCCTGGGACTGAAGTGCACAACCACGCAACTCCGCAGGCCACACACTTTGGGGCAGCCTCGCTCTAGTCCTGCGCAGTCCTGAGGATAGAGGGGGTGGCTCAATGTGGGACCACTGCTGCTGTTCTGCTCCTGCCAGGACCGGTCCACACACCTAGCCTCCCAATCCAAGACTAGGATTCTAGTGGTACATGCGCTCCTGAATCAGCCTCACTATTCTATTTACAAGCTTGTCTGCTTTCTGGAAAGCTGATGAGTCATGCTCCTCTTGTTGGGTGACCAGAGTTACTGGCCCCCTTCTTAGGACCACCTCCACTCCCTCACCCAGTCAAGTTTCATTCTTCCAGGCCCAGGGCCTTCACCCCACTGCTCCCAGGATGCCTGTCTCACTCCCTAGACCCACTTTCAGAGGCCAGAGTGCAGCACTAAGAGGTCTCGGTGTTCAGGTTGGAAGGGGTGGGATCCCAGAGTACGGGGATCCAGGGGTAGAGCCTGCATGGTACCCCCGAAGACCTATCCCCTGATGATGTTCTGTTGCTCTCCTCCCTTAAAAAAATGTGTAGGACTTACGGCATTGTCCGGCAAATGGTAAGTGCTAAATTCTACTTCCTTACATAAAATTCATTCATTCAACATTTATTGAGCACTTATTATGGGTCAAATACTCAACCAGGCAGTGAGAATACAAAAATTATGGAAATGTGGCCACCCTTTAGGGAGTTCATATTGGAATGTGGAAAGCGGGCTTATGAGCCATTAATCCAAATAAATATTGAATCAGGGAAATGCATAAAACATGAAGGCAAAGGGAACATGGACAGTGGAGCCAGAAGACAGACTTCCGAAGGCTTTACAGAAGACGTGGCCTTTGTGCTGGCTCTCCAAGCAGGGGCTGCATTGGCACTCCCGACAGGCACAACACCTCATCAGAGCCACGGGAGTGTGGAAGCACACGAAATGTTGTGGGAATTCAAGGTCTACCTGTGACTGTCATGTCAGATGGGACACAGGAATGATAGATCCAGAAACATTGCTCAGAACCGATTTTGAATGGCCTTGAATTCCAAGTTACTAAGTTTGAATTTTACCCTATAAAATCTTGCCTTAGATCAAGGTCCCTAGAAGCCAACTATGAGCATGATTCTTATGAAAATGATTTATTAGGTGTTACCAGGAAAAGCTAGAAAGGGATAGAAAAAAAGGTATACGGCAAACAAACCAAATAAGTCAAAGTGTGCTACCAAGTGCTATGAGAGACAATTTAGCTCAATCTTTCAGGGTCACTCTGGAGACTGGAACAGTCACTCCTCAAGCGTGGTCTCCATGGAAGTAAGAGAATAAGAGACTTGTAGCTACTCACCCCTCAGTCACTGTTTCTGGGCTCCCCTGGGCACTCTATGGAATAGGGAGTTGTTCAGGCAGCCTGGGGTCATCAGAGGGTCTGAGAGGAGCATCTGCAGAGTTATGAAGAATCATTGACATTTTAAAACAAGACAATGATACAGTCTAATCCCTATGTCGGAAATCTAACTGGTAATGGCACACAAAATTGGAGATGCATCTAAGGGTGAGAAAATCACTCAGACAGCCATGGTCATGGTCCAGGCAAGAGCTACTGCAGGTAAAAACAAAGGTTACAGGTGAGGATGAACTAGAGAGGAGGAAGCGAATTGGAGAAGCATTTATGGCTAGGACCTGATGATCATTTGAATTTCAGGACGAGGTAGCTAACTTGTGTAGCCATCAAGGACGAAGGGACACAAAGTACATTTGCCAAGAAAGATGGGAGAATGATGTTGAGCATGTTGGATACCTGGAGGACACTCAGCTAGAAACACCCAGCGGATTGGTGTAAATGTGGGCCTGGACATCAGGAGAGAGGCCTTGGCTAGAGCCATACATTTGGAAGGCATCGACAGGTAGATGTCAGTTGTTGTTCTTGTTAGGTGCAGTTGAGACACTTCTGACACATTGTGACCCTATGCACAACAGAATAAAACCCAACCCAGTCCTGCACAATGCTTACAATTGTTCTTATCTCTAAGCCCATTGTTGCAGTCGCTGTCTCAATCCATGTTGAGAGCCTTCCTCTTTTTCACTGCCCCTCCACTTTACCAAACATGATGTCCTCCAGGGACTTGTCTCTCCTGACAATATGTCCAAAGTACATGAGATGAATTCTTGCCGTGCTTGCCTCTAAAGAGAATTCTGAGTGTACTTTTCCCAAGATCTGTTTGTTCTTCTGGCAGCCTATGGTACTTCCCGAAAACTTTTCCATAATTTGAATGTATCACTTATTCTTCCATCTTCCTTATCCAATGTCCAACTTTCACATGCATATGAGATGATTGAAAATACCATGACTTGGTCCAGGAGAACTTTTGTCCTCAAAGTAACATGCTTTATTTTCAAACTTTAAAGAAAATTTGTGCAGCAAATATTTCCATCGTAATGCTTCATTGGATCTCTTGATTGCTACTTCCACGAGCATTAATTGTGGAGCCAAGAAAAATGAAATCCTTGAAAAATTAAAACTTTTCCCCATTTATCATGATGTTATCCATTGGTCCCGTTGTGAGGATTTTGGTTTGCTTTATATTGAGTTATAATCCACACTGGAGCTTGCTATCCTTGATCCTCACCAGTTGTTATTTTTAGGTCAAGTCAGCTCTGACACAAAGCGACCCATTGCACAGCAGAACAAAACACTGCACTGTCCGCTGTTGCCTTCACAATTGTTCCTATACCTGAGTCCATGGTTGTAGCTATAGTGTCAATCCGTCTCAGGGGAGTCTTCCTTTTTTTCACTGCTCTTTTACTTTATAAAACTTGTCCTCCTGCAGGGACCGGGCTCTCCTGGCTATATGTCCAAATTGAAGTCTTGCCATCCTTTGCCTCTACGCAAGTGCTTCAAAGTGTAAGGCACCTTGCTTGATCTTAATTCTTATAACATAAATCGTTTTGTCTTTTTAGGAGTCCATTTACCTTTCTATATTCCTCCCCAGCACCACAACTCAAATGCTTCTATTCTTCTAAAGTCTTCCTTATTCAATGTCCAATGTTCCCAAGTGTATGATGGGATAGAGAAGACTGTGACTTTGAGGACTAAGGTGTGCCTGACCCAAGTTACGGTCTTATCTTCAATCTAAAGCAGTCTTGAGCAGCAGATTTACCTAAAGCAGTACGCCTTTTGGTCTCTCAACTGCTGCTTCCATGAACATTGATTGTTCATCCAAGTAAGACACAGTCCTTGACGACTAAAATCTTTTCTCCATTTGTCATGGTGTTACCTATTGGTCCAATGGTGAGGATTTGGGTCTTCTTTACAATTATTTGTAACCCACACTGAAGGCTGTAATCCTTGATCTTCATCAGCAAGTGCTTCAAGTCCTCCTCCCTTTCAGCAAGCAAAGTTGTTGAATATCTGTATATTTCATGTTTTTAGTAAGCCTTCCCTTCAATCCTGATACCACATTCTTCTTCATGTAATCTAGCTTCTCTGATGATTTGCTCAACATACAGATTGAAAAAGCATGGTGAAAGGATTCAACCCTAACACCTTTCGTGACTTTAAGCCATTCAGTTTGTCCTTATTCTGTTAACAGATCTACCTCTTGATCCATGTACATATTCTGAACATTGTATTGTGTTCTGGAAGTCCATTCTCCTTAAAGTTATCCACAGTTTATTATGAATCACAGAGTTGAATGACTTTGCATAGTCAATGAATCACAAGTAAACATCTTTCTGGTATTCTTTGCTTTGAGCTAAGGTCCATCTGACATCACCAATAATATCCCTTGTTTCACGTCCTCTTGTAAATCCAGCCTGAACTCCTGGAAGCAGTTCCCTGTCAATATACTGCTGCAACCATTGTGGGATGATCTTTAGCAAAATTTTACTTGTGCGAAATATCAATGATATTGTTCTATAGTTGGAGCATTTTGTTGGATCACCTTGCTTTGGAATGGGGACAAATATTGATCTCTTCCAAGCAGTTGGCCGAGTAACTCTCTTCCAAATTCCCTAGCATTGATGATTAAGTGCTGCCAGTGCTTTTCCAGCTTGCTGAAACATTTCAAAGGATATTCCATCAATTCCTGGAGCTTTGTGCTTGGCTAATACTTTCAGTGAAGTTTGAAATTCTTGCTTCAGCACCATTGGTTCTTGTTCATATGGTGCTTCCTAAAATGGTGGGATGTTGATTAGTGCTTTTTTGTACAGTTACTCTGTGCAGTCTTTTCATCTTCCCTTGATGCTTCCTGTATCATTCATTATTTTGTTTACAGAATCTTTAAAGATTCCAACTTGAGGCTTGAATTTTTTTTTCTTGACCTTATGCAGAGCTTCTTCATCAGTAGGAACCAGAAAAAAGAGAACACCAAAGAGTGCCATTTATTGAGATGAGGAAGTGCGATTGATTGACCTGTATACTTCCCCACATAAAAATATGTTGAAGTACGAGCCCACTTAAAACTCATTGTCATCAAGTTGATGCCGACTCATAACGACCCTATAGGATAGGGTAGACTTCCCCGGTGGGTCTCCAAGACTGTAATTTTTTATGAGATTAAAACAGCTCCATTTTTCTTCCTATGTGCAGCTGGTGGTGTCCAACTAATGACCTTGAGGATTGCCGCTCAACTAGGCATGGTGAACATGACCTCATTTGGACGGGGGATTTAAACATGCATAATTAGTTATACAAGGAGATCATTAGACTAAATCCAAATCGTGTATAACAGATGCCCTCATGGGAAGAGAAGGGACATAGACCAATTCAAATGGAAAACTGTCAAGTGAAGAGAGAGGCAAAGATTGGAGTTGTGCTGTCATCAGCTAAAATTTTGCTGAGGCTACAAGAAGAAACAAAAAATTCCCTAGAGCGTTTGTAGTAAGCATGGCCCTGCTAACACCTTGACTTCAGTCTTCTAGCCTCCAGAACTATGAGAGAACTAAGTGTCTCTTGTGAACTGGTGGTGATTTGTTACCATAGTCCCAGGACACTCATGGAGCCTGGAAAAAGTGAGTATTAAGGAGTGTACAGCACTAGAAGAGGCATGTTTCAAGAGGCAAGGTAAAAGAAGCACCAAATAGGAAAGCATGCTCCCTTGGCATTTAATGATACACAGAGGTCACTGGAGGTCAAAGGTTGAGCAGAGGTCATTAGGTTAGACTATGTTCCAAAAGCATTGACCCGCCCCCCCCCCTCAGAGAAACCATGATGAAGGGGGAAACCATATTGTAAGAGGTTTAACAGGAGGGGGAAGAAGAATACAGGTGGCAAGTGAAAGCGTGATCTGTGGACCTGCAGCCTCAGCATCATCTGGGAGCTTGTTAAGCACAAACAGAGCATTCTTGGGCCTCACTCCAGAACTACTGTATTTAGAATCTGAAGGTAAAATCCAACAATCTGTCTTAAGAAATCCTCCAGGTGATTCTGATGCCTGCTCATGTTTGAGGCCCACTAATGTCTACAACCTTAAAGAAGTTTGGGAGCACAAAGCAATATGACAGCTACCTACAGGGGAGCCAGAAACCGGTACTCATCACCTGTCAGTTTGTTGTACTGCAGTGTCTTGTGTATTGCTGCGATCCTGGAAGCTATATTATTGGTATTTCAAATACCAGCAGGGTTACCCAAGGTTAACAGTTTCAACAGAATGTCCAGACTAAGAGCAGACGACATAGAAGAAATAGGCTGTCCACTTTTGAGGACTTAGCCACTGAAAACGTTATGAATAACAAAGAATAGACAACCAAAAATTATCAGATGACATAGATAAGACTGACATCCACCCGCAAATGGCTAAGATGAGTGCCCACTGGATATGTGACTTCTATTTCTTTGGGAGCACAGACTCATCACATGGGCTAAAATTGTGAATTGTCTCTCTCCATCACAGCATGTTATAATAAAATAGTGACCGATGATTGCCGTGTGTATCCAGCATGAAATAAACCATCAACTAGGTCACAAAAACCAATAGAACCTCTGTGTTTACACAGGCAGAGAAGTTGAAAAGCTAAAGTGAGTTTGTTGCCACAAATGGTGCAATAGAACCCAAATTCTCATTCCTAATGTCCAGCATCACTCTAGTTTGTTGTTATTATTTTTGTTGTAAACCATCCACCCCAAACTAGTGCATAAAATATAAGGGGTGGGGAGTGGGAGGTGAATGGCAAGAAGTAGCTCTTTGGGTTGGAGGGAACCTGTGAGCAGCTCAAGTACCTGGTGAGCCAGGAGTGCCTGGCTTCCCTGATTCCTGAACAGGACAAAGAGCCAGTTCAAGGTCTGGTTCCAGAACCAATAGACCAGGTGCTGCAAGTGCCACATGGTGGAGATGTGGTTGGTCAAGAGGAGGCAGCCCTTTGATACGGAGAATCTGAGGTGGGTAGCTCAGGCACAAATGGTGGTGATGAGTATATCAGCTTCTGAGACCCCAACTTGAGCGATGGAAAGATTCTGTGGGCGCTGAAGTGCAAAGGTTGCCCTGGTTAGCCCACATGGCAGCTTCTAATCAAAACTGTGGCTTCTGAAGGGATCTGCTGGGCCAGTGAAATTCAAAACAGGGTGTTCAGCCCAGAAGGTGATGGTGACTCTTTTGGTTTGGTGATCTGACAAGGATCATCTGGATAGATTCTCTCAAGGGACACAGTACGATCAAAGAACGGGTCAAAGCAAGTGATCCAAGTCCCCCAATGATGCCAAAACGACCCTGTTGGACATGGTATGTCGTGTGACTAGAAGTGTATTGAGCAGAGAAAACCTCAGAGAATAATTACAGAAGTCTGTAGAGCAGTGGTCAGGGATACACTGCGGGTCTCTCGGTCCATGTATGTGGCTCTGAAGTAAAATGGAAACCTTTCAAGGACAGTTATTATTCAGATAACCAAGCATTCCCTCAATGCATGAATACTTTCTTTTATTAAATTTTCACTGTATGATGCTCACTCTCCCGACACAACTGCTGAAGCCAAAGTGGGTGAACAAGTAAATGTGGTGATGAAAGCCGATGGTGCCCGGCTATCAAAAGAGATAGTGACTGGGGTCTTAAAGGCTTGAAGATAAACAAGCGGCCATCTAGCTCAGAAGCAACAAAGCCCACATGGAAGAACACACCAACCTGTGTGATCGCGTGGTCCCAAAGGGATCAGTTATCAGGCATCAAAGAACAAAAAATCATATCATTGGCTGCACACCTCCCTGATACGATCACCGAAGACAAACAGGTACATAAGCAAATGTGGTGAAGAAAGCTGATGGTGCCCAGCTATCGAAAGAGATAGTGTCTGTGGTCGTAAAGGCTTGAAGGTGAACGAGCGGCCATCTAGCTCAGAAGCAATAAAGCCCACATGGAAGAAGCACACCAGCCGGTGCGATCACGAGGTGCCAAAGGGACCAGGTATAAGGCATCATGCCCCCCCAAAAAATATATATATATGTGTGTGTGTGTGGTATATATATATATATATATATATATATATATATATATATATATATATATATATATATATATATATATATATATATATATATATATATATATACCATAGTGAATGAAGGGGGAAGTGCAGAGTGGAGACCCGAAGCCCAAGTGTCGACAACTGGTGATCCACTCACGGAGGGGTTTAGGAGAGGAGACGGGTCAAGCAGGGTGCAATGTAGTACTGATGAAGAACACAGCTCTCCCCCAGATCCTGGATGCTTCCTCCCCCCAACTACCATGATCCGAATTCTACCTTGCAGGACTGGATAAGGCAGAGATTGTACACTGGTGCATATGGGAGCTGGAGGCACAGGGAATCCAGAGTGGACTATTCCTTTAGGACCAGGGGTGTGAGGGGCGATGCTGGGAGAGTTGAGGGTGAGTGGAGGAGCTGATTAAAAGGATCCACATGTGACTTCCTCCCTGGGAGATAGACGGCAGAGAAGGGGGGGGGGGAGACTCCGGATAGGGCAAGATATGACAAAATAACAATCTGTGGATTATCAAGGGCTCAGGAGGGAGGGGGTAGCGGGGAGGGAAGGGAAAAAAAAAAGAGGACCTGATGCAGAGTGCTTAAGTGGAGAGCAAATGCTTTGAGAATGATTGGGGCAGGGAATGTGTGGATGTGCTTTATACAATTGATGTATGTATATGTGTGGATTGTGATAAGAGTTGTATGAGCCCCTAATAAAATGTAAAAAATATTAAAATATATTTTTATTTCTTTGAAATAATTTTTCAATTGTTGTGAGGGACAAATTTGGCTCTTCTATCTCAAAACTTTGCCTCCTGGATGTAGACCAAGAAGGAGGCTATGTCTAGACACAGTCGCCTCACATATTGATATTTTTGCTTAAAAAGTGTCTGTGGTATTGGAGCAATGCTTTCTGACTTACCCGCACATACTTTTACAGAATAAGTGATGAACCAGCTGCTTTGAATGGTGAACACATGGAAGCTGGGAAGGGTGAGGACCAGAATGAATCACTAGACAATAAATAATGTAATACATCTGCGTCAGGACCTTGGCTCCAGAGCTACAACTTCAGTGCTGTGCAGCACATGTCTTCTGTTTTGAAACACAATTGCAGTCAATTATTATCTTCCTCATGAGTCATTATTTACTATGGCTCTGGGGATGGCAGTACTAAGCTAGCAGATTCTTCTGTGGGCTTGACGTCAGGCAATGGCTTATGATGGAGACATCTCACACAGCTTCCCCACTGGTAAGTACCAGACAATGGCCACTGGTGTTTGCTGGGACTTTAAGGGGGACTATTGTCAGCATCTGCATGTGGCCTCTACATCACACTTCCTCACAGCAAGGCGACTGGACTCCGAAGGTCTTGTGCAGAGAAGGAGCCAGGTGGGAGTTATATTACCTCAGAAGTCACAACGCACATCAACTGCCATATTTTACTCCTGGAGAGTCATAAGGCCTGCGTGCGTTCAAGGGAAGAAACATAAACTCCAACTTTGGATGGGGAATGACAAGATTCTGGAAGACCTTGTAGGGAAGAAGCAATCCCTGGAAGGCATTTTGTGAGCTACAGTCTGCCCCAGGACATAAACCTTAACTGGGAAACTCAATGATAGCCTTGCACACTCTGGCTGGTGAGTTCCAGTGACTTTCTTTGAAGGAAGGGAAGGCAAATTTGGAAGGGAACCCTCAGAAGCCCCCAAGTGACCTGAATCCGCACCTTGGCAGACATCCACTGAGCATTCCTTCCTCCTTCAGGGATTAAGCTGGGGGAGAGAATGGTTGCTGGGAAGACAAAAGGAATTGACTAACGCTCTGGAATTACATCACTCCCTCTCTTTGTTCATTTTTCACTATTCTTTTCTTGTGTTGAATTTATCTTGTCCTTACTCTCCCCTAGGACCTTCCACTTAGATATGGGGTTGGGGTGAGGGGTTGATTGATCTGTGCTGAAATCAGGGAGGGTGGTAGTAATAGAAGGATCACCTTACTCTCCCATAGTTTCCATAGCAACCGGGACCAATTGGTGGGATCAATGGGCAGATAAATGCCGCATTGCGGGGTTCGGTGCTTGGTGGAGGTGAAGGCTGACATATCTAGAGTGGAGAGAGGAAAACAGCCTGGTGGGAAAATGTTGAAGATGGGTTTGAGACTAGCCTCTGCTGGTCTCTTGCTCCTCACTCTCCCCTTGGTAGTGGCATGTGTGTGTGTCCCCACCTGCCATCCCTTCATCCCCACTTGGAGCCCTTCTGGCTATTATTTCCTCATGGCAAAACTGTCAGCTCATCATCCTGCTTTCTTCCATTCATGCTTCTTTAGCTCTGTGTTGACTTCTAACTGGAGAGAATCAGAAAAGTCAAGTCCCCTCCCACAGGGCCTTTGCTGAAGGAGACAGCCCAGATCTGTGCTGCAATCTGGGTACGGAATCTCTCCTAGCTCACTCTCCCACTTCTCCTTAACAGATTTTTCCTGCCACTGCTCCTGGCTGGACGGGATGGAGTGTTCAAGTGATGCCACAGAAGTCACAGCAAATGAACCAAGGGACCCGGCAAAGACCATTCATGAGGTGGAATATGCTATAAGCTCTTGAATGGGAAGCCACCATTCTGGCAGTGAACATGGTCCTATGGACCCTCCTCGTTCTAAGGCTTTAGTGCAGTCCTACCTGACTGAGTGCTCCCCAAGTGAGTTCCTCCTGAAAGTGAAAGAAGGCTTATCCTTCTTTAGCTTTGAAGCTACTACTTCTTCTCCTGGTGGATTCATATATTGAGGATCTTCGCTTCCTGATCCTGAGCTCAACTGTGCTGACTGATAGCTTCATGGCCAAGGACACTGACACAGCTCTGTATTCTCTATTCACTCTCTTTGTTTCCCATTGGTTTCCTTTTGTACCAAGATTTGTGTCTTCCTCTAGGGCAGTGGTTGTCAAATTTCCTAATGCCATGACCCTTTCATACAGTTCCTCATGTAGTGGTGACTCACATCATAAAATTAATTTCATTGTTACTTTGTAACTGTAATTTTCCTACAGTTATGAATCGGGTCATACTTGTGAAAGGGTCATTCGACCGCCAAAAGCGGTCGCGACCCACAGATTGAAAACTGCTGGTCTAAACTAAGAGGAGTTTCTCTTAATATCTATTTCACCCTATTGTTAGAAGCACAAATCCCGTAGTTATTGTTGTTAGATTCTGTCGCATAGCTTTCGACGTACAGCTACTCTAAGAACAATATGGTGGAAAGGTGTCCTGTCCTGTGCCATCCTCACAGTGGTTCTTTTTCTTGTTCGGATTGTTAAAGCCACTGTCGTATTCCATCTTGCTGTGGGTTGCCTCTTTTTTGCTGCCCTTCTACTGTACCCAGATTTATGTCTTTCTCTAGGGCAGTGGTTCTCTACCTTCCTAATGCCACGACTCTTTCACACCATTTCTCTTGTACTGGTGACACCCCCCAATCATCAAATTATTTTCCTCATTATTTCATAACTATAATTTTACTACTGTTATGAATCAGGCCACCCATGTGAAATGGTCATTCCTCCCCCTTAAAACGTTGTGATCCACACTTTGAGAGCTGCTACTCAACACTAAGAGGAGTTTCTTTTAAGGTCTACTTCAGCATATTGTTAGAGGCACAAGTCCTGTTGTTTTTGGCTGCCTTCGAGTGGGTTTTGGCTCATACCAACGCTATTCACCGTGTAATGAAATGCTTTCCTGTCCTGTGCCTTCCTCACAGTGGTTCTTTTGCTCATGCTAATTGTTGCAGCCACTGTGCCAATCCATCTTGTTGGTCACTGCCTCTTTTCCTGCCCTTCTGTACACAGATTTGTGTCTTCCTCTAGAGAAGTGGTTCTTAATTTTCTGAATGCCTCTACCATTTCACACCGTTCCTCATGTAGTGGTGACATCCCAAACATAAAATATATTCATTGCTACATCATAACTGTAATTTTGCTTCTGTTATGAATCAGGCCACCCACGTGAAAGGTTCATTAGTCTCCTCAAAGTTGTCACGACCCACAGTTTGAGAACCAATGTTCTAAATTAATAGGAGTTTCTCTTAAGGTCTACTTCAGAATATTCTTAAAACCACAAGCCCTGTTTTTTATTGCTAGGTGCCTTTTAGTGTGTGTTGGCTCATAGCAACTGTATGCACAATATAATGAAACCCGGCCCCATCTTGTGCGATCCTCACAGTGGTGATTTTGCTTGTGCTCATTGTATCAGCCATTGTACTAATCCAACTTTTGGAGTGCTGCCTCTCTTTTGCTGCCCCTCTACTGTACCAAGATTTGTGTCTTCCTCTAGGGCAGTGGTTCTCAAATATGCTAATGCCATGACCCTTGCATACATTTCCTCAGGTCGTGATGAACCCCCAATCGTGAAATTATTTTCATTGCTACTTCGCAACTTTAATTTTGCTGTAGATATGAATTGGGCCTCCACTGTAAACGGGTCATTTGACCCCCCCAAGGGGTCGCGACCTACAGGTTGAGAATCGCTGCTCTAAACTAACAGTAGTTTCTCTTAGGATCTCCGTCACCATATTGTGAGAAGCACAAGTCCTGTAGTTATTGTTGTTAGGTGCTGTCCAGTAGTTTCGTCTCACAGCAACTCTACGCACAATATAATGAAATGCTGCCGCCACTTATGCAATCCTCACAGTGGCTCTTTGCTTGCGCTCATTGTTATAGCCACTCTGCTAATCCATCATTTGGGGGCCTGCCTCTCATTTGCTGGCTTTCTACTCTACCAAGATTTCTGTCTTCCTTTAGGCCAGTGGTTCTCAACCTCCCTAATTCCACAACCCATTCATACCATTCCTGATGTAGTGCATACCCCCCAATCATAAATTTATTTTCATTACTACTTCATAACTGTAATTTTGCTACCGTTATGTACTGCGACACCCCTGTGAAAGGGTCATTTATCACCTAAATGGCGTCCTGGCCCACAGGTTGAGAACCGCTGCTCTAAACTATGAAGAATTTTTCTTTAGATATATTTAAACACATTGTTAGAAGCACAAGTCTTTTGTTATTGTATTTAGGTGCCATAGAGTGGGATTCAGCTCACAGTAACTCTATGCAAATATAATGAATCACTGCCCTGTGCCATCCTCACCGTGCTTCCTTGCTTGTGCTTTGTGTTGCAGCCACTGTGCTATTCCAACTTGTGGGGGCTGCCTCTCCTTTGCTGCTCCTCTACTATACCAACATTTGTGTCTTTCTCTCAGACAGTGGTTCTCAACCTTCCTAATTTCATGACCCTTTCATACAGTTCCCAATGTAGTGGTGGACCCCCAGTCATAAAACTTTTTGCTGCTGAAATCAGGGAGGTAGGTAATAATAGCAGGAACCACTTACTACTCCCATAGTTCCCATAGCAACCTGGACCAATTGGTGGGAGGAATGGGGGGTTTCGGTGCTTGGTGGAGGTGAAGGCTGACGTGTTTAGAGTGGAGAGAGGAAAACAGCCTGTTGGGGAAATGTTATTGGAGATGGCTTGGAGACTAGCCTCTGCTGGTCTCTTGCTCCTCACTCTCCTCTTGGTAGCAGCACATGTGTTCCCCACCCCACCATGCCTCATCCCAACATGGAGCCCTTCTGGCTATTATTTCCTTATGGAAAAGCTGTCAGCTCATTATCCTGCTTTCTTCCATTCATGCTTCTTTAGCTCCGTGTTGACTTCTAATAGGAGAGAATCAGAAAAGTTAAGTCCCCACCCCACAGGGCCTTTGCTGAAGGAGACGGCAAGCTGTGAACGAAATATCTCCTAGCTCACTCCCTCACTTCTCCCTAATAGATTTTTCCTGCCACTGCTCCTGGCTGGAGGGGATGGAGAGTTCAGGTGATGCCACAGAAGTCACAGCAAAAGAACCAAGGCACTTGGCAAAGACCATTCATGAGCTGGAATATGATAGAAGCTCTTGAATGGGAAGGCACCATTCTGGCAGTAAACATGCTCCTATGGACCCTCCCAGTTCTAAGGCTTTAGTGCAGTCCCACCTGAATGAGTTCTCCTTGGGTGAGTTCCTCCTGAAAGCTAAAGAGGGCTTATCCTTCTTTATCTTTGAAGCTATGCCTTCTATACCTACTGGATCCAGATATTGAGGATCTTCGCTTCCTGATTCCTGAACTCAACTGTGCTGATTGATAGCTGCATGGCCAAGGACCCAGACACAGCTCTGGATTCTCTGTTCGCTCTCTTTAGCCATCAGTGGTTTCCTTTTGTCTAATTGCGCAACAGAAATCTCGGAGGATGCTTTATTCTAAAGTTCTTCCACTTCCCTAAGGCGGGTATAGAGAAAGGCAAAGTTAACTGGAGTCTCTAAGGCACACACTGGAACCCAAGGGGGCTGCATAGGTCTCATCCAAAAGTGGAGATCTGCTGCCTCACCCCTAGCCTGGGAACCCATCATGGGTAGGGGCCAAGTGCTGTTTCTATCTGGACCTTCAGGGTCTTCGCAGTGCCTGGCTCATAGAGGAAATGAAAAATGCTTGTTTCTTCTTAACAAGTCAGAGATTTACTATTGTTGTTAGGGTCGGTCCTGTTGGTTCCCACTAATAACAACCCTATGTCAAACAGAACACAATGCCACCCGGTACCATCATCACAATAGTTCTTATGTTTGAGCCCATTACAGCAGCTCCCATGTCCATCCATCTCATGAGAGCCTCCCTCTTTTCCATTGCCCTTCCACTTTACCAAGCATGATGTCCTATTCCTGGGCCTGGTCTCTGCTGACAACATGTTGAAAGTACATGTCCAAAGGGTGACAAAATCTGGCCATCCTTACTTCTAAGGAGCATTTGGCCTGTGCTTCTTCCAAGAAAAGTTTATTGGTGCTTCTGGTAGTCCATAGTACTTTCTATGGTTCTTTTTTCCTAGCACCATAATTCAAATGCATCGATTCTTCTTTGGCCTGCCTTATTTAATCTCCAAATTTTGCATGCATAGGAAGTGTTTGAACATACTATGGCTTGTGTCAGATGCACCTTAGTTCTCAAAATAACATCCCTGCTTTTCAATACTCTAAAAGGTCTTGTGAATATTTAGCCAATACAATGCAATGCATTTTTAAAGCTCTTGACTGCTGCTTGCATGAGCGTTGATCATGGATCCAAGGAAGAGGAAATCCTTGACCACCTCACAATTCTACATCTAAGCATATACCTCAAAGTATAACAAACAGAAACTCAAAGAGATAGTGGTATACAAGTTCACTGCAGCACTACCCATAATAGCTGAAAGGTGACTATTACCAAAGTGCCCGGAGCCTGAAGAATGGATAAACCAAACAATATCTAAGTCATACAATGGAATATTTTTCACCCTTTAAAAAGGAATGATGTTTTGGAACATGCTACACCATGCAGGGACCTTGAACACTTTCTGCTGAGTGAAACAAGTCAGACCATAATGAGATTGATATAAAATATGCAGAATCCATAGGGAAATCCATAGACAGCAAGCAGAGTCACGGTTGATAAGGGTTGGGTGACGAAGGCAATGGGGAGTGACTGGTTAATGAGCATTGACTGTGTCTCCATTCAGAGTGATCCAAATGTTGGCCTGATCCTATATTCGGTTTGCATGGAGCCCCTGCCCTCTCCTGAGGGGTAGCCTCAGCAAAGGCACTGACAGGCTCAGAATCTTGGTTTCCTGACCTGTGAGTGTGCTGGAAAGATTAAATGGAGTAATAAATAATGACACTGATCACAACCAATAATTATAAAGCACTTACTATGGGCCAGACGTTGTTCCCCAGCCGTGCTTCTAGCAGGCACACAAATAAAATGCCCTTGGGGCCTAACAAAAACTCAGATTCCACTTCAGCAGATCTGAAGCAAGCTGCGAGAAATGGAGTTTCTAATGAGGAAAACAGTGAGGACCAGGATTCTCAGAAGGATTGAGGCATTTGAATGGCAGTGATGGCAAAGACCGTGTGTGGAGTATACTGTGTGTGGCCAGGAGAATGAGCAAATCAGTCCTGGAGGAAATTGAGCCAGGACACTCTTCACAGAATGTTCCTAGAAGAGAGAATGGCAAATTTTTGTCATGCTGATTTTGGTCATGTCGTTAGGAAAGACCAGTTGCGAGAAGAGGACATCATGTGGATCTGGGGAAACTCTTCATGACATGGACTGGCACCATAACCGCAACAATGACCTCAAACCTGCCGATGGGCAGGAAGATGGCATAGGATCTGGCAGTGATTTGTCTTATCAGACCTACGGTCAAAAGGAGTCAAATTTGACTTACTGGAGACTAACAACAACAACAACAAGGTCTTTCTATCTATTGATGCATTCAATCTCAACCTCGAACACACAACCTAAGCACTATTTTTCACTTCCCTTCTACACACAGCAGCGCAAAGGGGGTTCAATGATTTGTCCCAGGTCATGGAGCTAGAAGGACATAGAGCCAGGACTGGACAATGGAGCGATCTGACAACAGAGACATTAAACATAAGCAGGGCTTTGTCTCCCACAAAGATCATAGGCATAACCATAATGGACTTGGCACAAGTCCTGCCGCATGGCAACCTTTCAGCAGATAGGTGCTATCTTAGTGCCATCCAGTTGACAGCAAGTCAGCGACTGTATAGGACAGGGGAGAACTGTGTGTGGGTTTTTGACACGGAATATTTACAGCAGTAGAAATCCTCATCTTTCTCCCACAAAAATCCCTATGATTGTTAGTAATTTGGTCAGAAGTCACTTTAATGTTGACCAAATCCTTCCTTTTTTGGGATTCAACATCATACCCCACTGCTTCTAATAGCTCCTCGCCCCAAACCAAAACAGGCATGAGAAAGTTGATTCTGACTCATGGTGCCCCCATGTGTACATTGCATAGGACTTTCAAGACTATAGGCTTTAAGCAGGTTGCCAGGCCTTTCCTCCATGGTGTCCCTGGGTGGGTTCCAACGGCAAATGATTTGTTAAATAGTAGTGTGTGGAACTGTTTGCCCCCCTTCAGGAACTCCAATATCCTTGCAGCTCTCTATTCACAAAGGACTGTCCTTCCAACCAAGAGCTCAGAGTGCTTGTTTTCTCTCTCTTATTTTCTTTACATCAAGAAGTTTGGGACTCCCCAGGAGCTCGGTCCCAGGGACATATTTATACGTAATTATGACCCTGTCATCTACAACATGATCATGATAAATGGAGAAAAGACTGAAGTGATCAGGGCTATCTTCTTTCTGGAGTCCACAATAAATGATCATGTGAGCCCCGGTCAAGAACCCAAGGGATGTATTGTATTGGGTAAATCTGCTCTTTGAGATCTCTTTCTTTTTTCTTTTTTTTTTGCAGTTGGGAAAGAGAAAGGGGATATGGGCTGTTCTCCCAAGTTGGGGTCCCTACCAGGGCATCCCCCACTTAAACCTGGCCAACTCCTCTCAGGAATAGAGTTCCCTGCCACTTCTGTAGAACTGCCCTGTGGAAGGAGGTTCAGAATGGTGAAGACAAGTTTCAAGAGCTACAGCCTAGCCCCTTACAGCCAGAGTGTGACTCAACAAGGGCCCCCACAGGCACTTTCTAGGGATCTTAAGTAGTTGGGGCTTAAGGAGAGTGGAATGGGGCTCTAGCAAGCAAGGAGCCCATCCCAGGCTGGGGTTACATATCCCAAGCCCATGATGGGGAGGCCTCAGGTAAGCAGTGGGCCAAATGTAGTTCTGGGTATGTGGGCCTGGGGGACGGCAGCCACCTTTGGGGCTGGACCAACCCAGGGCATCCCAAGTGCGATGGGGTGCAGGGGCCTGGGCAGGGTCCCTCTTCCTCTCCATCCTCCATGGACAGTAGGGCTAACACAAGGTCTTGGGCAGGCAGGGGGCCTGGGGCAGTTCCCAGATGACCCAGGGGCTAGCTGGGCAGGGGGTGTTTCCTGGGTAGGCAGAGGGCTTCGGGCAGGGTCTTTGTGGCAGGCCCAGACCCAGGTGGGCAGGGACCTGGAACAGGGATCCCAGGTGTGTGCCTGGCCTAGACTGGACCCAGGGTTGGCAAGGGCCCTGATGCAGGTTCCTGGGTGGGCAACGGGCCCAGGGCAGAGTCTTGGTGGTGAGCAGGCCCAGGGTGGGGGCAGGGGGACTGGAATGTGGTCCTGGGTGTGTCAGCTGGGCAAGGCGGGGATCCTGGTGGCTGGCCAGGTGACTGGTGGGCTGCAGACCCACATCAGGGGTCATGGTGGCAAGGCCCTACATGGTGGGCAGGAGTCTGGGAAGGGGCAGGAAGACTGCACAGACCACACCTGGTCTTTGAAGTCCTAGGCCTTGCGCATCAGGTCATTATGGCCCATGGAGGCAGTGCGGCTCTGAGGCTGGCTCACAGCCTTCAGAGCTTGGCTCGCTCAGCTCCTGAGCCCTTGTCCTCTATAGGACCTGCTGGCTGGCCTCCTGTCATGTTCTCAATAGGCTCCAGCTGCTGCCAAGTAGGCCAAGCCTTAAAGGGGCCATGGGCTTCCACCTGTGCGCCCCTCCTCCTCACCCTTAAAGGGGCTGCGTGCTGCCGCCAGAGACCTCTTTCAAAAGTGTTCTTCAAAGTGTTTAAGAGCAAGAATGTTACATTAAGTTGCACCTGACTAAAGCCATCTTAGTCATATTTTCGGTGGCCTTCTATGCACGTGAAAGTTGGACATTGAAAAGGAAGATCAGAGAAGAATCAATGCATTTGAATTGGGAGGCTGGTGAAGAATATTGAAAGTACTATGAACTGCCAAAGAACAAACAAATGTGGGTTAGAAGTACAGCCAGAATACTCCTTAGAAGCCAGGATGGTGAGGCTTCCCCTCACATACCTTGGACATACTGTTAGGGAGAGACCAGTCCCTGGAGGAGGAAGGACGTCCTGCTTGGTGAAGCAGAGAGGCAGTGAAAATGAGGAAGAACTTCGGCCAATGGATTGACACTGTGGCTGCAACAAGGGGCTCAAACATAACAACAATTGAGAGGATGGTGCAGGACAGGGTGGTGTTTTGTTCTATTGCCCATAGGGTGGCTAGGGGTTGGAACTGACTCAATGACATCTAACAGCAGAAACAATGTCTACACCCACTACTAACAGGACAGGAAGTTTCCCAACCCCTCTCATCTCCCAACCCCAGGAACAGAAATGCCACCTTCCTTCTAGCTGTGTTCCCAGTATGTAGAACAGAGCTCAGCAATGAAGTACCTAACAAACCTGAAGTAGCTCTTGCTTAGCTCCATGCCTCATAGGTCTCAGTTCCCAAGTCCCGAAACAATGACATCACTGTTGTTGGTTGTTGCCATCCAGTCGATTTCCAGTTACACCTGCGTCACACCTGCCTACCTAGAATCCCACCTTATGAAAATAAGCCAGAACAATGATTCTTGCCCACGGTGTCTGCAGACTATGACTCACCACTCTGAAGGGATGTCATGTAAATGTTGAACTGCTAGCTCAAAGTTGACAGTTCAAACCATCAGCTGCTTCAAGGAAAACGATGAGGCTGTCTGTTCCAGTAATGTTGGACAATGTTGGAAAACTTACATAGGGTCTCCATGAGTTGGAATTGACTGGACAGTAATGGGTTTGCTGTACCTGGAATGATGATGCGACCAGAGAAAGAACGAGAGGGAAGTCTGAAAAAGAAGCACCGACCTGCCCTCCATCGGCTGTTTTGTGATTTTTTGCAGCAGATGGTTCGAAGGGAACAGGGAATGAAGAGGCGGAGTGCATGGCACAGTTGAGGGCTATTTGCCATTCTGACCAAGTGCCTCTGTGAGAAAAGGGGGAGGGGAGGCTTGACCTGGGTCTTGATCAAAGCCCAAGAAAATATATGGATTTCCAGAATGAGGGAGGTTTCCCAAGTCAGGGTAGTAACAGGAGCTGCCAGCTCTCACCTCTGACCCTGTGGGCCCTGTTCAAAGAATCTCCTGGACTGGGTGGGAGGTGGGTGGTTAGGCAGAGAGACAAAGAGAGAGTCGAAGTAGGAACTCTGGCTCTTTCCCAGCCTGAGCCTGAGCCCCTAAGCCTCCTCATCTCCACTCTCCCCCTTCCCCGTCCCCCACAGGGACACCTTCCAGAGGTCTTCCTCTACCCATATGTAGGTTTTGGCTCTTCCTGCTTTTGGCTCTGCTCAGTGGCAGGGCATTTGAAGGTTGGTTGTGGGATTTGTACAGTTGACATTAGGGTAAATGCGTGATCATTTCTTAAATTTATCCTACTGCAGATTTAGGCTGTGTTTCCAAACTCCCTGTCCTCACAGAGGCTCTGCAGAGGGGACAGTGACTGATTCCACCTGGAATTTCCTGGTTGAGCACAGTGATTTCCCATCCCAGTCTAGCCATGGCACCAGGAATCAGGATGCTAGGAGAGGGGCAAACGGGTCCCCAAAAGAGATGTGTAGTGACCACAAAAGTGACACACTGGTGGTCACCTACTAATTGTACATGGTGGTGCTTGCCCCTCTCAAGGTGGACACATACAATTTAGCCTATGACTCTTCTCTAAAAGCAAGTGGACCTGCTTGTGACGTGAGGTTTTGGAAAGTTCTTTCATGGGCCACAAAGAAGTGTGGCTGATCCAGTGTCTCAAGCTGATTTAGAGTAGTGTCCAGAGAGTTCGTGGTGAAAGGGGGTAGGGAAATGTGGGGAGCTGGCCAGGGAGTGAACACGGAATAAATGGAGCCAGACAGAGTAATGAATGGGAGGCAGAATGGATATGGAAGTAATCTGGGGGACGAGTTTGGATCTGCCTCTGTGGGTTTCTGACACTATAAATTTGTCCATTGTCAGACGGCCTCATCTTTCTCCCTCTCAGAGCAGCTAGTGGGTTTGAACTGCTGGCTTTGAGATTAGTACTGGGATGCTTAACCCACAGCATCACCAAAACTCCTTAGCAAGAAGGATATTACCACAACCACAGCCACCACCCCTTTTTTCCTAATTTTCTGAGAGATAGAGAGGAAAGAGTGCTCTCCAGCGTTCGACTCCCTTTAGAGAAAATGGGAGGTCCAAGTTGATGACAGCAGGTGGCTGGAACATCTCAGTCTGGCAACCAGGGCCACCCGGAAAGATCCTCCCTTGTGGGCTCTGTGGAGCAGGCACACTCAAAGACCATAGGACCTCGGTCTCAGCTGTCGGCCTCGGGGCTTGGGTTTCTTAGTTCCTGCTGCTTGGGGAGGGGCTGCTCGATGGAGGGCCTCTTCACTTAGCATCATGGCTGCTCAGACGTGATACCCCTGAGTCGTGTAATTTACATTTCATGCACAATTGAAGCAGCTAATGGTGTCATTCTCCAAGGGGGGAACAAGTTGTCATAATGTTAATTACATTGCAGGCGTGCTCCCTCTCCTTTGTCCCCAAGTGCTCCAAGGGAAGTTCCCAGGTAGCAGTCGAGTGGGTGTCCAAGAGAGTGGCTTTGGCTCTCTCCAAGGTGTCAGGGCTGAGGAGTGGTTACAAGGCCAAGAATTCTTTCTCTGACTTCGTTGTGGGTGTGTTGGCGCAGTGGGAGTAGAGGTGGCAGCTAAAACAGCCCAGTGATCTCCCCATCCTTTTCTAACCAGCGCGTGTGCAATCGGGCAGGGCTAGAGGGTGCCTGTTCAATGCTCAAGCTAATTTTGCTTGATAGGGGACAGTAGAGATGATGTGTAGGGAAAAGGAGGCAAAATGCAACCACTCTTAGTCCAGATATCAGCAGACGGTAGAGCTAAGCCTGTAGTCTCTGAGGCTGGTCTGCTGGGATTTAAATTCCAGCTCCACCTTGGATAACCTGATTACCCCTAGGCCAGATGGCTTCACATCTCTGTGCATTCGTGTCCTCTCCTATAGACGAAAGCTGATGTACTACCAATGGGTCAGTCGATTCCAACTCATAGTGAGCCTGTAGGATAGAGTGGAACCATTCTATAGGCGTTCCCATAGGCTATGACTGATACTGGAGCAAATTGACGCATCATTCTCATGGGAAGCTGCCGAGGGTTTCGCTGAGCTAGTGGTAAATAGTCAAGGGCTTCTCTATTGCCCCGCCAGCGCTCCTCTTAAAGGGGTTGCTAAAGTCACCAAAACCCCACTTCTCTAGAGTTCATTCAGACTCATAGCAACTCAGCAGGACAAAGTAATAACTGTCCCTGCAGACGTCCGACCCTGAAAATCTTTGTGAGCTCAGACAGCCCGAACATGATCCCGAAGAACAGCTGGTGGGTTTGAACCACCGACCTTCTGGTTAGCAGTTCTAATGCTTCACCCCTACCACCACCAGTGGGATGAAATGAGTGAATGTACATGCAATGCTTAGAACACTAGTACATACATGCACTTAGTAATTGTGAGCTATTGTGGTAGGAGGGGAGTCCAAAACCAAACCAATCTTACTGCCATCGAATCCACTCTGAGTACCCATGACCTGAGTTCTACCCTATAGGACAGGGTCCAACTGCTCCTGTGAGTATTTGAGATTGTAACTTTATAGGATTGGAAAGTTTCATGTTTTTCCCTGAGAGTGGCTGGTGGTTTTGAACTGTTGGCTTTGGGATTAGCAGCCCAATATGTAATCTCACACGCCATTATTAAATGAGAGCTATGAGTTTCTGACATTTTCTGTGAGGTGGTAGAAGTATATGTCATTCCTATATTTAAAGAAGGTAAATCTACTAAAACAGAACAATTGCCATGGCTTTCCAAAGAGAGGAGAGATGTCAGTTTTAAGGATAAATAGAGCTGTGAGTCATCCCTGGAGAGTACAAATGGTTAAAACACTTGGCCATTAACAGAAACTGAGGAGGTTCAAGCGCACCCAGAAATACCTTGGAAGAAAAACCTGGCCATCTGTTTCTGAAAGGTTATGCCGATTGAAAGTCCTATGACTCACCATGAATCGCAATCAACTCAGTGTCAATTGGTCATTTTAAATTTCAGGATGGTTCCTGGGCAGAAAGAAAACATTCTAAGTTGTCTATTGAAGAGGAGGTTTGTGAGAGCACCTGGCCCATTCAAACACAACTGATGAGGAACCTCGGTGGGGCCACTGTACACAGACCAGGCCATGCTTTCTCCACATCTGGTTGTGTTGGATGCTGTCAAGTTGGTTTCAACTCGTGGTGACCCTACATACAACCGAAAGAAACACTGCCTGCTCCTGTGCCAGCCTCACAATTGTTATGCTTTAGTGTGTTGTTGTAGAAACTGTGTCCATCCATCTTGGTGAGGGTCCTCCCCTTTTGGGCGCCCCTTTACCAAGCATGATGGCATTTTCCATGATGTTCCTCCTCATAGCTCCTGATGCCCAAGGATGTGAGATGAAGTCTAGCCATCCTTGCCTCTAAGGAGCATTCTGGATACACTTCTTTCAAGACAGATCTTGCTCCTCAACTGAAATTCTTGCAGAGAGAGTGAAAACACACCTGATTTTCCTAGAGTCTCGTTTCCCAAAGTGGGCAACACCATCCACCTACTGGGCACAGAAAAATCCAGGGATCTACAAAGCAGATATCTACATTTTATCCTGGATGGTGGGCTATAGTCCAAAATTATTTCATTGCTGGGGGGTCCTGAGTAATTTCTTTTTCTGAAAAGAGGGCAGTAGGCAGAATAAGTTTGGGAACCTTTGGTCTGGAGCAGGAGCTGGAAACCTGTTTTTCTGCCAAGGACCATGTGGTGATTTATAACATCATTCATGGAGCCATACAGGTCAAATATTTAATGAACTCACCCCTAAGGTGATGGCTACAAATGCTTGTCATTGGTGAGATGTGTGATGCTGGCAGCTATTGATTATTTGGGGGGCCCTATACAGCCCTCGGGCCATACGTTGGTCTAAGGTAGTGGATCTCAACCAGTGGGTCACGACACCTTTGGGGGTCCAATGACACTTTCACAGGGGTTGCATGGTTCATCGCAGTAGCACAATTACAGTGATGAATTAGCAATGAAATAATTTTTATGATCGGGGTAAACACAACCTGAGGAACTGTATGAAAGAATCATGGCATTCGGAAGGTTGAAAAACACTTGTCTAGGGAATGGTTGGGATCTCCATGTAGGCTACACATGAACTTCATAGGCAGTCAGGCAGCATATCAGTTGGGTTTCATTGGATAGGAAAGAACTATTGATCATGTTTCAAGGACAAACAAATCTGGAAGGAAATGCTATTGTGGAGGAAAACAAAACATAAAACAAACTCTTGAAAGATTTCTGTATGCTAGAGATGAATTGTAATCAAGAAAATCAAATGATATCTGTTAGGGGTCCAGCAGAAAACAAACCATACAGAAGGTTTAATTAAAGAGAGTTTAATGAAGACTATTCACAGTGGTGGGGATGGGCTTAAGAAAGCCAACAAAAGATAGGGAGGCCCTGAGGGTCTAACAAGAGCATAAAGCTGTTGCCATGTGTCCTATGGAATTTTCTCTTCAGCTCTTTGACTTTGTCATTTCTTCTCATTGTCTTAGCTACTCTATGATATAGAGCAATCCTGACTCATAGGAATTTGATACTATTGTCCTCTCGCAATTTCCATTACTTTCCAACGTCATGTGTGTTAAAATATGCAGTATTTCATCAGATTTCCTATGCTCTAAACCAGTGGTTCTCTACCTTCCTAATTCCTTGGCACTGTAATGAAGTTCCTGATGTTGTGGTGAACATCCATTCATAAAATTATTTTCGTTGCTATTCATAACTGTAATTTTGCTACTATGAATAAGATACCAACCTCTCTGAATGGGTAGCTCAACCCCCAAAGAGTTCCCGATCCACAGGTTGAGAACTGCTGCTCTAAACTAAGAGGTGTTTCTTTAAGATGTAGTTCAGTATATTGTTAGACGCCCAAGTCCTGTTGTTGTTTTGTTAGGTGCCGTCGAGTGGATTTTGGCTCACAGCAACTCTATGTACAATGTACTGAAACGCTGCCCCGTCCTGTGCATTCCTCACAGTGGTTCTTTGCTTGCACTCATTGTTGCAGCCACTGAGCTATTCCAAATTGTAGGGGCTGCCTCTCCTTTGCTGCCCTTCTACTCTACCAATATCTGTGTCTTCCTCTAGGACAGTGCTTCTCAACCTTGCTAAATTCACGGCACTTTCATACACTTTCCTTTGTAGTGGTAGACCCCCAATCATAAAATTATATTCTTTGCTACTTCGTAACCCTCGTTTTGTTACAAGTTATGAATAGTGCCACCCTGTAAAGGGTTCGTCTAAGCCCCAAAGGGGTCACGACCCACATGGTGAGAACCGCTGCTCTAAATTTAGAGGAGTTTCTCTTAAGGTCTATTTCACCATACTGTTAGAAGCTCAAGTCCATTTGTTGTTGTTGTTAGGTGCCGTCCAGTGGGTATGTCTCATAGCAACTCTACGCACAATGTAATGAAACGCCGCCCTGTCCTGTGACATCCTCACAGTGGTTCTGTGCTTGCGCTCATTGTTGCAGCCACTGTGCTAATGCATATTGTTGGGGACCGCCTCTCTTTTCCTGCCCTCTCATATCAAGATTTGGGACATCCTCTAGAACAGTGGTTCTCAACTTTCCTAATGCCATGATATTTTCATACCGATTCTCATTTAGTGGTGACCCACCCCCAACCATAAAAATGATTTCATTGCAGCTTCATAACTGTAATTTTGTTATGGTTATGAGTCACGACACCCCTGTGAAATTATCATTCCATACCCACAAAGGGGTCGCGACACACAGGTGAAGATCCCCTGCTCTAAACTAAGAGGAGATTCTCTTAAGATAGAATTCAGCATACTGGTAGATGCACAAGTTCTGTTTTTATTGGTGTTAGGTACCATCAAGGGGGTTTTGGCTCATACTAACGCTACGCACAATATAATGAAACGCTTTCCCATCCTATGCCATCCTGACAGTGGTTCTTTTGCTTGTGCTCATTGTTGCAGCCACTGTGCCAATCCAACGTTTGGGTAGCTGCCTCTTTTTTGTGGCCTTTCTACTGTACCAAGACTTATAATGCCATGATCCTTTCACACAGTTCCTCATGTAATGGTGACCCCCATCATAACATTATTCTTACTTCGTAACTGTAATTTTCCTACAGTTATGAATCATTTCACACCTGTGAAAGGGTCATTCGATCGCCAAAAGTGGTCGCGAACCACAAGTTAAAAACCGCTGTTCTAAACTAAGAGGAGTTTCTCTTAATATCTACTTCACCATAATGTCAGAAGCACAAATCCTATAGTTATTGTTAGATTCTGTTGTGTAGCTTTCGACGCCTAGCAACTCTAAGCACAATATGATGGAAAGGTGTCCTGTCCTGCGCCATCCTCCCAGTGGTTCTTTTGCTTGCGCTGATTGTTGCAGCCACAGTTGTATTCCATCGTGCTGTGGGCTGCCTCTTTTTGCTGCCCTTCTACTGTACCCAGATCCATGTCTCCCTCTAGGGCAGAGGTTCTCAACCTTGCTAATGTCATGACTCTTTCACACCATTCCTCATGTACTAGTGACCCCCCCCCAATCATAAAATTATTTTCCTTGTTACTCCATAACTATAAATTTGCTATAGATATGAATCAGGTCAGCCATGTGAAATGCTCATTGTTCCCTCCTAAGACGTCCTGACCCACAGTTAGAGAACTGTTACTCTACACAACGAGTTTCTTTTAAAGTCTTCTTCAGCATATTGTTAGAGGCACAAATCCTGTTGTTTGGTGCCTTGGAATGGGTTTAGGCTCATGCCAACTCTATGCACCATGTAATGAAATGCTTTCCCGTCCTGTGCCTTCTATACAGTGGTTCTTTTGTTCACACTCATTTTTGCAGCCACTGTGCTAATCCATCTTGTTGGGCACTGCCTCTCTTTTCCTGCCCTTCTGTACCAATATATGTGTCTTCCTCTAGAGCAGTGGTTCTCAACTTTCCAAATGCCACAACCACTTCACACCATTCCTCGTGTAGTGGTGACATCCATCCATAAAATATTTGCATTGCTACATCATAATTGTAATTTTGCTTCTGTTATGGATCAGGCCACCCATGTGAAAGGTTCATTAGTCTCCTCAAAGGCGTCTCGACACTCAGTTGGAGAACCAATGGTCTATACGAATAGGAGTTTCTCTTAAGGTCTACTTCAGAATATTCTTAGAAGCCCAAGATCTTTTTATTATTGTTTGGTGTCTTTGAGTGTGTGTTGGGTCATAGCAACTGTATGCACAATATAATGGAACTCGGCCCCATCTCGTGCCATCTCACTGTGGTCCTTTGCTTGTGCTCACTGCTGCATCTATTCCATCTTGTAGGGGCTGCCTGACTTTTGCAGCCCTTCTGCTGTACCAACATTTGTGTCTTCCTCTAGGACAATGTTTCTCATACATCCTAATTCTGCGGCCCTCTTGTACAATTCCCAATGTAGTGGTGGACCCCAATCATAAAATTATATTCATTGATATTTCATAACTGTACTTTTGCTACTGTTATGAATCAGACCATCACTGTGAAGGGGTGTTTCAAAACACCCCCCACCTGAAAGTGTTCACGACCCAATGTTGAGAACCCTGCTGTAAACTAAGAAGAGTTGCTCTTAAGATTTACTTCAGCATATTGTTAAACACACAAGCCCTGTTGTTATTGTTGTTAAGTTCCGCGGAGGGGGTTTTGGCTCATCGCATCTCTATGCACAATATCATGAAATGCTTCCCAGACCTGTGCCATCCTGACAGTGATTGTTTGCTAGTGCTCATTGTTGGAGCCATAATGGGGGGGGCGGGGGGGCTGGCTATTTTTTGTTGTCCTTCTACTCTACCAAGATTTGTGTCTTCCTTTAGGGCAGTGGTTCTCAACCTTCCTAATGCCACAACATTTTCATACCGTTCCTCATATAGTGCTGACTACCAAATCATAAAATTGTTTTCATTGCAACTTTGTAACTCTAATTTTTCTACTGTTATGTTTGGGCAACCACTATGAAAGGTTCATTCATGCCCCAACAGGGTTCGTGACCCAAAAGTTGAGAACCGCTGCACTAAACTAATAGGAGTTTCTCTTAAGGTCTACTTCAGCATATTCATAGAAGCACAGTCCTGTTGTTTTTGTTTGGTGCCTTTGAGTATGTGCAGGCTCATAGCAACTCTATACACAATATAATGAAACGTGACCCCGTCTCGTGCCACCCTCACAGTGGTTATTTTGCTTGATGTCATTGTTGCAGCCGTGGGCTAATCCAACTTTTGGGGGGCTCCCTCTCTTTTGCTGCCCCTCTACTGCCTTTTCATTCATTTCCTCAGATAGTGATGAACCCCCAATCATAAAATTATTTTCATTGCTACTTTGTAACTTTAATTTTGCTACAGTTATGAATCAGGCCTCCACTGTGAAAGGGTCATTTGAACCCCCCAAAGGCCAGCGACCCACAAGTTGAGAACCACTGCTCTAAACTAAGAGGAGTTTCTCTAAGGATCTACAGCACCATATTGTGAAAAGCATGAGTCCTACAGTGATTGATGTTAGGTGTTGCCCAGTGGGTTTCGACTCTCAGCAACTCTACGCACTAGATAATGAAACGCTGCCCTGTCCTGTGCCATCCTCACAGTGGTTTCTTGTCTGCACTCATTGTTGCAGCCACTGCGCTAATCTATCATCTGGGGGTCTGCCTCTCATTTGCTGCCCTTCTACTCTACCAAGAATTCTGTCTTCCTCTAGGGAAGTGGTTCTCAACCTTCCTAATGCCACGACTCTTTCATACCATTCCTCATGTAGTGGTGACTGCCAAATCATGAAATTATTTTCATTGCTACATCATAACTCTAATTTTTCCACTTTAATGAACGGCCCACTGCCGTGAAAGGGTCATTCGTCCCCAAAAAGGGGTGACAACCCTCAGTTTGAGGACCGCTGCGCTAAACTAATAGGAGGTTCTCTTCAGGTCTACTTAGGTACATTGTTAGAAAAACAAGTCCTGTTTTTTTTCATGTGGGTTTTGACTCATAGCAACTCTATGTCAATATGATGAAACACTGTCCCGTCTTTTGCCATCCTTGCAGTGTTTCTTTGGCTTGTGTTTATTGTTGCAGCCACTGTGCTATCCCATCTATATTGGGGCTGACTCTATTTTGTTGCCCTTCAACTGTATCAAGAATTGAGTCTTCCTCTTGGACAGTGGTTTTCAACATTCTTACTCACGACCCTTTCATCCAGTTCCTCATGTAGTCGTGACCAACCAACCATAAAATTATTTTTGTTGCTACATCATAGCTGTAATTTTGCTAGTGCTATAATTCAGGCCATCCCATGAAAGGGCTGTTTGATCCCCTAAGGAGACACGACCCACAGGTCGAGAGCCGCTGCTCTAAACGAAGGGGAGATTCTCTTAAAGCCTTATTCAGAATATTGTTAGAAGCACAAGTCCTGTTGTTATTGTTGTTGGGTGCAGTCGAGTGGGTTTGGCTCATAGCCACTCTCTGCACAATATAATGAAACTCTGGGGGTCTTAAAGGCTTGAAGGCAAACAGGCTGAAATCTAGCTCGGAAGCAACAAAGCACACAGAGAAGAAGCACACAAGCCTAAGTGAACACGAGGTGTTGAAGGGATCAGGTAGCAGACACCAAAGAACAAAAACCATTATTGTGTGATCACCTTCCCCACATAAACGCTGAAGATGAATGTGTGCATAAGTAAGTGTGGTGAAGAAGGCTGATGGTGCCCTGCTATCAAGCGATATAGCGTCCCGGGTCTTAAAGGCTTGAAAGTAAACAAGCAGGCCCAGAAGCAACAAAGCCCACATGGAAGCATCACACCAACATGTGTTATCATGAAGTGCTGAGGGGACCAGTTTTCAAGCAACAAAGGCGGGAGGTGGGATTATATCATCGTGAATGAGGGGAGTGCATGACGGGGGACCAATCCCCACCTGTAGACAACTGGACATCCCTTGCGGAGGGGTAGTGGGAAGGAGATGAGTCACTCAGGGTTCAGTGTAGCAATAATGAAACTCACAACCTTCCTCAAGTTATTAAATGCTTCCTGCCCCCACCTCTCATGATCCCAATTCTACCTTGCAAACCTGGTTAGACCAGAAGATACACAGCGCGACAGATGGGAACTAGAAACACACGGAATCCAGGACAGATGAACCCCCCTGAGCAGCGTTGAGAGTGGCGATACTGAGAGGGAAGTGGGTGTAGAAATGGGAAACAGATCACAATGATCTACATATAACTTCCCCCCTGGGAGATGGGCAACAGAAAATTGGGTGAAGGGAGACGCCCCGCAGTGTAAGATAAGAGAAAATAATAATTTATAAATTATTAAGGGTTCATGAAGGAAGAGGAGCATGGTGAGAGAGGGAGAGGGGAACGGGGAAATGAGCTGATTCCAGGAACCCAAGAGGAAAGCAAATTTTGAGAATGATGAAGGCAACGAATGTATAAGGGTGCTTTACACAATTGGTGTATATATGGATTGTGATGAGTTGTATGAGCCCCAATAAAATGATTTTAAAAAAGAAAAAGAAAGAAATGTCTATAAATGAATGAAGGCAACATATGTACAAAATGCCTGATGCAATCAATATGGATTGCAACAAAAGTTGTAAAAGTCTCCAATAAAAGATTTTTAATAAAAATGTATATATAATAAATATTTTCCTAACTTATATAAATGATTAATAAGAATAACATTAAGCAGCCTGGGTTTTCTATAGGAAAAATAATGATAAAAGAACAAATGAGAGATTCAGCAGGAAGCAATGGATAGGAAAATATTATAAGGAAAGTTTTCTCTTATATGGAATGTACATTCTCTTACATGACAACAATCAGAATATGCCGTAAGAACCTCAGACCAAAAACTAGAATAAAATAGAGGAAAACATTCCCAACCCATCAATAAAATGCTATATGCTTTCGATGATTTTCACAAAAGGTCAAATTCTTTAACAAAATATTTTGTTCATTCAAATTTTTAATTATGCATAAATTTAGGTCTACTTGCATTACATCTCATACAAAGTCATAAGAATTGTTTTTGCTCTATCTAAAACTACATAGAAGATAGTGACGGTGAAAAAATAGCTTTCGTGAATGTTGCTTTGAAATACAAATGGCATTGTCCTAAGAAATTATAATGATTTAATTTTTAAAATTCATTTTATTAGGGAGACATATAACTCATCACAATCCATACATACATCAGTTGTGTAAAGCACATCCGTACATTCATTGCCCTCATCATTCTCAAAACATTTGCTCTCCACTTAAGGCCCTGGCATCATGTCCTCATTTTTCTCCGCCCTCCCTGTTCCACCCTCACTCATGAACCCTTGATAATTTGTCAGATCTTACATATTTTGTCTCCCTTCACCCACTTTTCCGTTGTCCATCCCCCAGGGAGGAAGTTATACGTAGATCCTTGTAACTGAGGTCTCAGAGCAGCTGGGTGTGATGCAGGGGAAGCTCTGGAAGCAGCTGCAGACACTGCGGGAGTTGGCAGCCCAACAGTGAGGGTCACTGCATCCGTGGGTACCAGAAAACTGGCTGGGGTTGCTTATTCCCCTAGATGCTACCCCTGCCTTGAAGAGAACCATGACAGAGGCCTGTAGACATGTGTCAGGAAAAGATGAGTCCTTCACTGTTTCCTCTTCCCACAAACCTTTGAGGAGAGCCTGCAGGGCAGGGCCTCGACTCACTGGCTCCAGTCACCTGCCCTTCCCCACAGCCACACCCTCGCCAGCCCCAACTCCCCATGCCCTGCGTTTGCTTCTTGAATCCAGAGGAGCAGCCTGGGCAAAGACCATGAAGAAACTTGTCTTTCGGGCAGCCCCTTTGATTGGGTCCCTTGACCTCCAGAGTGTGGACACATGAACACTAACTGTTGGGGGACTCAGGCTGTCACCACAGGGGCCAGGATCTGAAGAGGATGCTGGCATTGCAGGGCTTCCTGAGGGAAGCCGAAGACTTGCAGAGCTGGCTGAGCAGCCAGCAGCAGGTGGCCAGAGGAGAGAGGACTATGAGCACACCCTAGTGAGGAAGGGGCTAGGGGCAAGGGAGTTGCCCTGGAGCCGAATTAAGACGGGTAGTGTAGGGGGGCTGCATGCACAAGGGGCTGATGGGGAACATCAGTCTGGAGTGAGAACAGCTGTGGCTTCCTATTCCCCTCTCTGCGTAGAGGGGCAAGTTCTGTGGCTGTTCAGTCCTGCCCTGCCCAGTCACTCACTGAGGTGTCTCACAGCCCACCAGCCAGGGCCCCCTGTATTCCCTTTCCTCTCTTCTCAGCTCCTCTTAACCAAGTTTGCAATGTTTCGGCACCAAGTGAAGATGGGTGGCCACCAGGGGGCAGCCTGCCCCACTAGCGGAGAGCCTGCTTGAGTGGTGGCCCAGCACTGCCCCCAGGTACCAGCAGTGGTGACAGGACCTACAGTGATTACCAGCAGCCTGGAGCAGGGGTGAGTTTAGGAGGAGGTGCTGGGCATGGGATGAAGAAGCTTTCAGGGAGAACCTTGCTGTGTTGCGGCTCTGCCAAACCACTGTCTCTTGAGAGGGGCCGAATTCAGGGAACCCAGGGCAGCCCCTGCTGTCTGCGGCCTGTGGAGGAGACAAAGCTGGGTCGGTGGATCAGGGAGCCTGGTCACAAAGCCCACTTAGCAGGGTCACTTTCCCAAGCCACGGGCTCCCTGCACCTGCATGGGCATTCAGGGAAGAGTTGAGCTGGGCTGAGGATGCCCTGCACAGCCCCAGGCTGACCCAGGTCACAGTACAAGCTACTGCGTTTCCATCCCAGATGGAGCTTAGGCGAGATCCCAATTTGCCCATGATCCTAGCCCAGAGGCTGGCCCGGAGTCTCAGGGGCCCGGCATTTGCTGCATGCAAGAACCATGGTGGGGTGCAGCTTCTATCTTTGAAGGGTGTACAGTCTCCTCCAAACACACAGCATGCCTGGGTGGCACACAACGTGGCTACCTGCCATGTGCCGGGCTTTAGAGTGACCCCACCTGCTGACTCATGGGGATCCTCCAGAGGGTTTGCAAGTCAGTAAATCTTTCCAGGAGCAGGGAATCTCTTATTTCTCCTGAGGAGCAGTTAGTGGGACTGAACCAGGCAACAGCCCAACACTTCCCAAGCAGGCCTCCTGGAGCATCGTTAGAGCAAGGGGTAAACTGCTAGTGATAATGGGCTCCTGGGAGGAGAGTTTGCAGAAAGGCCTGAAGCGCTGAGCAAGATCTCAGGACGGTGGCCCTCTGGGATTCTTAGGACAAGTTCTAAACCCAGCCAGGAAGCTGAAGGGTTGACCAGACAGAAGCTGAGGGGGAGGATTGAGCATGCTGGGATAACTGCTGACCCCCGCCTGGGGGCAGAGCTGCCTGGTTGTAGCTGTGGGAGCTGACTCAGGCCAGACCCCACCTGCTCTGAGACGCTGAGGACACCCTCAAAGTTCACAGCCAACTGTCTCACGTGCTCGTCCGTATCCAGGTGTGTGCCTGGGGGAGGGGGTGGCTTCTACAAGTGCTGCCACCCCAGGCCCAGAGTCCCACACTCAATACCCGGGCCCTTGGCCACCATGCTGTCTCAGGAGAAAGCCGCAATCCTCCCAGATGGTGTGTCCCACTGGGTGGAGGCCCCACTGAGGAGACATGTATCGCACCAATGAATCACACAATCTGCCTCTGACACCTTGAGACCTCCTCAACCCCCACTATCATCATCCCAGTGCCGCTTCCCACTCTGGACTAGAGTGCATTGGTATTAGCAAGAGATAAAACTCACAACACATGGAACCCAGGAACAGGAATGGGAATAGAGATACCAAAAGAGTAGGGGGAAGGGAGGTAGAGGATGGGAGGAAGGGGAAGCGATAGCAATGAATGACATATAACCACACACCCCTCGCAGGGAGAGCAGCAACAGAAACCTGAGGATAAAAAGACAATGGTTGATGTGAGATATGAAAATAATAACAATCTATAATCTATCAAGGAACCATGATTGGGGGAGGAGGAAAAAAAGAGGAGCTGATCCCAAGGGCTCAATAGAAAGTAAATGTCTAGAAAAGAATGATGGCATGTTCCAGATCATGGGGACACAACCGATACTCTCCCCTGGGTGGGTTAGTACCAGAGGATTGTACCAGAGGATGTACAGCGGTGCAGTGGGGATCTGGAGGCACAGGGAATCTAGGACAGACGAACCCTTCAACACCAGCGGTGGGAGTGGCGACACCAGGAGGGAAGGGCATGTAGAAAGGGAGAACCGATCTTGGAGATCTATGTGTAACCTCCTCTCTGGGAGATTTGCAAGGGGGAGGCGGGTGAGGGGAGACGCCGGGGAGTGTAAGATAAGATATAATAATTATTTATAAACTATCAAGGGACCAGAGGTGGGATCGGGGAGGAAGGGGGATGGGGGGAAAAAAAGGGAAACGGAGTTGATTCCAGGAACCCAAGTGGAAGGTGAATTATGAGAGTGACAAGTGCAACGAATGTATAAGGGTGCTTTGCTCATTTGATGTATGTACAGATTGTGATAAGAGCCTTATGAGCCCCAATAAAAAGTTTTAAAAAAAAAAAGAAAATGATTAGGGCAAAGAATGTACGGATGTGCTTTATACAATTGATATGTATGTATATGTATATGTATGGATTGTGATAAGAGTTGTATGAGCCCCTAATAAAATGTAAAATAAATAAATAAATAAATTTAAAAAAAAAAGAAAAGAATGATGGCAATATACGTATGACTATGTCAGATACAATTGGTGTATGGATTGTAACAAGAGTTGTAAGAGCCCCCAATAAAATAAATAAATTTAAATAAAAAAAAAACACCAAAAACCTCCATCTGCACAGTGCGGCAGTGAAGGGACAAGAGTCCCGAGCTCCTCGGCTCTCACACAAGGCCACCAAAGGCTACCTCTAAGTGGGGGCCTGGCAAAATTGTGGATGGGTGGGCAAAGCTATCAAGCGGCCCATGAGGGACTTCATTGGCCCTGGAGAACTGGGTGGGAAGGAGGGGTGGCGGGCCGAGCTGAGGCCGAGTAGACACTTGGTAAGGCTGTGGGATTGAGCGGCAGAGACATGGAGGTTTGGACATGAGTGGTGGTGGACTCAGGCCGGCTGTGACGCTGCCTCGGTACCAGGTCCCCTCACCCCGTGCTCTCCCGTGCTCTCCCAGGCTCCAGGTGCAAGACTATGCCTCCTGGGCAGCCAGTGTGCAGTGAGATTTGCAGGTGGTGGAGGAGCCCCAAGACCCCGGCAGTGGAGCCCAAAGCTTCTGTGTCCACCAAGAGCTGCGGGCCAAGCTGGAGGCCCAGAAGGAGCTGCACCAGTGCGCCACCCAGCGGGGACAGCAGGTGCTCCAGGCTACAGGGCCGTTCGCCGTGGAGGTCGGCTCCCCTTTCTGGCCCTCCCCCAGCCCACTGGACCACCGCACCCTGGCCCCACAGGGACAAGAACCTTTCTTTTCTATTTTTTAAATCATTTTATTGGGGGCTCGTGCAATTCTTATCACAATTCATACATACATGCATTGTGTCAAGAACATATGTACAGGCTCTTCCTCTAACTGTAGCGGCCTGAGGTGACCTGCTAAAATGGTTCGCTACTCATTTGACCCAGAAAACCCTACAAAATCCTGCAAGTACAGAGGGTCGAATCTCCGGGTCCACTTCAAAAACACCCGTGAAACTGCCCAGGCCATCAAAGGCATGCACATCTGGAAAGCCACCAAATACTTGAAAGACGTCACTCTGCAGAAGCAGTGTGTGCCTTTCCGACGGGACAATGATGGTGTTGGTAGATGTGCCCAGGCCAAACAGTGGGGTGGGACCCAGAGTTGGTAGCCCAAAAAGAGTGCTGAATGTTTGGTTCACATGCTTAAAAATGCAGAAAGTCATGCTGAACTTAAGGGTTTAGATGTGGATTCTCAGGTCATCGAGCACATCCAGGTGAACAAAGCCCCCAAGATGCACCACCGGACTTACAGAGCTCTTGGCTAGATTAATCCACACAGGAGCTCCCCCTGCCACATTGAAATGATCCTGACTGAGAAGGAACAAATCGTTCCCAAGCCAGAAGAGGAGGTTGCACTGAAGAAAAAGATTTCCCAGAAGAAACTGAAGAAGCAAAAACTCATGGCTTGGGAATAAATTAAGCTTAAATAATAAAAGGTATTTAAAAAAAAAAAGAACATATGTACATTTGTTGCCATCATCATTCTCAAAACATTTGCCTTCTACTTGAGCCCATAATATCTGCTGTTCATTTTCCCCCTCCCTCCGCACACCCCCCTACCTCACGAAACCTTCATCATTCAAAAATTAATATTATTTTATCATATGTTGCACTGTCCAAAGTCTCCCCTTTCCTTCTTCTCTGCTGTCCCTCCCCCAGGGAGGAGGCTATTTGTAGATTCTTGTAATCAATTTCCCCTTTCCACCCCACATTCTCTCCACCCTCCAGGCATCGCCACTCTCACCACTGGTCCTGAAGGAGTCATCTTTCCTGCGTTCCCTGTGTTTCCAGTTCCTATCTGTACCTATGTACATCCTCTTATCTAGCCAGATTTGTAAGGTAGAATTGGGATCATGAGAGTCGGGGGAGGAAGCATTTTAGAACTAGAGGAAAGTTATATGTTTCATCGTTGCTACCCTGCACCCTGACTGGCTCATCTGCTCCCCACAACCCTTCAGTAAAGGGTGTCCGGTTGGCTACCAATGGGCTTTGAGTCTCCACTCTGCACTCACCCACATTTTCAATGATATGATTTTTTGTTCTTTGATTCTTGATACCTCATGATCCCTTCGACAGCTCGTGTTCACACAGGCTGGTGTGTTTCTTCCATGTGGGCTTTGTTGCTTATGAACTAGGTGGCCACTTGTTTATCTTTGAGCCTTAAAGATCCCAGATGCTATATCTTTTGACAGCCAGGCACCATCAGCTTTCTTCACCACATTTGCTTATGTACACGTTTGTCTTCACTGATCGTATCAGGAAGGTGGGCACCCACTGATACGATTTTTAGTTCTTTGATGTCTGATAACTGGTCCCATCTACACCTCGTGGTCAGCCAGACTGGTGTTCTTCTTCCATGTGGGCTTTGATACTTCTCAGCTAGATGGCCGCTTATTTATCTTCAAGCCTTTAACACCCCAGACGCTATATCTTTTGATAGCCGAGCACCGTCAACATCCTTTACCACATTTGCTTATGCACACATTTTTCTTCAGCAATCGTGTCGGGAAGGTGTGAATCCTGGAATGCCAATTTAATAGAACAACGTGCTCTTGCATTGAGTAAGTGCTTGAGTGGAGGCCCAATGTCCATCTGCTGCCTCAGTACTAAACCTATAAATATATGCACACAGATCTGTTTCCCTACACTCATATAAATATATTTACATATGTATATTCCAGTCTTTGGACCTCTATAAATACCCTTTGTCACCTAGTTCTCTCCTCTATTTCCTTTTACTTTCCTCTTGTCCCACTATCATGCTCAGCCTTCATTTGGGTTTCAGTAATTTCTCTCAATTACCTTGCCCTTGCTGAATCCCTACCAGACCACTCACACCCTCCTTGCTACTGATTTTGGATAACTTATTGCTCCCTTGTCCCTGGGTTTGTCAGCACTACCCCTTTGACCCCTTCTCTCCCACTCCCCTATTCCCCCGGAACTATTGGTCCCCTTGTTTTCTCCTCCAAACTATTCATGCAGTCTATCCTATCTAGATAGGTCTGTAGAGATAATAATATGCACCAAAAATCAACTCATTGCAAGATAGGCAATGAGTGAGAACAGAGCAATGACAACAAAAGAAACCAATTACCCATTGAAGAATAAATTAATTTTGGAAGGCAAATGCTTTGAAAATGATGAGGGCAAAGAATGTACAGATGTGCTTTATACAACTGATGTAAGTATGGATTGTGATAAGTGTTGTATGAGTCCCTAATATAATGCTTTTTTAAGAATAAAATAAAAGAAAAAAATTTTAAAGAAAGAAAAACCTATACATAGATGAAGGTCTGATTTTTAATCTCTAGGCGTGTCCTTCAGTCAGGTCCAATGGGGTAACATGCTTTGGCCCCAGAGTCTGTCCTTTGTACTACCTCAGGGGCTCCCTGCTCTGCTCCCACGGTTGCTCTGCCACACACTTTTAGTGGCTTGCCTCAGTGCCATAGGATCAGTCTGGGCCAGTTCTAACCCTGAGTATCCAGTGTTGTCCGCCTTAGGGCCCTGGGTCATCTATGGACGGTGTGTCTCGTGGTGGGATAAGCCACATTGTCCACTCTGTCCATTGGCTGTTCAGAGCCGGGATATCGTCCTCCAGGCCTGATGGGCCAGGATGTGCTCCACTCTCTCTTCCTCCCCCTTCTTTGCTCCCATTTGCTCTGATCAAACATGCCCCTCTCTCCTAGATGCAGCTTCAGTGCTGTCCTCTGAAGTAAATTCTTCTGGGGGCAGGGGCAGTTGTCCACATAGCTGGTATGGGAGCCCAGCCCTCAGGCCCCTCCACTGGCTCCCCACTCCGTGCGGGCACACTGCATTCATCCTGCACTGGCTTTATATCTGGTCCCTCTTTCCCTGTGGAAACACAAACAATACCCTCCCCTTGGGTGGGACAGTCAGGCACCTTTTCTCTGGAGCTTCCCTCAGCACCACCTTCGGTTGTGTCCATGCCCATGCCCAGGTCCAGGAAAGGCTATGCGCCCTGCAGGATGCTTGGGAGCAGGTCTTTCAGGCCTGGGAACGGAAGCAAGGGAGACGGCAGGCCATGCACCGCAAGCAGCTCTTCCTCAGACAGTGTGGCATCTGGACAAGATCCTGCAGGCCCAGGAGACAGCTCCCCTCACCACACACAGACACACTGACCCCAGGACCTCCAGTCCTCCTGTAGTACCACCCCAATCCCCCTTGCTTCCTGGATCACTGGCTGCTATTCTGATACGGATCTAGATAGTGTGTCTTCCCAAGTGGCCAAGGGGACACCTGAGCCTCAGGTCACTCAGGGCCATCTCCTCCCCACACCTGGCCCCGTCCAGACAAGCCCTACGCGGTTTGGTTGGAAATTGATGGGGCTCCTCCCCACCTCCTCAGAAGTTGGGATGTTCCTAACGGCCCCCAGGTTGGAGTGCTATTCTTCCTCAGGTTCCTTCCCCTCCTGCTCAGCACCCACCTCCCCACCCCCAGCCGCAGGCCCCTTGATGCACCCCCAGAGAGCCCAGGCTGTAAACCAAGGTTCTGGCAGATGTTGCTGTCTAGGGTTCCCTTTGAACCACCATCTGTGCCCCCTATCCCCCCCCCACCTCTTTGTCACCTCCATGGCTGCCCCAGGTCTCCCAGGAAGCCAGTGCCCTGGTGGGCTCTGTGGAAGAGGTGGAGCGGCTGATCCAGAAGCATGGCTCCTTCCAGAGGTGCTAGGCACACAGGACAGGGAGGTGATGGCTGGGACGGTCATGGGCGTGACCCTGATAAGGCCGGTGTATCCAGACTGTTGGGGGCACACGGGTGAGGTGTGTATGCACACCGAACCTGTGCTGGTTGGTGAGGGATTACCAAGGAGCCACAGGCTCCAATCCAGGGCTGGTGACCAAGCCGAGGTGCCCATGCACCCAGAAGCGCATGGGAATGTGTTAGGCCACACTCTGGGGACCACAGATGGCATTTGGATCTGCCCATATCACATGGCCCCTGCTTCCTTCTGCCCAGGAGCCTGGCCAACCCTCAACTGCAGAGCTGAGCGGAGGCCCCAGGGACTTATAGTGAGGGCTATGGGCTGTGAGTCAGCCCCAGCAGGGGTACACTCAGTACTCAGGGCTGGGTCCACCTCCCACCTCCCTCTACGCAGGAGGCTGCGCTGAGAGAGCAGGCCAGGGTGCTGCCAGGCCCCTGGGTTCAGGTTCTGCTGGGCACGATACGAGAGCAGCCGGCTTGAGTGGAAGCCCTGGGAGAAGGTCAACTACACAAGCTTCACACCCCTCTGATTACTGCCGGCTTGATCAGGGCTGCTAACCAGGTCAGAGGGCACCCCACCTGAACCCCATTTTACCTTTACAAGTGACCTTCAGCCCCACTAGGGGCCAAGGGGCGGCCTGCAGTGATACGGGATGTGGAGAGTTTAATGGCTTTTCCAGGGGGCAAACCTAGGACTGGAGCCCATGGCCCTTGATTCTCAGACCCGTGTGGACACCTGTCATCCTGATGGGCAGAGTAGACAGGGCCCCAGTGCTGGGTGAGGGGCACGCTCCACATGAGAACCCACCCATGGCCCCTGCCCAACCACTTCCTAGATCTGAAGACTGATGGGCCTGGGCCCTGTCATCTTGGGTGAAAGAAAAATTATTGTGCTGTCCCTGAGCCTGGTCAGCATTTCACTCCTTGGCACATCCCGAGGGGTAGACAGGGTCACCGCTTGGGGCCAAGGCAATATGAACATCAGGGCACTCATGTCCCCATCATCATACAGGATGGCGACTGGATCCAGGGGTGGGGCCAGCAGCTGGAATAGCCTGTCCTCTTTGGGGACCACAAAGAGAAGCTGATGCGGTTTCAGAAACACCTGGCCTATTAGACAGAGACCCCATGGAAGGGAGGCAGGAAGGGAATTGACAGGAAGGCCTGGGACCCCTGCTAGGTACTTGTTTTCCATCCAGCAGCCTTGTACCCAACACCCGCAGTGTCACTGTGCAGACACTAATCAGACTCTGTCACATGCCCGAGACCAAGGCCAAGACCAGCCAGGAAGAAAGGATTGAAGAGAACCCTGGGCAGAAGGGCAGAGGCCAAGCCTGTAATGTGCCCGTCCTCCACAGGTTGCCCTTGCTAGAGTCCTGGACCTTGGGAAGGATCTGGAGAGCATGGAGAGGCTGCTGCACAGACACGAGGCCTTGGAGCAGGAGACTGGCCTCCTCCAAGTTCAGGGGCAGGTATGCCACTGGGTCTAGCATCGGGGCCAGACCAGGGGACCTCTTCTGTGGGACCCTGCGAGTAAGAGCTGAGCCAGTACACTCCCATGCCAGGGGCCTCTTGAGCACAACCTGATCCCCTTCCTCAGCCTCCGGACATCCCCCATATCCCGGAGCAGAAGGCAGCCCTCCTCTGCCAGAGAAGCCTGGGGTGAGCCCAGAGCCTCGGCCACAGGTGACAACAGTTTATGGACAGCTGGCAACAGCTCCAGAGCAGAGCCCAGAAGTGGTATGGACACCCTTTGGGTCCATTTCTTCACTCCTGCCCCCCTTCAGCAATCAAGTCCCATGCATCTCCTTGACTCCTTGTTTTAGGGTACAAAAGAGTCCTTCAGGACAAACAATGTAAAGAAAACATCGATCAAGTCTTAAAAGAGACCACGACAACACAATGACCCAGACACATCATCCGTGAATCAAATCCAGGGAGACTCATATGTGTGTAAGAAATAGGTCTACTGGCGATATCTAAAACAGATGGAAATAGAGTTACCATATGACCCAGCAACCCCCCACCCCCCTTACTGGGCAAGAAACAAACCAAGGTCACACATCTGTGCTCCAATGTTCATTGTGGCACAGTTCACAATTGCAAGGAATTGGAAACAACCCAAATTTCCATCACCTGATAATTGGATTAAAAAGCTGGGGTACCTCTACCAGCAGGGATCAACGATGTAATGTCACACCGGAAGTTCTTGGCGCCCCAGCATGGGTCTCTGGGCTTCCTGCCTCGGAAGCGCAGCAGCCGGCACGGCGGGAAGGTGAAGAGCTTCCCCAAGGATGACGTCTCCAAGCTGGTCCACCTGACGGCCTTCCTGGGCTACAAGGCCGGCATGACCCACATTGTGCACGAGGTCGACAGACCAGGCTCCAAGGTGATCAAGAAGGAAGTGGTGGAGGCCGTGACCATCGTGGAGACCCCTCCCATGGTGGTGGTGGGCATCGTGGGCTATGTGGAGACACCTCGCGGCCTCCGGACCTTCAAGACGGTCTTTGCGGAACACATCAGTGACGACGAGTGCAAGCGGCGGTTCTACAAGAACTGGCACTAGTCGAAGAAGAAGGCTTTCACCAAGTACTGCAAGAAGTGGCAGGATGACAAGGGTAAGAAGCAGCTCGAGAAAGACTTTAGCAGCATGAAGAAGTCCTGCCCGGTCATGCGCGCCATCACCCACACCCAGACGCGCCTGCTCCCCCTGCGCCAGGAGAAGGCGCACCTGACGGTGATGCAGGTGAACGGGGGCTCCGTGGCTGAGAAGCTGGACTGGGCCCAAGAGAAGCAGGTGCCAGTGAACCAGGTGTTCGCGCAGGATTAAATGGTCTACATCACGGTGGTGACCAAGGGCAAAGGCTACAAAGGGGTCAACAGTTCTTGGCACACCAAGAAGCTGCCCCGAAAGACCCACCGAGGGTTGTGCAAGGTGGCTTGTATCGGGGCCTGGCATCCTGCCCGTGTGGCCTTCTCGATGGCCCGCGCTGGGCAGAAAGGTTACCACCACTGCACAGAGATCAAAAAGAAGATCTATAAGTTTGGCCAGGGCTACCTCGTCAAGGACGGTAAGCTTATCAAGAACAACGCCTCCACCGATTATGATCTCTCAAACAAGAGCATCAACCCCCTGGGCGACTTTGTCCACTACGGGGAAGTGATCAATGAGTTTGTCATTCTCAAGGGCTGCATGGTGGGCACCAAGAAGCGAGTGCTGACTCTGCACAAGTCCCTGCTGGTGCAGACCAAGCGCCGGGCCCTGGAGAAGATCGACCTCAAGTTCATCGACACCACCCCCAATTTGGGCCATGGCCGTTTCCAGACCGTGGAAGAGAAAAAAGCTTTCATGGGACCACTCAAGAAAGACCGGATTGCCAAGGAGGAAGGCGCATAACAGATGGTACAGCTGGTGGGATCAGAATAAAGACTTCTTTTTCAGTTGGGGGAAAAACCTGTGGTACATACATACAATGGAGTACTACGCATCGCTAAAAAGTAGTGATGAACGTATGAAGCACATCACTGCATGGGAAGAACTGGAGGAAAGCATGCTAAGCGAAGTAAACCAAGCACAAAAGGACAAGTACACACTGTGTCCACAGATGTAAGCTTTAAAAAAATGCAAAAGGGACATAGGGGAAAAGCTACTGTATGAACATTCCTGGGGTGAGGACCAGGTAATATGGCAGGGATCAGACCAAATTCAGGGATACACATGGTAGACAGATAAAAAGAGGCGTGGAAAGGAAAAGTAATAATAATAATAAATAAATGGGTAGCGGGGTCACAGGGCACTAACCCGACCAAGGGTGCCACCGTGAAACCCCTATATCTCCGATCTGCCTGCCTCTGTGCCTTTGCCTGTGCTCACCCTTTCTCTACTTGGCTCGGTCCTACACCTGTTCTTTTGTGTCTGGCTTATGTCATTACCAGCAGCCCTGCTGGCGTAGTGGTTATGAATTGGACTGTGATCAGCAAGACCGGCAGTTCAAGTCCACCAGCTGCGCCTTGTGAGAAAGATGAAGCTTTCTATGTCTGTAAAAGTGTTACTCTCCCCGGAACCCGTGGGGGCAGTTCCACTCTGCCCTTTAGGGTTACCATGAGTCAGAGTTGACTGGATGGCAGTGAGTTGGGAATTTTATTTATTTCATTCCCAGCATGTCTTTTCAAGGTTCATTTGTGACCTGACATTTATCCCCCTATTTTAATGAAAGGACACCACTCCGTTCTAGAACTCGAACTCACTGACTTGGTCCATCCATCTGTCCACGGACTCAAAGGCGGCTTGCACCTTTGGCTGTCGTAACTATAATGCAGTGATGTCCATAATTTAAAAGAAAACGTTTTGACATGATGTTTTTAGGGGACACAGTGAGACCAGTGCCTTTGTCCCTGCCGGTGAAGGGACTGGAGGTCAATCCTTTTTTTTCCTTCTTTTTTAAGTGTCTCTATTCCCATCTACAAAAGATGGACCCCACTCAGGACTGTATATGGTTTCTCTCCTTCAAGCAAAATAATCCATTGTTGTGCCCATTACATAGTGGGTGGAACGAAGTTTACAAGCTAGTGCCCAGAACCAACAGCCACAAGGCTGGTGGCTGGAAGAGGTCTGTGTGCCCACTGTGGCTGCAGGAGGGACAGAGGGCCTGCAGGGGCCCACTGGGCCTCAGAGACCTTCCAGGCGAGGCTACAGGAACTGCAGCAGCTCTGGGGCGAGCTGAGGGCCAACTGTAGGAGGAAAGAGGCCAGGCTCCAGGAGGACTGCAAGGTGGGACTGTGCACGCCCTGGGCCAGGTTGGATGGGACCCCAGGTTGCCCAGTGCCCACTGCTCACCCCACGTCCTGCCCCAGGCCCTGCATGCGGGGGAGCATCTGGGAGCTGGAGAGCTGGCTGCATCCTGTGGAGGGGGAGCTGCGAGTCCCTGGCAGTGGATAGGACTGTCCTGTGGTGGATGAACTCCAACTGGGGGCAAACAAGACTCGTTTCAAACACCAGCTCTGTCTCCTCTAAGGGCCCGTGTACAACTGCGACAACACAACTTTGGGTCATGCTGGGTCCCCATTAGCATCTGGGAGGAAGGCTATTTATTACAGGGAATCCTACCTTTGTCCCTTGGTGTTAATTGCAGACTCACTGGGTGACGGATTGTATCTGACACGCACCACGTTTGCCGCATCAAACACCAACACTTTGTCAAACTCTGTTTGGTATTGCTCCATCCCTCCATTATTCTCCCTAATGACAACAATAATTAACACATTCATATAAAAGCACAGGATGAGGAAAGCTTTAATTTATGCATCTAGCTCAGGGTCATCCCTCTTATCAATATATGACAATCTAATGAGGCTTAATTAAAAAGTAGCAGTGAAGCAATTTAGGAAACTGAGGGATTGTCACGAGTCCTGGTTGTGACAGCATGTTTTGTGCACCATGGAAGATAACAGATTTGTCTTCTGTGGTATCTCATATCCATCATCCCCAAACTACCTGCTCTTAGGCGTAGAGAGAGCGAGCTTGTCTTTGAAAAAAGTGCCTGGGTTTGGTAGATGCTCACAGGATGGCAGGTGTAATGTATTATGAGAACTTAACAAGGCTCTGAGAAGATGGCTATGGGAAGGTCTGGGTGGAGGGCAAGGTCATGGCCCTGAAGGATTCAGGATCCAGAAGTCAAGTCAGAACTGGATGCCAGAGACTTTCTCAATCCAGCCCTCTTTGCCCATCCCCTAAGGCCAATACATTTCTAAAGGTTATGGATTCTACTTCAGAATCTTTCTCAAACCCAGGGCCCTCTTCACCATTATTGTCTAGACCTGGTCACCTCTTGCCTTATAAATAAAAATATGGGTTTATTGTAAGTCTGGGTCTGTTAGGTTTCTCGGGTGGGAAATGTCTCGGTCCTTGGCTACACACTGGAAAGAAATTCACACCAAAGCCTGGTTGGTAATCCGAGTGGGTTTATATACATGAGAGAAGAAGGTTCCGGCGTTACACTAAACTGAACACGGGCACCCTCATGACACTGCACACCCAGCCCTGCTGAGTGGAAGGCAGAGAAGCAGCTGAAAGGAAGGGGAGGTGGTCTCCAGATTCCAGCCTTTTAAGGGCTTTCAGCTGGGAGGCGTCAATTAAGCTCTCCTGGCTTGGACTTAGCCCGCATTGGCTTCCAACCTCCCGTAGAGGGCCCCCTAAGCATGGAGAGGAACAACCCCTTGTCTTGCTACCTAACCGGTCTACATTCCTGCATGGCTACATTGAGATGGAACTAGCCCCTTTAGACAGCCTGTGTGGTTCACCAGGAGACACGGGCCCCAGTGTTCCCTGTGACCACCTAAAACCTTAAACTACTGTTGGAGTTTATATTACCTGTGTGGGTCTGTGGGCATGGGACGTTTCCATGCCAGAGACCTGAAGTTACACAAATAGGCATCCAGAACAGAACTCATACATGTTCTAATAAGATGCTCAGGTGCTTCTCGCTAGGATGAGAATTTAATGAAGTGTGCGAGCAGTTCAGATCTTGTAAGGGAGAACAGGTCAGTAGGGTATCCAGAGAAGAGAACAAAGGTTAGGGGAAAGGGAGGGGCCCACAGACATCTGTGCTCTGTGTTTGGCCACAAGACAAGAAACTGGGTCTCCTTGCAAAAGAAAGCAGAACAGCAAGTCCCTCAGAACTACGATATTTTTAAACATGACCTATATAATTCTCGGCTCTGGGAGGCACCTTGGAAAACCATAAAAGCCCTAAAAGAGGGGCAAGGAGGAAGCCCAAGTCTTTGATTTTCCCTGCTGTGCTTTCAGTGTTGAAATGTCTGTGCATGGAGCCTTTGAAATTTCAGAATCAGAGAGTGGATTCACAAGCCAAGCTCCTGCTTTATTCTTCAATGCATTTTGGCCCAGCTTCTCCTTGGTGAGACATGTAACAGAAATTCTGGACTTAGGAGCCACTTGGTCCTTGGACACTAGGAGATTTCAGTGGAATCTGAAACAGGACCATAGCCAAGATGTGCCCAGGGCTCCTCGCAGCATTTGTCACCTTCATTTCCCTCTTTGGACTCAGACGTGGCAAGGTTCAGAAACAAGCTTTACCAGAAAGAACAGCTGTGAACCCAGCCTGCTTCCAAGTGAGAAAAAGCCCTTTACACATGACTTCCTGAGGTCAGCCCAGCCCTGTGCATCCCGACCCCTCCTAGAGTCCCTGGCTCTGGCGAAGCATTAAAGCAAGTGGAAGCAGAGATTTGCTCAGAATAAAAAATCATTTTTCACAATAGCACGGCACGTTCTGGATGGCAATCACGGCTGCACAAACCATATCCGTCCTCCAGCCATAATGTTGGCGCCTCAGTGACCACGCACATACATTGTGTGGCGAGACTCAGAGCCTATTCCATTTGTGGTCAATTGTTTCCTCCCTCCCCATACTTTGCACTTAGGAGACATGCTCCCTGGAGGTGGTTGAGGCTTGTCTTGTCACCAATAATCATCTCCTACGCTTTCCTTTACAGTCACTAATTTGATGTGTTCACTCAAAGAAATGCCAATAATATGAGGTTTCAGAGGAGAGCTCCTAGAGCTCCCCCAGACAACAAGGAGGCCGAGTGTCACTGTCATTATCCTGAGCTGGGAGGGGGCACTAGTGTTCCAGAAGCTGGGAATCTGTCACTGCCTGCCCACCGCACAGACAGAGCAGGTGCTGGTTATAATTGCCTCTAGACGTCCTGCCATGCTGAGTTGAAAGTCAAACCCGTAAACGCTGCCTGACTACAAAAAAACTGGAGTACACAGATATTTCTGCATCATTGCTGGGTGAAAATCTACTGAGTGGAGTTGGATGAGATGGCAGCAAGTGCCTAAGGAGGGGATGCTGTGGGAACACCAACAAGATGACTGTCAGTCGCCGTTTCCTCCTCTCGTCTGCTTTCCCCCCCCACTATCTTTCAGGACCAAAAGACATGACAAATATGTAAGGAAACAAATTTGTTCATTTTTAGAGGAGTCTCCCACCCACACCCCCCCCACACCACCGCACCCCCATCCACCTCTGGCCTCTTTGAGCAAGTCGGTAGAACTTTTTTTTTTTTAAACCTGGCTTCTACTATGGCAATTTCCGGAGTTGCTATGTGGCCGTGTTTAAAAGTCGCCTTTGGGATCCAGAGCACAATCCTTGTCACAAAGGCATTCTCCCAGTCCCAAATAGCAATGTGAGCTCATTTCAGAAGGTTGTTCTTGTTTCTGTAAACCCAGAAAGGAGTTCAAGCTGTTGATCTTGACCGTGGTTGTCGAGTCAGCTTCTCATGGGCACCTCATGGGAAGCAGAGCAAACTATGCCAGACTGTGCTATCACCAGGGCTGGGAGGGGAAGCCAACCGTGGCGGGTCATAGGTCGATGTGTGGATGGAGATAATCAGGTCTTTCGTCCTTATTCTATTTCAGTCTGGAAACATCACTGAAGCCTGCTCAGTGCCATAGCAACACACAAACTTTCACTGACAGTCTGGGGCATATTGGCTGCAAATCGAACCCGGGCCTTCCTGGTGAAAGACGATGAGAGATCTACCACTGAAGCACCGTGGCCCTCACCTCAAACCAGGGCAGTCATTTCCCACAAATCTACCAGAGTTCAAACCAGACCACAATGCAGGATGACTGAGATTGCCACCAGAATCTGATACTGATGCAGAAAAAAACCTAACTACCATTTTATTGACTCCCACTCATACCGGCCCAATAGGACAAAGAACTGCCCCTTTGGGGTTTTGAGACTTTAAATCCTTACAGTAGCGGTTCTCCACCTGTGGGTCGGGACCCCTCTGGGGATCAATTAACCCTTTCACAGGGGTCAACCAATTCATAACAATAGCAAAATTACAGTTATGAAGTAGAAATGAAAATAATTTTGTGGTTGCAGGTGACCACAACATGAACTGTATTAAAGGGTGGGGACATTATGAAGGTTGAGAACCACTGCCTTACAGAAATAGACAATCTCATATTTCTCCCACGGAAGGGCTAGTCAGTTCAAACCCCCGACCTTGCGATTAGCAGCTTAATGCACAGTCCACTACACGACCTGGGCTCCTAATGCTATAATAAAAGATACTATTGTTAGATCTCTCCTGGGAGAGATATACCTCAGGCCTACCTAGAAGCTGCTGGAGAGAAAGTCACTCAGTGGGCTCTGGGATCCTGCCTTTTTTCTTTTTAAAAAAATCGTTTTATTAGGGGCTAATACAACTCTTATCACAATCCATATATACATCAATTTTGTAAAGCACATTTGTACATTCATTGCCCTCGTTATTCTCAAAACATTTGCTCTCCACTTAAGCCCCTGGCATCAAGTCTTCATTTTTCCCCTCCCTCCCTGCTCCCCCATCCATCAAGAAACCTTGATAATTTGTGAGTGGTGATACTGAGAGGGTTGTGGGAGGGTGGATTGGAAAGAGGGAACTGATTACAAGTATCTACATGTGACCTCCTCCCTGGGGGACGGACAACAGAAAAGTGGGCAAAGGGAGACATCGGAGCGGTCAAGATCCTGCCTTTTCAATTCCTCCATAGGGAGGCATGGTTAATGGTCATGGTCATCCACAATGGCTGGATTGAATTCACCTGGCCAAGATGGGCCAATCCAGGTGTAATGCCCACCTAGGTGTACCACCCCTTCCTGGCCGGAATTTTGAACCTGAGCATATGTAATGGATGACCCAGTCCCTATGCTAAACCACCTAATAGTATTTGCAAGATGCCAAGCACCGTTCTAAGCTTTTTGTGTATAATAATTCAATTATTCCACTTAACAAGCCTATGTTTGGTCTCTATTCTGGCCTCATTTTACAGATGAAAAATCAGTGGCACAGGATGATAAAGTCATGAGACTATGACCATACAGTGAGGAAGTGGGAAGGAGAGATTTGGACCCAGGCTGCAGAGCCCATGCCTTGGGTGCCTACAGTTGCCATGTAGGACACAGAAAAGCATGGAGCAGACTCGGCGTAAGACATTAGGGAGTTGGGAGGACTGTAGCATGAATGTATGTGCTATGACTTCATGAGAGTAGCTGCTACTCAGATCCAGAAGAGAACACAAGCTTTTTGCAAAAATTATTTTTTCCAAGAGAGGGTGGAAAACTGCATCTTGTGCGAAATCCCCCCAACCTGCACATGTGCATAGCTATTTCAGAAGGTTCCAAACAATGTGTGCTGTGCGGCAAACCAAACTGAGCTCAGGGGGAGCTGGCCGGGGGGTTATCTTAGCCAGAAAGTGAGCAGTTTGAACTCACCAGCCACCACTCCAAGGGAGAAAGAGGAGGCTTTCTGCTCCCATGGACTTACATTCTTCGAAGTGGCAGGGAGCATTTCCATGCATCCTATGATTAGGATCTCGCAGGGTGAGGGTGGAGTTGGTTGAGACCTGTCTTCAGGGCATTTCCCAGAAGGGCTTCCTGCAGTGGCTCTGCCTTCAGGAATGTCTGATGACCTTGAGGGCAGCAAAGTCCTAAACACACTCGGGCAGTGGTTCTCAACCTTCCTAACCATTAAATGATTTTCTTGCTACTTCATCACTGCAATTTTGCTACAGTTATGAATTGGCTGAGCCCTGTGAAAGGGTCATATGACTCCCAAAGGGGTCGCAACCCACAGGTTGAGAACCACTGCACTAAGGGTTCCCCTCCCAGGCAGCCCTACCAGTGTCTGGTGTGCATAGTTCTGTGAGGTGAGAGAAATGGACTTAGTGTCTGCTTCTGGTGACAGTTGATGTGGGTGGTCTTTCTCCCTATGTCAAATCCCTCTGGAGCCATTTGTCACCACAACAGAGGGAGCCATGCACAAAAAAGCAAGAAGAGGATGCAGCACAGCAGGACAGCAAGCAGAACAATGATTGAATAAGCACAATTCACTTCAATCATGAATCGGGTGCCCTTGAGATGTGAGGAAGACCCCAGTCTAGTGACATTAGATCAGGTTTAGGGATTGAGTGAAGGGACCCCTCTTGGCTCCCCTCAGCCCCTATTTTGCTTTCCCATTGACCCTCACCCTTGCATCGTGATTGGTCCTTATTCCAGCATGATGGTTGGTTTCATAACCACGGCATATGGGAATGTGTTAGTCGATAGGTTATACAGGCACAGCCTCTGGAATGGGTAAGTGAGGAGGCGATTTGGGCTCGCTCATGCAGACCTCTAGTTGTCCTAGGCATGACTGGTAGAATGGATCATGTGAAGTGATTTGAGATCGGCGCAGAGATCTTATAGGTCATGCAGACTTCTAGCTGATCCTGGCAGTACCCTATTTTAAGGAAACAGAATGTTTGGCGTTTAAGTCGTATTTGAGCTTAAATTTTGAGCAATAGGCTGTGGCTCACAGTGAGAGTCTATGTGGAGACCCTAAATCCATTTTGAGGGGCCACCGATTCAGCCGCCATTGAGTTCTTTCCTACTGCTGACTGGCAGTGGAAAGCTTGTCCCTCAGGCAGTGTGCTTGCGTCCACTCCCAGGGCCAGACTCCACGATATACGGTAGTGTGCACATCCCAATGAAGGTCCCGCTCATGCTCTCACAGGCCCTCCTGAAACTCCATGAATTGATCTGTCTTCAGTCACAATTTTGTGACAAAGTTGTTTGTTTTCTATGTCTTATTTAAGTTTTCAGGAGCCCAGGTGGTAATGCTGGATAGTGTTGGACTATTAAGAGCAAGGTCGCTGGTTCAAGCCACTAGTCATTCCACAGGAAAAAGATTAGGTTAATGCTTCCTGTAAAGGTAGCAACTTCAGGATCCCTACACAGAGTCACTATGAGTCAGAGTCAGCAGGACAGTATGGGTGTCATTTTATTTAAGTAACTGTGGCTGTGGGTCCTTCCGACACCATTGTGGCCTCATGCGGATGCTCTCCTTCATCCAGAACAGCAGTTTGTGCCTTTTCCTTGTGTAAAACTTAGCAAAGGAGTTCCTAACAAAATATAGTTGAATTGGGAGACTTTTCCCCCTAAAAACAAAGTAAATACATAAATAGATGAGACTATGGTGCTAATAACCAGTTGGAGAGTTGAGAGAGCTGAACTCTCAATCCTGATAGAAACCCATTGTGACTGAGCACTTGCTAAAGGTCATCCAGAGCCTATGAGGTTGAGCCTATATGTTGGGGAGTAATTGTGTACATAAATTTAACAATTTATCCTTCTAAAGATTCTGTCTAAAACTTACTTTAAATAATAAGTTTTCCCCTGGGCTAGGTAAAGTTCAGGAGGTTTAACACCCTAGTATCCACCGCCTCTCAGCATTCATCATGTTAGGCCAGAGGAGGCAAATCACACCCACTACCCAGGGAGCACTACTTCCAAAAGCACATTGCCTGTGCTGGGGCAGAGGGGAGGTACCCGGATCAGAAATGCTGACAGAGTGGAACCAGAAAGCTCAGGCCCCACCTTCCCGAGGGAGCAGCTGTGATGGTTCACTTCTGGATGAATATGTTTAAGCAAAGGCCAAGGGCATGACTTGGGCAGCACGAAAAGCAGATGTGCAGAGGTTGTTCACTGCATTCCAGAAGTTCACACACGCTACGGAGGCTCCTTGGCTCAATGGCAAGAAGTCATTGGTGGCTGCCACCTTCAATCCCAAAAGGTCACTGCCGTCCAGTGGATTCCAACCACAGTGACCATGTATGGAGTGTTCAAGACTGTAAATCTTCATGGGAGCCAGCAGTCTCATTGTCACCCTTGGGACAGGGAGCTAGCAGCCCGTTTTGCCACCAGGGCTCCTTCCTCTCTAATTCTGCATCCAGTCCCTCCGAATATCCTGCCCTGCCCTTGTCTATGCTTCTTAAATGAGTTCCACACTGCTTATGTTAGTCTGGGTGCATTCGAGAAACAAATACACAGAAACACGTATGTATAAGAGAGTTGTATGTAAAGGGTGAGTGCACATCAAGAAAACATGCTCGCATGTGCTTTTGCACCCGCTTTGTCTTCAGCGATCATGTCGGTTTAGGCTGGTGTGCTTTTTCCATGTGGGCTTTGTTGCTTCTTAGCTAGATGGCCCCCTGTTTATCTTCCAGCCTTTAAGACCCCAGACGCTATATCCTTTGATAGCCGGACACCATGGTGCTTAACTACTACACCACCAGGGTTCATTAGCATGTGACTTATCTCCTGTCATTCACACTAGATACTCAAAATAGCAGGAGACCATGTTTCTCCTTTATGGCCACACCAGGTACTGACAGAACCAAGAACAGAGACACAGTTATATATCTTGACTATCATTTGCATATTATATGCCAGGAATCCCTAGGAAGTGTCTTGGAATTGTTCTACTCTGGTTCAAATTTCACACACCCTCCCAGTTTCCATACTGACTTTGCCAAACCCCTAGTAACTGATTTGCACCGCCTATCAACTTGGAGAAAACACCCTATGCCAGATATAGAAGTGGACATACTTGGTACCCAGAAAACCTGTTCAGTGTTTTGAGGGCGGCTCAGCAAACAAAATGGGCACAGTGATTAAGCATTCAGCTGCTAACACAACGGTCAACTCTGTAGTGGTTCTGAAAGAGAAGGATATGGTAGTTGACCCCCCAAAAGAGTTACAAACTTGGAAACCCTACGGATATTTGTATAGAGTCGCTATGTGTTCCAATGGAGATGATTATCATAGGTTAGGTTTGGTTTAACCCGTCTTACTGAGGAGACTCCTTCTTTACGCGCGATCAGTTACTTTAGAGGAAAAAGACATGCCTGTCCCCGAACAATCCAAGGACTGGTAAAGGCAACACCCACAAAGACACTCCCTCTGCCTGCCTAACTCTAAAATGCTGCCCATAAAACACTCTGCCTGGTAATATCTGGGCAGCACACTGGGGAGGTGCAGCAAATGTGTGTTGAATGTATGAGGCCATTTCATAGTTTGGCTGCACGATCAGGGTGTCTGTCACAAAGCCGATCTCTTTGACTCCACTTCTCAGCAGAGATGAACACAAGCTTCCCGTTTTTTTCTCGGCAATGTCCTTGTCAAATAAAAGTTCATTGTAGATCAGTAACTTGCCGCAGAGCAAAAGATATGGGAAGAGGCTCATCTTTCTCCTGGCTATGAAATAGAATGGCAAGCCCCTCCCTTCAACACACACACACACACACACGCACGCACACACACGCGCGCACACACACCCCTGCCTTACAACTACATTCAGTTGATTAGCAAACAAAGTTCTACAACCCACCTATGTGTTTTTCTTCTCCAGAGGAATGACAGACTTATAAACCTGCGTTGTCTTTTTTTTAATGGAATTGCCCCAGTTCTCCTCACCTTTCCTTAGATAGTGCAGTTAACTATTAGATGACTTCAGATATTGAAAACTAGTATTGATTTCCAGTTTGTGTCACGTTTGGCTTTGAGCACCCTCCACTTCTCTAGTAAGCTTTCCATTGCTTTGGGGAAATTTTCTCTCCCTGAATTTTTTTATGTGAGGGGGGTAGGGTAATAATCAATGTGCCTATGGAGGACTATCCTTCATGACATAAACTCATTAAGGGGCAGTGCCTGATGGAGCATCAGGTTGGAGGAAGGCTTATTAACAACATGCATTATACAGATGACACAATTTTGCTGAAAATGAGAAGGACTTGATTCACTTGCTGATGAAGATAAAGGATTAAAGCCTTCAGTTTGGATTATGACTCAATGTAAAGAAAGACCAGACCCTCACAACTGGACCTATTAATAACATGATAAATGAAGGAAAGATCGAAATTGTCAAGGATTTTGCCTTGCTTGAATCCACAATCAATTCTCATGGAAGCAGCAGAGAAGAGAACAAATGACACATTTCACTAGTCAAATCTGCTACACGAGACCTCTTTAAAGTGTTGAAAAGCAAGAGATTACTTTGAGGACTGGGGCGGGTTGACCCAGGCCATGATATTTTCAACTGTCTCATATTCATGTGAAAGTTGAACACTGAATAAGGAAGACCAAAGAAGAATAGATATATTTGATTAATAGTGATGTAAAAGAGTAATGAATGTACCATCGACTGCCAAAAGAACAAACCCATCTAACTTGGATGAAGTACAGCCAGAATGTTCCTCAGGGAAAGGATAATGATTCTTCGCCTTAACTTTGACATGTTGTCCGGAGAGATCAGTCCCTGGAGCAGGACATCGCGTTCTGGAAAGTAGAGGGGCAATGAAAAAGAGGAAGGCCCTCAACAAATGGGATTGACACAGTGGCTGCAACAATGGGCTCAAACTTAAGAACAACTGTGAGAATGGTACAGGACCGGGCAGTGTATGATTATGTTGTATGTATGGTCACAATGAATCCAAACCCTCCCTATGACACTGAACAACAACAACCTGACTGAATCCTCTGGGAGGACTCTTGAATGTGAGAAAAATGGAACGAAGCCAGAGGAAGGATTTGAGGATGTCTTAAGTTCCTGTCTTAATCTCCTTAACCAAAAATTATCCAACAACTCAGTAGCCTTAAAACACTTTTCCCCCTGCTTTGGAGCTTACAGGTTCAAATTTGGGGTGCGACTCTAGGTCAGGGTCCTTCTTTGTGGATACCAGAAAGTTCCTTGGCATTCCTCGCTATCTTTCTCCCCGTACTGTGTGTTACTGGGTCTATCCTGGCCTTTAACTCAGAAGTGTTTAGGTTTAGGCTCAAGCCTATTCTCATATGGCCTCATTTTTTTTAACATTTTATTAGGGACTCATACAACTCTTATCACAATCCATACATATACATACATCAATTGTATAAAGCATATCTGCACATTCCCTGCCCCAATCATTCTCAAACCATTTGGTCTCCACTTAAGCCCTTTGCATCAGGTCCTTTTTTTTTTCCCCTCTCCCTCCCCGCTCCCCCCTTCCTCATGTACCCTTGGTAATTTATACATTGTTATTTTGTCATATCTTGCCCTATCCTGAGTCTTCCTCCCCCCCCCCTTCTCTGCTGTCCCTCTCCCAGGGAGGAGGTCACATGTGGATCCTCATAATCAGTTCCCCCTTTCCAACCCACTCACCCTCCACTCTCCTAGCATCGCCCCTCTGACTGACCCATCTCCTCTTCTAAACCCCTCTATGAGGGGATCTCCAGTGGCCATGCGGCCTCATTTATATTACAAAAGAACTCCCTTCTTTTCAAACAGGATCATGTCCACCAAGGCTCAAATTTCTCACATATTTTGAGGGGGCTACAGATCAATCCATAATGGTTCTTTTGGGTAGCTGTAACAAATGGCTACCAATCGAGTGACTTAAACAGCAGGCATTTGTTCTCTCACTTTTCTGAAGGGCAAAGGGTTAAAATTAAGGTGTGGGCAAGATTCATTCCTTCTGAGAGCTCTGAAGCAGAATCAAAGTAGCCTATCTCTGCTTCTGGTCACTGCTGCTAATCCTTGCTATTTCTTGGCTTATAGATGCACTGATACAATCTCTGCCAGTGTCTTCACATGGGGTCTCTGTGTGCCCACTCCTCTTCTTATAAGAACACACCAATCAGTGCATGTAGCATCCATCTGAAATCTAAACCCAGAAAGATGGAGCTCTTGAAATCCTTAACTAAGCACATCTGCCAAGACCTCCTCTCCAAGTAAGGCCATAGCCTCAGGTTCCATGTGAACATGAATGGGTGTGTGTGAATGTGATTTAATGTACTACATAGGGCACGCTTTGGCCTCAGGAGGAGTGTTTCGCCAGTACCTGCTTCACAGCCCTGAGATTGCCCAGGCATTTGCCACATTTTCTTGTCTTCCCACCATTTATCCACCATTAGGCCTTTTTCCCTAATTAGTCAAGCGTCAGTTTCTGTCACTTGTGATCATGACCCTCCCTCCCGCCCAGGTCACAAATTTAAACTGATACAGGCAGTTTCTTTAATGAGCACTATGTTAACCTGACTAGCAAGCATTGCTAAGGAGGGAGGATGAATCAGCGAGAACCCGCTTGCTTCATCTAGCTTCGGGGCAGTCCACAGAGGATTGATCCCTGAGCCACTAACGAATTTTGCAACTGTCACAGAACAATGCAAATAAGTAAGATCCACATCTGCTGAACACCATCATTAGGTCAAACTGTGTGTAAATAAATGGCTGTTTCAAGGAGTGAGTAAATCCTAAGGTAAGGAGTGACAGGGCTTTGTTGGCATAAACCCAGCAAGGCATTATGGGTCGGATATTAATGAACTCATGCTCCTGGGCCTCACAGAGCCCCAGCTCAACTGCTTCAGCTTGTTGACAAACAAGCACTACCCTGAGAGAGCACTACCATTTTGATGAACAGGGTTGGTTGGGGATGATGCTTCCTAACTTGCATTTTAATACAAATTTGATGCTTCATCTGAGCAATGGGAAAGAGCATTCAGATAAAACAGAGGGCCAAACATCAAGTGACCAGAGGATGAAACTTCTATCTAATCTGTGCCCACTGGAATTGCTTCGTGGGAAGGTATTTTTTGGTGGTGTGGGGTTGTTCCCCTACCCTGCTCCAAGCCTTCCTCCTCATGCCCACCCCCACCCCAGCATACATCCTACTGGGAGAATGTCTCTGAAGAATGAAGTTTTAATAAATGAAGCTTTAATGAACCTGATAGTCTGCCTAAGACCCCTTCAAACTGTAGTCTTTCATTTGTATTCTTCCATCCTTTTTGAAGAAAAGAACATAATGGCAGGTAGTATGTTTCCTTTCCAGGAAAAGCTAATAGAGCCTCTCGCTGCTGCAGTGGGAGGTGAAACATTAAAAGGCCCTCTGTGGCCATGAGACATGCCCACTCTCCAAGAGACACTGGGCAGGTTTGCTGAAGCTCTTCAGAATTGACTAGTGGCCCTGGTCCACCCATCTCAACCAAGCCAGTCTTCATTTGCACTGCATGCCCACTCTGAGCCCCGACTGCATGCTTCATTTGAGGATGACAAAACCTCTATTGTCTGAGAAGATGCGCAGACATATGAACTAATCAATGCTCCCCCTGTCCCCGGGGAGTGTGAAATTATCCCATCATGACCCACCAGCTTCCCTGGAAATTCCTGTCTTAACTCAGGCACTTAATATCATTGGTGTCTCTGCTTCCTTCCTTCTTGCACAGCCCCCAGGGATTAACTGTCATCCTTCCTCTCCCTATAATATACTTTTAATCTATTCACTTCATGCCATCCCTACTGCCCCAAGGTGTGTCTTGCATTGACTATGAAACTAGATTCAGTATCCATTTTCCAGGGTTGTCAAAACAAAGCATCGTAAATCAGGTGGCTTTTAAGAACAGTCCACCACCTGTCTATCATTTCGTGGTGCAGTGGTAGCTAGAGTGTTGCTGTGAAATTGGAAGCCGTGCCACCGATATGACAACCACCAGAAGGGTCAGCAATGATGGGCAGGCTTCAGTGGAACCTCGAGCCCTGTGGTGCTCAACCTTCCTTTAATACAATTCCTCATGTTGTGGTGACCCCCAACCATAAAATCATTTTCCTTGCTACTGCATAAATGTAAATTTGCTACTGCCATGAATCGGGTGACTCGTGTTAAAAGGTCGCTGGACCCCCAAAGGGGTCACAACCCACAGATTGAGAACCACTGCTCTAGCCTAAGGCAGACTAGGAAGAAAGACCTGGTGATCTACTTCCAAATATTAACAAATAAAAGCCTTATGGGTCACAACAAAATATGGTCCTATAGAGTGCTGGAAGATGAGCCACTGACCTGCACACAACAGCTACAAAAATAGACTCAAACACACCAACAAGGGCCTGCTGAACTCCAAAGCCCTAACAAACCCACTGCCCTCAAGTCCATGCCAACTCATAGCGGCCCTATAGGACAGGGGCGATCTGTGTATTAGTCTGGGTATGCTAGAGAAAACTCGAGGGAGACTCATGTGTATGACAGAGAGTTAGTGTTTTTTAAAAATCATTTCCCTATTATTTAATCATTATATGAGGGATTCATACAACTCTTATCACAATCCATCCATCCATCCATTATAAAGCACATTTATACATTCATTGCCCTCATCATTGTCAAAACATTTGCCACATCCCTGGCACATGCTCCTCATTTTTCTCCTCCCTCCCCACACCCCTCTCCTTTGAACCCTTGATAATTTTATTGGGGACTCATACAACTCTTATCACAGTCATTCAATCCATCCATCCATCCATCCATCCATCCATCCATCCATCCATCCATCCACCCAATGTGTGTCAAGTATATTTGTACATGTGTTGCCCTCATCATTCTCAAAACATTTGCTTTCTACTTGAGCCCTTGGTATCAACTCCTCATTTCCCCACTTCCATCCTCCCCCCCTCCCTCATAAATCCTTGATAATATATCAATTATTTTGTCATGTCTTACACATCAAACATCTAACATCCCCCACTTTTCTGTTGTCCGTCCCCCAGGGCAGAGGTTTTATGTAGATCCTTGTAATCGGTTCACCCTTTCTACCCCACCTTCCCTCCACCCTCCTGGTATTGCCACTCTCACCACTGGTCCTGAAGGGATCAACTGTCGTGGATTCCCTGTGTTTCCAGCTCCTGTCTGTACCAGAGTACATGTTCTGGTCTAATTCTACCTTATAAATCCAGAGAGAGAGTTTTATATCAAACAGTAATTGTACATTAAACAAACGTCCCAGCCCAGTGCAGATCAAATCCATAAGTCTGATATTAGCCCATATGTCTGATACCAATCTATAAATTCCTTTTCAGACCCATAAAACATGTGCAGTGATGCTGAATGCAGGATAATCACAGGCCAATGGGCGGAAAGTCTTGTGGATCCAGTGGCATTGTAAGCATCTCAGTGCTGGCAGCGATCTCTCTGAGGCTTCTTTGGCTTCAGAGGTCTGGTCACATCCATTTGGCTTGCCTTCTGAAATGTCTCCCTAGGAGTAGAAGAGAGAGAAAGAGAGAGAGAGAGGTGTCTTCCAACTCCAAGGAGGAAGTAGCAGATTTCTCAGAGTTCTCAGGAGAAGGCTATGCCCACATAAAAATCTCACGGACTATCTCCAGATTGGCAGCCTAGACTCCACGCCTACACTCCTAATCCTTAATTTGACACAAGATTAGGTGACTACCACAGGCTCCTAATCCATAACAAGCCCATTTATTTTTTCCCTGCATACCGACACCAATCCAATACCCAAAGCTTTACCCAATGGGTGGAGATCTACTTCTAAAACATGAATATAGAAAAATCGCTTTTGCTTGAAGGCTCTCAAGGAAATGCTCACTGAAAACTCCATTCCTATTATCTCACCTCCCCCAAATTAGTCTTCTTCTGGGCTTTCAGTCACACCAAGATCTCTCCTGCCCCAAGGCCTTTACATGCACTGTCATCTCTTCCAAGCCCTGAAGTGCCAAGTTAAAAGTTCCAGTTAATCTCCCTGATCCTGAATTTTAAGAACTGTGTGTGTGGGAGGGAAGGGGTTGGGCTGTTTGTTGAACTGCTTTGTTTTGGAGCCGTTTGTTATGCAACCTCATTTTGTCAATGACTGGTTAATTAATGCAGCATTCATTTGCCCTTCTTCCACGCACAACACATGGCTTGTATCTTTCGGATCACTCTTCCACCATGCTCCATCTCAATGCTTCTGCTGGCATTGACCCAATCTGCCAGCTCCAGGCCTGGCTAGTCAGGGCATGACTTTCCTCTGTCCAAAGGGACTGGGTCAGACTCAGTATGTGACTCATGCTAGGTTAATGATATCTAAACCTAAAAAATGCCCCAGGAACAATTGCCCCATTGCCAATGAGTCCTTTTTGAATCATAGAAGGTCCCTGTGGGGTTTCTCAGACTGTAAATATTTATGTGAGCAGAAAGTTCCATCTTTTTCCTTATGAGGTAGCTGGTAGGGTAGCACTGCCAACCTTGCAGTTAGCAATCCAATGCTTACCTGATAGTACCACCAATGATTAGAAAGGAAAAGAGCCTCTCTCTAATAGAATTCCTGAGCTTCTAGATAAAACTACAACTGTCATCAGGAAGCCTGCGTGAAACTCAAAAGGAAACAGCACCTCAAGGAAAAGGTTCAAACTCTGATGGTATCAACTGAGTGCCAGAACCCAGCTATTCCTGATGCTCTGTCCCCAGACTTACAAATTCCATAAACCTACCCATTAATTTCTTCTCCTGCTCCTTCCCTTCTCATGCCCCAAGGTACTTTGACTTAGCTTTGAAGGCACTCACAACTTCACGGGTTCTGCCTTGCACAGGTGTCTGCTTGCTTCCAGTTCAGTCCTGACATTGTCCCTATCTTTAGCCATGTTAGGCTTGCGTCCTAGAGCTTTCCTTTGCTTGTCTCCCTATTGCTCTTGTCCTATGAAGTCTGTGGCTTTATCTTTAAGTCTAAGTCCTGCCCTTTCGCTTTCGTAGAAATCTGTCTCTGTATCTTGGCTCGTGGCAGGTTGTGTACTTCAAAGATGACTGTCCTAATGTTTCACATCGCACATTCTCTTGTGACAAGATGAGTTTGTGTTCACTTTTGAAGAAACAGGGCCTGCTTTCCCTCTTCCTTGAATCTTGGCAGGCCTTTGACTATGGCAGAAGTGTTGCTCTGTGACTTCCACCTGGTCGTATTGGGTTGATCACCATTGGGACCCTGTCAGGATGTTGCAAGGAAGACCAGGCCAAATGAAAATGTCACATATAGGGTTCTTCTTGAGCTCCAACCAATAGAAGTATCAGTCGTGTGAGGGAGTGAGTCTTAAGAGAGCTGCAGCCTCTGTCCTTGGAGCTATTCCAGCTAATGCTTGATGAAGCCAAAACTAGTGTCCTCACTGAGCTCTGCCCAGATTGCAGATTTGTGAGCAAAATTGATATTATCATTACTTTAAGATGTTATTTGTGGGGATACTTTCTGTTAGCAGCAGATCATCAGAATACTGCCTAATCAGACTGCATTGCCAGTTTTTTTCTCTCTCCATATATGTATATATACATAGATATAGATATATAGATATCCTCCACTCATCTGTCAGTTGGTTGTACTATAATGGTTTGTGTATTTTTATGATGCTGGGAGCTCTGTTCCCAGAATTTCAAATACCAGAAGGATTGCCCGTGGTGGACAGGTTTCAGTGAAGCTTCTAGACTAAGACAGGCAAGGAAGAGGGGCCTGACAGTCCACTTCCAAAATTACTGAAAGAAAACCTTATGGATCACAAGAGAACACTGACTGACTAATGTGTTTTGGACACATTATCAGTGGACAATTGCTAGAGGAAGACATCATATTTGATGAAATAGAGGGACATGGAAGATCCTTATTGAGGCAGATTGACCTAATCGCTGCAACAATGAACTTCAACATTCAGGAATGTGTGACAATGGTGCAAGATCAGACAGCACTCCATTCCATTTCATATAAGATCTCCATGGATCACAGTAGACTTGATGGCACTCTCTATATGTTTGTCTTCAGTGACTTCCCATAGGGCTTCTCTGCCTGGCAGCCTCTATTCTTCATGCTTCCAAATGGGGAGCACAACAGGTCCATAGTCACTGATATTCCCCTCAATCCCCAGATCAAGTAAGGAGGCATGAAACTAACTATGTTGTTCTCTTTGCCTTGTCTCTCTTCCTTTTCCCCTACTCCAACAGGGCTAGAGGGGGTAAATACTTACCTTGCAGTCTAGAAGAGAATTTCTTCCACACCAAAATCTTCTCCTTCCTCAAAAGGCACATACATGCTTTTCTCCTTGTTTTGAATTAAAATGGCAGATGGGATGGTAGGAAAGAAAATGAACTAGTCTAACAGAATGGCCAAACAGATTTACCTTCCACATAAGAATGCAAATAACTCCTCAATCTTGTTATAGAGTCATGATATGATGAGCTCCATCAAAGCAGAGTAGAACACCACGGAGGTCAGACCAGAAAGACCATATTGAGTTGATTTTGTATGAGAGATTCTAGTTGCTAATTATACATTTCATAACAGACAGATGGCAGGTATAGAAGCCCAGAGTTAAAATGTCTCTATCTAATTGCCTGCCTAAATATATATTTGCAATATGGTCTTCAAAGGGAATACTTTCTTTACCTTAAATTCCATTTCTTTTTCCCCTCTTTTATGTAATTTTATTGAAGTATCATTGATGTACAATAAACCATAGTGTGTTTTGCTCTTTGAGGTTTTTAAAAAGAATCATTTTATTGGGGGCTCCTACAACTCTTATAACAATCTATACACACATCCACTGTGTACATTTATTGCCATCATCATTCTCAAAACATTTGCTTTCTACTTGAGCCCTTGGTAGTAGCTCCTCATTTCCCCTCCTTTCCCCTCCCCCTCCCTCATGGACCCTTGATAATTTATAAATTATTATTCTGTCCTATCTTACACTGTCCGACATCTACCTTCACCCACTTTTTTGTTGTCCCTCCCTCATGGAGGAGGTGATATGTAGATCCTTGTAATCAGATCCCTCTTTCTACCCACCTTTCCTCCAGCACTGGTCCTGAAGGGGTCATCTGTCCTGGTTTCCCTGTGCTTCCAGTTCCTATATGGACCAGTGTATATTCTCTGGTCTAGCCAGGTTTGTAAGGTAGAATTGGGATCATGATAGTGGGCGCAGTAGAATTTAGGAACAAGAGGAAAGTTATATGTTTCATCGTTGCTACACTGCATCCTGACTGGCTCATCTCCTCCCAGCGACCCTTCTGTAAGGGGTTGTCCAGTTGCCTACAGATAGATTTTGGATCGCTAACTGTACCCCCCCTCATTCACAATGATATGATTTTTTTGGTCTTTCATGCCTGATACCTGATCCCTTCTACATCTTGTGATCACACAGGCTGGTGTGCTTCTTTCATGTGCACTTTATTGGTTCTGAGTTAGATGGCCACTTGTTAACCTTCTAGTCTTTAAAACCCTAGACTCTTTATCTTCTTTTTAAAATTAATTAATTAATTAATTAATTTTTTACATTTTATTAGGGTCTCTTACAACTCTTATCACAATTCTTACATATACATATACATACATCAATTGTATAAAGGACATCCGTACATTCTTTGCCCTAATCATTTTTTTAATCTTTTTATTGGGGCTCATAAGGCTCATCACAATCTTTACATACATCAAATGAGCAAAGCACCCTTATACATTCGTTGCACTTGTCACTCTCATAATTCACCTTCCACTTGGGTTCCTGGAATTAGCTCGGTTTCCCTTTTTTCCCCCCCCATTCCCCTCCCTCCCCGATCCCACCCCTGGTCCCTTGATAGTTTATAAATAATTATTATATCTTATCTTACACTCCCCGACGTCTCCCCTCACCTGCCTCCCCCTTGCAAATCTCCCAGAGAGGAGGTTACACATAGATCTCCGAGATCGGTTCTCCCTTTCTACATGCCCTTTCCTCCTGATGTCACCACTCCCATCCTGGTGTTGAAGGGTTCTTCTGTCCTAGATTCCCTGTGCATCCAGATCCCCACTGCACCGCTGTACATCCTCTGGTACAACCAGGTCCGCATGGCAAGGTAGAATTGGGGTCATGATGATTGGGAGGGGAGGAAGCGTTCAGGAACTAGAGGAAGGTTTTGAGTTTCATTGTTGTTACACTGAACCCTGTGTGGCCCATCTCCTCCTCACTACCCCTCTGGAAGGGGTGTTCAGCTCTCTAAGGTGGGCATTGGGTCCCCATCATGCACTCCCCCTCTTTCACGGTGATGTGATTCTCACCACCACCCCACCTTTGATGTTGGAGACCTGGTCTCCTCTGTCCTTCATGGTCACCTATGTCGGTGTGCTGCTTCCGTGTGGGCTCGGATGCTTCTGGTCAGCAGTTCAAAACTACTAGTTCCAAGGAAGAAAGATGGGGTTTTCTACTCCAATAAAGAGTTGTAGTGTTGAAACTCCCAGGGGGCAATTGTACACTGCCCCACAGGATCGCTATGAGTCAGTATTGACTGGAAGGCAGTGAGATGGTGTCAGAGATGGGTCAAAGGAATGTGGCATGGCAACCCTAAGAATCTGCTACAGAACCATAAAGTGCCTGGGATAGATGAGTTTATTGTGCTTGACCTTTTAAAACCATCAAACGGGCAACAGTTAGAAAGACAAACATACCAAGTGTCATTGGAGATCCGGGGAAAGCAGAGAAACACTGCTAATGATGCAGGTTTGCTGCACAGCAATCTGGCAGAGCTTAGTGAAAGCCCATTGAATGTACCCTAGGACCTAGTGAGCCCCTCCTGGGTGTACAACCAAAGAAGCGCAGTCACAGAGTTGACTTTCATTCCTGATGACCCTATCAAACAAAGCTGAATGGTCCCATGATGTTTTCAAGGCTTCTATTGGGAAGTGGACAGCCATGCCTTTATCCCACAGTGTGTGGAAGACGGCTTCAAACTACTGACCTTTGGGTTAGCAGCCAAGCACTTAATATCTCCCCCATCAAAGATCTCTCCTGGATGTAGAAAAACAAACAAAACCCCAGTTGATTCTTCCTCATTAGCAACCCTACAAGGCACAGTAGAATTGCTGCTTTAGGTTTACAAAACTAAATTCTTACGACAGCAGACAGCCTCTCTTTGCTCCATGGAATAGCTGGTGGGTTGGAACTGCTCACCTTGGGGTTAGCAGCCCAACGCATAATTCCTGGGTATATAGGCCAAGCTTTTTATCCAATTCACAGGGCCCTTGGGGCATTTTTACAAGAATGGTCACCACAGTGACGCCTGCAGTAGAGAAGAGTTGGAGCCGAATTGGATGCCAATCAACAGACAACTGAAGAAGGAAACAAAAGAAAGATGATGATTGCTCATGACCAAGTGGCACGCAGCAGCACATGCAATTGATATGCAGCATGGCAATAACTCTTAATGACATTGCACGGAGTTGAAAAGGTCAGAAACTGAATGAGATTTATATTGCAGTACCATTCATGGAAGCTGAAAGCCCATTCATCAAGCAGAATGGTCTAGTGAACATGGCTGTATGCCTATAAGGACACACACACACCAAGCACCCAGCAGGGGGTATTAGTCTGAAGAGGGGAATGGAAGTGATGTGAATGTGGAAAAGGAGGGACAAAACACAAGCAGGGCCTGACATTGATCAGGGTTCACGGTGTGCTATAAAGTAGGCATGATTAATCACTTCCCTGAACCAGAAGGCTGAGCTAGATTTTTAAAGCAATTCAATTGCCTGGAACACAATGGTTGTTAGCTGCTGTTGAGTCAGCCTCCAGTCCAACTCACTGTGACAACCAGCTCCCAGTGACTCCATGGGCAATATTCTCTCTGGTCCTGCACCATCTCTTTGGTTTTGCATCAGATTGTGATTCACAGGGGTTTTGGTTAACTGGTTTTCAGAAGTAGAATGCCAGGCTCTTCTTCATTGCTCATCTTAGTCTGGACACATCACAGAAACGGGTTCAGTCTCATAGCCGCACCCAACCAAACTTCCCCATTTCAGTATCATAGCAACACAGTAATCAGTTCAGTACCACAGCAATAACCAAGCATCCCCCTGACAAATGAGTGTTGGATGCACATGAGTTGCATTGTCTTGGACTCAAACCCAGATCTCCCACATGGAAAAGGAGAATTCTACAACTGATCCACCAATTTACCCTCAGAATATAATAAGTATCCAGTAAATGGTTATTAAGAATGTGGCTGCCAGGAAAATCCAGCAATTTCCTGCCAAGGCTTAACACTAATATCTTCCCCCACACACTAGAAGGCTGCAGAGGAATGACTTTCTCCATGCCAGCCCTGGTATCTAGACAAGGGACCCTAACACTGAGCCACTGAGCCCCAGCAGGCTGTGGAGCAATATCAAATTGGATGAGGGACAATCCTGGTTGAGTTAGTTTCCCTAAGCTTGCAGGGCAGTTTAGCATGTCCACAGCTGTGTTCAAAATAGCCATGTGATTACCACTGGGAGAAATTCTACATGCTTTAACACCCCATGCTAGTCGTTGCAGCCATCGTTTTGTACAGTACATGCTCATCTCTATCTAGAACTCACAGTGACGCTGTGGGTGAGCCATTGGGCAGGTAACCTCAAGGTTGGCAGTTCAAAGGCACCAGTTGTTCTCTGAGAGGAAGGTGAGATGATCTGCTCCTGTAAAGATTTAGCCTGAGGAATTTTATATAGGGTCACAGTGAGTCAGGATCAACTCAATGGTGTGGGTTTGGTTTAGTAGACCCGCCATGAGATCATATTTAATGTATTTATTAACATGTATATTTGCCACAAATCCAATGTCTTTTATTTTTATCACTGCATTTCAATACAATTTGTGCCTTTGTGATTCTGTATTTCATGGGAGGTATTTGGAAATAATATTCTGGGGAGTGGGCAGGTGTTCCATAGCCTTTCCTAAATGCCAAAAGGATCCATGGGGTTGCAATGGTTAAGACCCTCTAATAGAGTTTATCAAAGAGCCCTGGAGGCACAATGGTTAAGTGCTCAGCTGCTATCCAAAAGGTTGAAGGTTTGAACCCACCAGTGGCTCTGTTCTTGGAAGAAAAACCAGGCAACTCATTCTTGTAAAGATTACAGCATAGAGAAGCCTAGAGCAGTGGTTCTCAAACTTCCTAATGCCACAACCCTTTCATACAGTTCCTCATGTTGTGGTGACCTCCACAACCATAAAAATATTCTCATTGCTGCTTCATAACTGTAATTTTGTTACAGTCACCCTGTGCAAGGGTCCCACAGGTTGAGAACCATTGGTCTAGAGAGCTCTGCACTGATGCATTGAGTCACTATGAGTTGGACTGGACTAGAAGGTTCCTAACAAAAACACCAACAATCCTTTTTTACCATGACCTTGCTAACTCAAAAAGATTAATAAGCAAATTCACAAATGAGGACATCCAGTTGCCCCTCCAAACTGGAGAAGCATAAGTTAAATGGTGACCCTGACCCCACGGTGTCCTCCTGTTGGTGCCATGCTGCTTTTATTCCTTCTGCCTCTCAGTTCTGTGGAGAAGAAGGGGAAAGGGAGGGAAAGAAAAAGAAAGAAATGAAAAGATAATTTTCCCAGCTTCTTCACATCACTGAATTGAACTTTACTTTTAGTAAAAGTATTATGAAATGGAAATGGTGCTTTCACTATTTTGCTTTTAGGTGATATTCAGAGACATGGTGCTGGTAATTATTTGAGCCGGGGAGGTTAGTGTGCAGATTTTTTGAATATGCCCCCTTCCAGGCCTAGCATTTCCCTGGGCTATGAGAAGTTATAGACAGTCTACCCTCTTCTTCCTCTGACTTCGCTGCAAACCATGGACACACTGGTTCTGACTTGACCTGGCTCCAGTACAGAAAAAAATATCCTCCTTGCATAATTTTAGTGCTTTCATTGGAAGGAACCCAGAGACAAATCTCTCTTCTGGTGGCATAATGGGTTATGTGTTGGGCTATTAACTGCAAGGTCAGCAGTTGGAATTCACCAGTCACTCCTTTGGAGAAAGATAAGGCTTTCTTCTCCCATAAAGAGTTATAGCCTTAGATGAGTATAAAAACTCAAAATGCATTGGCAAAGATTCCACAGAGAATAAGCCTCCATTAAATCCCCTGGGACCATTCACCAGGGATGAGATTAAACCCTGCTCACCGTCAGTACATCAGAAAGTGTATTGTTGCAGATATGATTAGGTTAAAAATTAACATCTTATCATTTGTCTTTACTCTTAACACGTTTTTCATTTGTTCTTTTTTTAATTTTATGCTTTCCTTTTTATTGAAAAAAGTAACTAATGTCACTAAACAAGTAGAGAATTTGTTAAATGAAAATCTAATCGGTTATGTAAACTTTCACTGAAAACATAACACACTTTTATTTTTACAAAGAGTTATAGCCTTGGAAACCCAGGAAGCCGGAGTATTTTCTCTCGATAGGATTGTTATGCACCCAATGGCAATGAGTGTTGTTGGATTTTGTTTCTTTATTGTTTTCTGTAGCTATGGTGGTGTATAGGGGTTATGTGTTGGGCTGCTGAACGCAATGTCTGAAATGGCAAATTTGAAATCCCCAGCCACTCCAAGGGAGAAAGATGAGGCTTTCTACTCCCCTAAAGAGTTCCAGTCTCAGAGCAGCCAGTCCACAAAGAGAACAACATGGCTGGCCCCACTATGAGACATGATGCACCTCAGTGACCAAGGGTGATACAGGGGACAGCACTGGAGACACAGTGTGCGAATTGCACCTAAACTGATTCCACCACACCGAGGCAAAGTGTGGTGGAGTGCAGTGGAACAGCAATGGAATGGAGTGGCAAGGTCCCCAGGGAATGCTGAAAGTGGACTTTGGGGCCAGGTTGTGGTGCCTCAACAGATTGGATTGGAAAACACTCCTAAGGTCCAACAAATGATCCTTGAACTAACTACAAACTCTTCTTTCTTGATGTGTTTTGTTTTGTTCTTTGTCAATGGTTTGTTGTTGTTGTTTAGTTGTCTGGTTGTGTACTGTTGCTTTGTTTTCCTCTGTCTTGTTTTCGTGCATGTTAGTGTCTCCACAGGTCTGTCTAAATAAGACAGGCTGGATGAACTATCTGGAGGAAAAACAACAGGACCGACAGTTCCGGGGGCACTTGGGATAGGGGGAGGTGCGGGGGGGTAAGGAAGTGGTGTTAACAAACACAGGGACAAGGGAACAACATGGGACTCAAAATGGTAGTGAGGGGCAAGTGGCAGGCCTGGTAGGGAATGATCAAGGGTAAGGTTACGTAAAGAAGAGGTATAGCTGTAACGCAGGTGGGGACGGAGCATAGTAGTGGGAGAGGAGGAAAGTCAAGGGAGATGGAGGAAAGAGCTAGGAGTCAAAGTGCATTCATAGAGGTCTAGACAAAGTCATGTACATGCAAATATAAATATCATACAGTTTCCTTTGTAGTGGTAGACCCCCAATCATAAAATTATATTCTTTGCTACTTCGTAAGTCTCGTTTTGTTACAAGTTATGGATAGTGCCACCCTGTAAAGAGTTCGTCTAAGCCCCAAAGGGGTCACGACCCACATGGTGAGAACCACTGCTCTAAATTTAGAGGAGTTTCTCTTAAGGTCTATTTCACCATACTGTTAGAAGCTCAAGTCCATTTGTTGTTGTTGTTAGGTGCCGTCGAGTGGGTAAGTCTCATAGCAACTCTACACACAATAAAATGAAACACCGCCCTGTCCTGTGACATCCTCACAGTGGTTCTCTGCTTGCGCTCATTGTTGCAGCCACTGTGCTAATGCATCTTGTTGGGGACCGCCTCTCTTTTCCTGCCCTTTCATACCAAGATTTGGGACTTCCTGTAGAGCAGTGGTTCTCAACTTTCCTAATGCCATGATATTTTCATACCGATTCTCATTTAGTGGTGAACCCCCAACCATAAAAATGATTTCATTGCAGCTTCATAACTGTAATTTTGTTACTGTTATGAATCACGACACCCCTGTGAAATTTTCATTCCATACCCACAGAGGGGTCGCGACACACAGGTGAAGATCCCCTGCTCTAAACTAAGAGGATATTCTCTTAAGATAGAATTCAGCATACTGGTAGATGCACAAGTTCTGTTGTTATTGGTGATAGGTACCATCGAGTGGGTTTTGGCTCATAGTAACTCTATGCACAATATAATGAAACGCTTTCCCAACCTATGCCATCCTCACACTGGTTCTTTTGCTTGTGCTCATTGTTGCAGCCACTGTGCTAATCCAACTTTTGGGTAGCTGCCTCTTTTTTGTGGCCTTTCAATTGTACCGACTTGTGTCTTCCTCTAGGGCAGTGGTTGTCAAATTTCCTAATGACATGATCCTTTCACACAGTTCCTCATGTAGTGGTGACCCCCATCATAACATTATTGTTACTTCATAACTGTAATTTACCTACAGTTATGAATCATTTCACACCTGTGAAAGGGTCATTCGATCGCCAAAAGTGGTCGCGAACCACAGGTTCTTTTGCTTGCGCAGATTGTGATTGTTGCAGCCACTGTTGTATTCCATCGTGCTGTGGGCTGCCTCTTTTTGCTGCCCTTCTACTGTACCCAGATCTATATCTCCCTCTAGGGCAGTGGTTCTCAACCTTCCTAATGTCATGACTCTTTCACACCATTCCTCATGTACTAGTGACCCCCCCCATCATAAAATTATTTTCCTTGTTACTCCATAACTATAAATTTGCTATTGTTATGAATCAGGTCACCCATGTGAAATGCTCATTGTTCCCTCCTAAGACGTCGTGACCCACAGTTAGAGAACTGTTACTCTACACTACGAGTTTCTTTTAAAGTCTTCTTCAGCATATTGTTAGACGCACAAATCCTGTTGTTTGGTGCCTTCGAATGGGTTTAGGCTCATGCCAACTCTATGCACCATGTAATGAAATGCTTTCCCATCCTGTGCCTTCCATACAGTGGTTCTTTTGTTCACACTCATTTTTGCAGCCACTGTGCTAATCCATCTTGTTGGGAATTGCCTCTCTTTTCCTGCCCTTCTGTACCGAGATATGTGTCTTCCTCTAGAGCACTGGTTCTCAACTTTCCAAATGCCACAACCACTTCACACCATTCCTCGTGTAGTGGTGACATCCAACCATAAAATATTTGCATTGCTACATCATAATTGTAATTTTGCTTCTGTTATGGATCAGGCCACCCATGCGAAAGGTTCGGTAGTCTCCTCAAAGGCGTCACGAGACACAGTTGGAGAACCAATGGTCTATACGAATAGGAGTTTATCTTAAGGTCTACTTCAGAATATTCTTAGAAGCCCAAGTTCTTTTTATTATTTGTTGGTGCCTTTGAGTGTGTGTTGGCTCATAGCAACTGTATGCACAATGTAATGAAACGTGGCCCCATCTCGTGCCATCTCACTGTGGTCCTTTGCTTGCGCTCACTGCTGCATCTATTCCATCTTGTAGGGGCTGCCTGACTTTTGCAGCCCTTCTGCTGTACCAACATTTGTGTCTTCCTCTAGGACAATGTTTCTCATACATCCTAATTCTGCAGCCCTTTCGTACAGTTCCCAATGTAGTGGTGGACCAGAAACATAAAATTATAAAATTATATTCATTGATATTTCATAACTGTACTTTTGCTACTGTTATGAATCAGGCCATCACTGTGAAGGGGTGTTTCGAAACACCTCCCACCTGAAGTGTTCACGACCCAATGTTGAGAACCCTGCTGTAAACTAAGAAGAGTTGCTCTTAAGATTTACTTCAGCATATTGTTAAACACACAAGCCCTGTTGTTATTGTTGTTAAGTTCCGCGGAGGGGGTTTTGGCTCATCGCATCTCTATGCACAATATCATGAAATGCTTCCCAGACCTGTGCCATCCTGACAGTGGTTGTTTGCTAGTGCTCATTGTTGGAGCCATATTGGGGGGTGGGGGGGCTGGCTATTTTTTGTTGCCCTTCTACTCTACCAAGATTTGTGTCTTCCTTTAGGGCAGTGGTTCTCAACCTTCCTAATGCCACAACATTTTCATACCGTTCCTCATATAGTGCTGACTGCCAAATCATAAAATCATTTTCATTGCAACTTTGTAACTCTAATTTTTCTACTGTTATAACTGGGCGACCACTATGAAAGGTTCATTCATCCCCCAACAGGCCTCGTGACCCAAAAGTTGAGAACCGCTGCACTAAACTAATAGGAGTTTCTCTTAAGGTCTACTTCAGCACGTTATAAGAAACACAAGTCCTGTTTTTTGTTGTCAGGTGCAGTCGAGTGGGTTTTGACTCATAGCAACTCCATGCTCCATATACTGTAACGCTGCCCCATCTTGTGCCATCCTCACAGTGTTCCCTTAGCTTGAGCTCATTGCTGCAGCCACTGTGCTATTCCATCTATTTGGGGGCTGACTCTATATTGCGGCCCTTCAACTGTATCAAGACTTGTGTCTTCCTGTAGGACTGTGGTTTTCAGCAATCCTAATGCCACGACCCTTTCATACAGTGCCTCGTGTAGTAATGACCCGCCAACCAAAAAAATATACTGTTGCTACTTCATAACTGTAATTTTGCTACTGTTACGTATCGGACCACGACTATGGGAGGGTCATTCGAACACCCCCAAAGGATTTACCACTCACAAGTTGAGAACGGCTGCTCTAAACTAAGAGCAGTTTCACTCAAGGTTTAGTTGAGCATATTGTTAGATGTATGATTCCTCCTGTTATTGATGTTTGGGCCGTGGAGAGGGTTTCAGCTCATAGCAACCCTGTGCACAATATAATACAGGCCTGCCCAGACTTGCATCATCCTCACAGTGGTTCTTTGCTTGCGCTCATTGTTGCAGCCACCGTGCAAATCCGTCTTGTAGGGACATCCTCTTTTCTGCTGCCCTTCTACTGTACTTGCGTCTTCCTCTAGGACAGTGTTTCTCACCCTTCCTATTTCTACGACCTTTCCATACACTTCCCAATGTGTAGTGGTGGTCCCCAAAGCATAAAGTTTTTTTTCTACTGTTTTTCCATAACTGTAATTTTGCAAGTCTTATGAATCTTGTCACCCTGTGAAAGGGTTGTTCAACCAACCAAAGTGGTCACAAATCACAGGTTGAGAACCGCTGTTCTAAATTAAGAGGAGTTTCTCCTGTGGTCTAGCTCAGTATATTATTACACGCACGAGTCCTGTTCTTATTGTTGTTAGGGGCTGTCGAGTGGGTTTGGCTCATAGTTGGCTCATAACAACTCTATGCACAGTATCATGAAACACTGTTCCATCCTCTAACACCTTCTCACTTTTCCTTTGTTTTCGCTCATTGTTGCAGTCTCTGTGCTAATCCATCTTTTGGGGGACTGCCTCTCATTTGCTGACCTTCTACTGTACCCAGATTTGTGTCTTCCTCTAGGGCAGTGGTTCTCAAACTTCCTAATGCACGAATCTCTCACACCATTCCTCATGTATTGGTGACCCCCCCCCCCAATCATAAAATTACTTTCCTTGTTACTTTATAACTAAAATTATGCTACTGTTATGAATCAGGCCACCATGTGATATAGTCATTCTCCCCCCCACCCCCCAAAAGGCATCACGACCCACAGTTTGAGAACTGCTATTCTACACTAAGAGGAGTTTCTTTTTAAGGTATGTTTCAGCATATTGTTAGAAGCACAAATCCTGTTCTTGTTTTTGGCTGCCTTCGAGTGGGTTTTCGCTCATACCAACTCTATGCACAATGTAATGAAATGTTGTCCTGCCCTGTGGATCCTCAGAGTGTTTCTTCTGTTTGCGCTCATTGTTGCGGCCACTGTGGTAATCCATCTTGTTAGGGACTACCTCTCTTTTCCTGCACTTCCATACCAAGATTTGTGTCTTCCTCAAGAATAGTGGTTCTCAACTTTCTGAATGCCACTACTATTTCATACCAGTCCTCATGTAGTGGTGACACCCCAACCATAAAATATTTTCATTGCTACACCATAACTGTAATTTCGCTTCTGTTATGGATCAGGCCACCCATGTGAAAGGTTCATTAGTCTTCTAAAGGCACTGTGACACAGTTTGAGAACCACTGGTCTAAACTAAGGGGAGTTTCTCTTAAGGTCTACTTCAGCATATTCATAGAAGCACAGTCCTGTTGTTTTTGTTTGATGCTTTTCAGTGTGTGGTGGCTCATAGCAACTCTATACACAATATAATGAAACGTGACCCCGTCTCGTGCCACCCTCACAGTGGTTATTTTGCTTGTTGTCATTGTTGCAGCCATGGGCTAATCCAACTTTTGGGGGGCTCCCTCTCTTTTGCTGCCCCTCTACTGCCCTTTCATTCATTTCCTCAGGTAGTGATGAACCCCCAATCATAAAATTATTTTCATTGCTACTTCGGAACTTTAATTTTGCTACAGTTATGAATCAGGCCTCCACTGTGAAAGGGTCATTTGACCCCCCCAAAGGGCTAGCGACCCACAGGTTGAGAACCACTGCTCTATACTAAGAGGAGTTTCTCTTAGGATCTACAGCACCATATTGTGAAAAGCATGAGTCCTACAGTGATTGTTGTTAGGTGTTGCCCAGTGGGTTTCAACTCTCAGCAACTCTACGCACAAGATAATGAAACGCTGCCCCGTCCTGTGCCATCCTCACAGTGGTTTCTTGTCTGCACTCATTGTTGCAGCTACTGCGCTAATCTCTCATCTGGAGGTCTGCCTCTCATTTGCTGCCTTTCTGCTCTGCCAAGATTTCTGTCTTGCTCGAGGACAGTGGCTCTCAACCTTCCTATAATGCCACAGGAAGAGTGGGTACAATCCCAGTCATAAATTTATCTTCATTGCTACTTCATAACTGTAATGAAGCTACTGCTATGAATTGGGCCACCCCTGTGCAAGGGTAGTTCATCACCTTAATGGAGTCCTAACCCACAGGTTGAGAATCTCTGCTCCAAACTATGAAGAATGTCTCTTAAGATATATTTCAGCACATTGTTAGAAGAAAAAGTCCTGTTGTTATTGTATTTAGGTGCCTTCAAGTGGATTTTGGCTCATAGCAACTCTATGCAAAATATAACGAAACACTCCCCCATCCTGTGCATTCCTCACAGTGGTTCTTTGCTTGCGCTGGTTTTTCAGCCACTGAGCTATTCCAACTTGGAGGGGCTGCCTCTCCTTTGCTGCCCTTCTACTCTACCACCATTTGTGTCTTCCTCTCGGACAGTGGTTCTCAATCTTCCTAATTCCATGACCCTTTCATGCAGTTCCCAATATAGTGGTGGACCCCCAGTCATACAAAATTTTCGCTGATATTTCATTACTGTAATTTTGCTAATCTTATGAATCAAGCAACCCTTGTGAAAGGGTCATTCAACCCACTCACTCCCCAAAAGGGTTCGTGTTCATAGGTTGAGAACCCTGCTCTAAACTAAGAGGAGTGTCTCTTAAGATCTACATCAGCATATTGTTAGAAGGTCAAGTCCTTTTTTTGTGTTGCTGTTAGTTGCCGTCGAGTGGGTTTTGACTCTCAGCAACTCTACGCACAATATAATGAAACGCTGCCCCGTCCTGTGTCATCCTCACAGTGGTTTGTTGATGGCAATCATTGTTGCAGCCACTGAGCTATTCCATCTTGTAGGGTCTGCCTCTCACTTGCTGCCCTTCTGCAGTACCACGTTTTGTGTATTCCTCTTGGGCAGTGTTTCTGAACCTTCTTAATGGCATGGCTCCTTTATACAATTCTTAATGTTGTGGTGATCCTCCAACAGTAATTTTTTTTCATTGTTACTCCATTACTGTGATTTTTCTACTGTTATGAATTGGGCAACACCTGTGAGAGGCTCGTCTGAAACCCCATAAGGGTCGCGACCCACAAGTTAAGAACCACTACTCTAAATTTAGAGGAGTTTCTCTTAAGATCTAGTTCAGCATATTGTTAGAAGTACACGTCCTGTAGTTGTTGTCGTTAAGTTCTGTCGAGTGGGTTTTGAGTCTTAGCATCTCTATGCACAATATAATGAAATGCTGCCCTGTCCTGTGCCACCCTCACCGTGCTTGTGTGCTTGGCCTCAGTGTTGCAGCCACTGTGCTAATCCAAATTGTTGGAGACTGCCGCTCTCTTCCTTCCGATCTGTACCAAATTTGTGTCTTGCCCTAGAGAAGTGGTTCTTAACTTTCCTAATGCCACTACCCTTTCATATCGATTCTCATTTAGTGGGGACCCACAACCATAAAATTATTTTCATTGGTACTTTGTCACTGTAATTGTACTACAGTTATGAATCGGGCCACCCCTGTGAAAGGGTCATTCTACCCTCCCAAGGGGCGCGACCCACAGGTTGAGAACTGTTGCTCTAAAGTTAAAGGACTTCCTCTTAAGTCCTACTTCACCATATTGTTAGAAGCACAAGTCCTGTAGTTATTTTTGTTTAGTGCTGTTGAGTGGGTTTCTGGTCACAAGATCTCTATGCACAATATAATGAAATGATGCCCAGTCCAATGCCATGCTCAGAGTTGTTCATTTGCTTGTGCTCATTGTTGCAGCCACTGGGCTAATCAATCTTGTAGGGGCTGCATCTCCGTTGCTGCCCTTCTAGTCTACCAAGAATTCTGTCTTCCTCTAGGGAAGTGGTTCTCAACCTTCCTAATGCCATGACTCTTTCATACCATTTCTCATGTAGTGGTGACTGCCAAATCATGAAATTATTTTCATTGCTACATCATAACTCTAATTTTTCCACTTTAATGAAAGGTCTACTGCCGTGAAAGGGTCATTCGTCCCCCAAAAGGGGTCACAACCCTCAGTTTGAGAACCGCTGCGCTAAACTAATAGGTTCTCTTAAGGTCTACTTAGGTACATTGTTAGAAAAACAAGTCCTGTTTTTTTTCTAGTGGGTTTTGACTCATAGCAACTCTATGTCAATATAATGAAACACTGTCCCGTCTTGTGCCATCCTTGCAGTGTTTCTTTGGCTTGTGTTAATTGTTGCAGCCACTGTGCTATCCCATCTATATTGGGGCTGACTCTATTTTGTTGCCCTTCAACTGTATCAAGAATTGAGTCTTCCTCTTGGACAGTGGTTTTCAACATTCTTACTCACGACCCTTTCATATAGATCCTCATGTAGTCGTGACCAACCAACCATAAAATTATTTTTGTTGCTACATCCTAGCTGTAATTTTGCTACTGCTATAATTCAGGCCACCCCATGAAGGGGCTGTTTGACCCCCTAAGTAGACACGACCCACAGGTCGAGAGCCGCTGCTCTAAACAAAGGGGAGATTCTCTTAAGGCCTTATTCAGCATATTGTTAGAAGCACAAGTCCTGTTGTTATTGTTGTTGGGTGCAGTCGAGTGGGTTTGGCTCATAGCCACTCTCTGCACAATATAATGAAACTCTTGGGGTCTTAAAGGCTTGAAGGCAAACAGGCTGAAATCTAGCTCAGAAGCAACAAAGCCCACAGAGAAGAATCACACAATCCTAAGTGAACACGATGTGTTGAAGGGATCAGGTAGCAGACACCAAAGAACAAAAACCATTATTGTGTGATCACCTTCCCCACATAAACACTGAAGATGAATGTGTGCATAAGTAAGTGTGGTGAAAAAGGCTGATGGTGCCCGGCTATCAAGCGATATAGCATACCGGGTCTTAAAGGCCTGAAAGTAAACAAGCAGGCCCAGAAGCAACAAAGCCCACATGGAAGCATCACACCAATATGTGTGATCATGAAGGGCTGAGGGGACCAGTTTTCAAGCAACAAAGGCGGGAGGGGGGATTATATCATCGTGAATGAGGGGAGTGCATGGCGGGGGACCAATGCCCACCTGTAGACTACTGGACATCCCTTGCGGAGGGGTAGTGGGAAGGAGATGGGTCACTCAGGGTTCAGTGTAGCAATAATGAGACCCACAACCTTCCTCTAGTTATTAAACACTTCCTCCCTCCACCTCTCATGATCCCAATTCTACCTTGCAAACCTGGTTAGACCAGAAGATACACAGCGCTACAGATGGGAACTGGAAGCACAGGGAATCCAGGACAGATGAACCCCCCCAGGACCAGCGGTGAGAGTGGCGATACTGGGAGGAAGGGGGTGTAGAAATGGGAAACTGATCACAAGGATCTACATAGAACTTCCCCCCTGGGAGATGGGCAACAGAAAATTGGGTGAAGAGAGACACTGCGCAGTGTAAGATAAGAGAAAATAATAATTTATAAATTATTAAGGGTTCATGAAGGAAGAGGAGCAGGGTGAGGGGGGAGAGGGTAAAGGGGAAATGAGCTGATTCCAGGAACCCAAGAGGAAAGCAAATTTTGAGAATGATGAAGGCAACGAATGTATAAGTGTGCTTTACACAATTGGTGTATATATGGATTGTGATGAGTTGTATGAGCCCCAATAAAATGATTTTAAAAAAGAAAAAGAAAGAAATGTCTATAAATGAATGAAGGCAATATATGTACAAAATGCCTGATGAAATCAATATGGACTGCAACAAAAGTTGTAAGAGTCTCAAATAAAAGATTTTTAATAAAAATGTATATATAATAAATATTTTCCTAACTTATATAAATGATTAATAAGAATAAAATTAAGCAGCCTGGGTTTTCTATAGGAAAAAATAATGATAAAAACAAATGAGAGATTCAGCAGGAAGCAATGGATAGGAAAATATTATAAGGAAAGTTTTCTCTTATATGGAATGTACATTCTCTTACATGACAACAATCAGAATATGCCGTAAGAACCTCAGACCAAATACTAGAAAAAAATAGAGGAAAACATTCCCAACCCATCAATAAAATGCTATATGCTTTCGATGATTTTCACAAAATGTCAAATTCTTTAACAAAATATTTTGTTCATTCAAATTTTAAATTATGCATAAATTTATGTCTACTTGCATTACATCTCATACAAAGGCATAAGAATTGTTTTTGCTCTATCTAAAACTAAATAGAAGATAGTGACGGTGAAAAAATAGCTTTCGTGAATGTTGCTTTGAAATACAAATGGCATTGTCCTAAGAAATTATAATGATTTAATTTTTAAAAATCATTTTATTAGGGGCACATACAACTCTTATCACAATCCATACATACATCAGTTGTGTAAAGCACATCCGTACATTCATTGCCCTCATCATTCTCAAAATATTTGCTCTCCACTTAAGGCCCTGGCATCATGTCCTCATTTTTCTCCGCCCTCCCTGTTCCACCCTCACTCATGAACCCTTGATAATTTGTCAGATCTTACATATTTTGTCTCCCTTCGCCCACATTTCCGTTGTCCATCCCCCAGGGAGGAAGTTATACGTAGATCCTTGTAACTGAGGTCTCAGAGCAGCTGGGTGTGATGCAGGGGAAGCTCTGGAAGCAGCTGCAGACACTGAGGGAGTTGGCAGCCCAACAGTGAGGGTCACTGCATCCGTGGGTACCAGAAAACTGGCTGGGGTTGCTTATTCCCCTAGATGCTACCCCTGCCTTGAAGAGAACCATGACAGAGACCTGTAGACATGTGTCAGGAAAAGATGAGTCCTTCACTGTTTCCTCTTCCCACAAACCTTTGAGGAGAGCCTGCAGGGCAGGGCCTCGGCTCCCTGGCTCCAGTCACCTGCCCTTCCCCACAGCCACACCCTCGCCAGCCCCAACTCCCCATGCCCTGCGTTTGCTTCTTGAATCCAGAGGAGCAGCCTGGGCAAAGACCATGAAGAAACTTGTCTTTCGGGCAGCCCCTTTGATTGGTTCCCTTGACCTCCAGAGTGTGGACACATGCACACTAACTGTTGGGGGACTCAGGCTGTCACCACAGTGGCCAGGATCAGAAGAGGATGCTGGCACTGCAGGGCTTCCTGAGGGAAGCCGAAGACTTGCAGAGCTGGCTGAGCAGCCAGCAGCAGGTGGCCAGAGGAGAGAGGACTATGAGCACACCCTAGTGGGGAAGGGGCTAGGGGCAAGGAAGTTGGCCTGGAGCCGAATTAAGACGGGTAGTGGAGGGGGGCTGCATGCACAAGGGGCTGATGGGGAACATCAGTCTGGACTGAGAACAGCTGTGGCTTCCTATTCCCCTCTCTGCGTAGAGGGGCAAGTTCTGTGGCTGTTCAGTCCTGCCCTGCCCAGTCACTCACTGAGGTGTCTCACAGCCCACCAGCCAGGGCCCCCTGTAATCCCTCTCCTCTCTTCTCAGCACCTCTTAACCAAGTTTGCAATGTTTTGGCACCAAGTGAAGATGGGTGGCCACCAGGGGGCAGCATGCCCCACTAGCGGAGAGCCTGCTCGAGTGGTGGCCCAGCACTGCCCCCAGGTACCAGCAGTGGTGACAGGACCTACAGTGAGTACCAGCAGCCTGGAGCAGCGGTGAGTTTGGGAGGAGGTGCTGGGCATGGGATGAAGAAGCTTTCAGGGAGAACCTTGCTGTGCTGGGGCTCTGCCAAACCACTGTCTCTGGAGAGGGGCCGAATTCAAGGAACCCAGGGCAGCCCCTGCTGTCTGTGCCCTGTGGAGGAGGCAAAGCTGGGTCGGTGGATCAGGGAGCCTGGTCACAAAGCCCACTTAGCAGGGTCACTTTCCCAAGCCACGGGCTCCCTGCACCTGCATGGGCATTCAGGGAAGAGTTGAGCTGGGCTGGGGATGCCCTGCACAGCCCCAGGCTGACCCAGGTCACAGTACAAGCTACTGCGTTTCCAGCCCAGATGGAGCTTAGGCGAGATCCTGATTTGCCCATGATCCTAGCCCAGAGGCTGGCCCGGAGTCTCAGGGGCCCGGCATTTGCTGCATGCAAGAACCATGGTGGGGTGCAGCTTCTATCTTTGAAGGGTGTACAGTCTCCTCCAAACACACAGCATGCCTGGGTGGCACACAACGTGGCTACCTGCCGTGTGCCGGGCTTTAGAATGACCCCACCTGCTGACTCATGGGGATCCTCCAGAGGGTTTGCAAGTCAGTAAATCTTTCCAGGAGCAGGGAAACTCTTCTTTCTCTTGAGGAGCAGTTAGTGGGACTGAACCAGGCAACAGCCCAACACTTCCCAAGCAGACCTCCTGGAGCATCGTTAGAGCAAGGGGCAAACTGCTAGTGATAATGGGCTCCTGGGAGGAGAGTTTGCAGAAAGGCCTAAAGCGCTGAGCAAGATCTCAGGACGGTGGCCCTCTGGGAACTTAGGACAAGTTCTAAACCCAGCCAGGAAGCTGAAGGGTTGACCACACAGAAGCTGAGGGGGAGGAATGAGCATGCTGGGATAACTGCTGACCCCCGCCTGGGGGCAGGGCTGCCTGGTTGGAGCTGTGGGAGCTGACTCAGGCCAGACCCCACCTGCTCTGAGACGCTGAGGACACCCTCAAAGTTCACAGCCAACTGTCTCACGTGCTCGTCCGTATCCAGGTGTGTGCCTGGGGGAGGGGGTGGCTTCTACAAGTGCTGCCACCCCAGGCCCAGAGACCCACACTCAATACCCGGGCCCTTGGCAACCATGCTGTCTAAGGAGAAAGCCACAAGCCTCCCAGATGCTGTGTCCCACTGGGTGGAGGCCCCACTGAGGAGACATGGATCGCACCAATGAATCGCACAATCTGCCTCTGACACCTTGAGGCCTCCTCAACCCCCACGATCATCATCCCAGTGGCGCTTCCCACTCTGGACTAGAGTGCATTGGTATTAGCAAGAGATAAAACTCACAACACATGGAACCCAGGAACAGGAATGGGAATAGAGATACCAAAAAAGTAGGGGGAAGGGAGGTAGAGGATGGGAGAAAGGGGAACCGATAGCAATGAATGACATATAACCACACACCCCTCGCAGGGAGAGCAGCAACAGAAACCTGAGGATAAAAGAGATAATGGTCGATGTGAGATATGAAAATAATAACAATCTATAATCTATCAAGGAACCATGATTGGGGGAGGAAGAAAAAAAGAGGAGCTGATCCCAAGGGCTCAATAGAAAGTAAATGTCTAGAAAAGAATGATGGCATGTTCCAGATCATGGGGACACAACCGATACTCTCCCCTGGGTGGGTTAGTACCAGAGGATTGTACCAGAGGATGTACAGCGGTGCAGTGGGGATCTGGAGGCACAGGGAATCTAGGACAGACGAACCCTTCAACACCAGATGTGGGAGTGTCGACACCAGGAGGGAAGGGCATGTAGAAAGGGAGAACCGATCTTGGAGATCTATGTGTAACCTCCTCTCTGGGACATTTGCAAGGGGGAGGCGGGTGAGGGGAGACGCCGGGGAGTGTAAGATAAGATATAATAATTATTTATAAACTATCAAGGGACCAGGGGTGGGATCGGGGAGGGAGGGGGATGGGGGGAAAAATAGGGAAACGGAGTTGATTCCAGGAACCCAAGTGGAAGGTGAATTATGAGAGTGACAAGTGCAACGAATGTATAAGGGTGCTTTGCTCATTTGATGTATGTACAGATTGTGATAAGAGCCTTATGAGCCCCAATAAAAAGATTAAAAAAAAAAGAAAATGATTAGGGCAAAGAATGTACGGATGTGCTTTATACAACTGATATGTATGTATATATATATGTATGGATTGTGATAAGAGTTGTATGAGCCCCTAATAAAATGTAAAATAAATAAATAAATAAATAAACTTAAAAAAAAAAAAGAAAAGAATGATGGCAATATTCATATGACTATGTCAGATACAATTGGTGTATGGGTTGTAACAAGAGTTGTAAGATCTCCCAATAAAATAAATAAATTTAAATTAAAAAAAAACACCAAAAACCTCCATCTGCACAGTGCGGCAGTGAAGGGACAAGAGTCCCAGCTCCTCGGCTCTCACACAAGGCCACCAAAGGCTACCTCTAAGTGGGGGTCTGGCAAAATTGTGGATGGGTGGGCAAAGCTATCAAGCGGCCCATGAGGGACTTCATTGGCACTGGAGAACTGGGTGGGAAGGAGAGGTGGCGGGCAGAGCTGAGGCCGAGTAGACACTTGGTAAGGCTGTGGGATTGAGCGGCAGAGACATGGAGGTTTGGACATGAGTGGTGGTGGACTCAGGCCGGCTGTGACGCTGCCTCGGTACCAGGTCCCCTCACCCCGTGCTCTCCCGTGCTCTCCCAGGCTCCAGGTGCAAGACTATGCCTCCTGGGCAGCCAGTGTGCAGTGAGATTTGCAGGTGGTGGAGGAGCCCCAAGACCCCGGCAGTGGAGCCCAAAGCTTCTGTGTCCACCAAGAGCTGCGGGCCAAGCTGGAGGCCCAGAAGGAGCTGCACCAGCGCGCCACCAAGCGGGGACAGCAGGTGCTCCAGGCTACAGGGCCGTTCGCCGTGGAGGTCGGCTCCCCTTTCTGGCCCTCCCCCAGCCCACTGGACCACCGCACCCTGGCCCCACAGGGACAAGAACCTTTCTTTTCTATTTTTTAAATCATTTTATTGGGGGCTCGTGCAATTCTTATCACAATTCATACATACATGCATTGTGTCAAGAACATATGTACAGGCTCTTCCTCTAACTGTAGCGGCCTGCGGTGACCTGCTAAAATGGTTCGCTACTCATTTGACCCAGACAACCCTACAAAATCCTGCAAATACAGAGGGTCGAATCTCCGGGTCCACTTCAAAAACACCCGTGAAACTGCCCAGGCCATCAAAGGAATGCACATCTGGAAAGCCACCAAATACTTGAAAGACGTCACTCTGCAGAAGCAGTGTGTGCCTTTCCGACGGGACAATGATGGTGTTGGTAGATGTGCCCAGGCCAAACAGTGGGGTGGGACCCAGAGTTGGTAGCCCAAAAAGAGTGCTGAATGTTTGGTTCACATGCTTAAAAATGCAGAAAGTCATGCTGAACTTAAGGGTTTAGATGTGGATTCTCAGGTCAGCGAGCACATCCATGTGAACAAAGCCCCCAAGATGCACCACCGGACTTACAGAGCTCTTGGCTAGATTAATCCACACAGGAGCTCCCCCTGCCACATTGAAATGATCCTGACTGAGAAGGAACAAATCGTTCCCAAGCCAGAAGAGGAGGTTGCACTGAAGAAAAAGATTTCCCAGAAGAAACTGAAGAAGCAAAATCTCATGGCTTGGGAATAAATTAAGCTTAAATAATAAAAGGTATTTTTTAAAAAAAAGAACATATGTACATTTGTTGCCATCATCATTCTCAAAACATTTGCCTTCTACTTGAGCCCTTAATATCTGCTGTTCATTTTCCCCCTCCCTCCGCACTCCCCCCTACCTCACGAAACCTTCATCATTCAAAAATTAATATTATTTTATCATATGTTGCACTGTCCAAAGTCTCCCCCTTCCTTCTTCCCTGCTGTCCCTCCCCCAGGGAGGAGGCTATTTGTAGATTCTTGTAATCAATTTCGCCTTTCCACCCCACATTCTCTCCACCCTCCAGGCATCGCCACTCTCACCACTGGTCCTGAAGGAGTCATCTTTCCTGTGTTCCCTGTGTTTCCAGTTCCTATCTGTACCTATGTACACCCTCTTATCTAGCCAGATTTGTAAGGTAGAATTAGGATCATGAGAGTCTGGGGAGGAAGCATTTTAGAACTGGAGGAAAGTTATATGTTCCATCGTTGCTACCCTGCACCCTGACTGGCTCATCTCCTCCCCACAACCCTTCAGTAAAGGGTGTCCGGTTGGCTACCAATGGGCTTTGAGTCTCCACTCTGCACTCACCCACATTTTCAATGATATGATTTTTTGTTCTTTGATTCTTGATACCTCATGATCCCTTCGACAGCTCGTGGTCACACAGGTTGGTGTGTTTCTTCCATGTGGGCTTTGTTGCTTCTGAACTAGGTGGCCACTTGTTTATCTTTGAGACTTAAAGATCCCAGATGCTATATCTTTTGACAGCCAGGCACCATCAGCTTTCTTCACCACATTTGCTTATGCACACGTTTGTCTTCACTGATCTTATCAGGAAGGTGGGCACCCACTGATACGATTTTTAGTTCTTTGATGTCTGATAACTGGTCCCTTCTACACCTCGTGGTCAGCCACCTGGTGTTCTTCTTCCATGTGGGCTTTGATACTTCTCAGCTAGATGGCCACTTATTTATCTTCAAGCCTTTAACACCCCAGACGCTATATCTTTTGATAGCCGGGCACCGTCAACTTCCTTCACCACATTTGCTTATGCACATATTTTTCTTCAGCAATCGTGTCGGGAAGGTGTGAATCCTGGAATGCCAATTTAATAGAACAACGTGCTCTTGCATTGAGTAAGTGCTTGAGTGGAGGCCCAATGTCCATCTGCTGCCTTAGTACTAAACCTATAAATATATGCACATAGATCTGTTTCCCTACACTCATATAAATATATTTACATATGTACATTCCAGTCTTTGTACCTCTATAAATACCCTTTGTCACCTAGTTCTCTCCTCTATTTCCTTTTACTTTCCTCTTGTCTCACTATCATGCTCAGCCTTCATTTGGGTTTCAGTAATTTCTCTCGGTTACCTTGCCCTTGCTGAATCCCTACCAGACCACTCACACCCTCCTTGCTACTGATTTTGGATAACTTATTGCTCCACTGTCCCTGGGTTGGTCAGCACTACTCCTTTAGCCCCCTTCTCTCCCACTCCTCTATTCCCCCGGAACTATTGGTCCCCTTGTTTTCTCCTCCAAACTATTCATGCAGTCTATCGTATCTAGATAGGTCTGTAGAGATAACAATATGCACCAAAAATCAAGTCATTGCAAGATAGGCAATGAGTGAGAACACAGCAATGACAACAAAAAGGAAACCAATTACCCATAGAAGAATAAATTAATTTTGGAAGGCAAATGCTTTGAAAATGATGAGGGCAAAGAATGTACAGATGTGCTTTATACAACTGATGTATGTATGCATTGTGATAAGAGTTGTATGAGTCCCTAACAAAATGCTTTTTTAAGAATAAAATAAAAGAAAAAAATTTAAAGAAAGGAAAACCTATACATAGATGAAGGTCTGATTTTTAATCTCTAGGCGTGTCCTTCAGTCAGGTCCAATGGGGTACCATGCTTTGGCCCCAAAGTCTGTCCTTTGTACTACCTCAGGGGCTCCCGGCTCTGCTCCCACAGTTGCTCTGCCACACACTTTTAGTGGTTTGCCTCAGTGTCATAGGATCAGTCTGGACCAGTTCTAACCCTGAGTCTCCAGTGTAGTCCACCTTAGGGCCCTGGGCCATCAATGGACGTTGTGTCTCATAGTGGGATCAGCCACATTGTCCACTCTGTCCATTGGCTGTTCAGAGCCGGGATATCGTCCTCCAGGCCTGATGGGCCAGGATGTGCTCCACTCTCTCTTCCTCCCCCTTCTTTGCTCCCATTTGCTCTGATCAAACATGCCCCTCTCTCCTAGATGCAGCTTCAGTGCTGTCCTCTGAAGTAAATTCTTCTGGGGGCAGGGGCAGTTGTCCATATAGCTGGTATGGGAGCCCAGCCCTCAGGCCCATCCACTGGCTCCCCACTCTGTGCGGGTACACTGCATTCATCTGGCACTGGCTTTATATCTGGTCCCTCTTTCCCTGTGGAAACACAAACAATACCCTCCCCTTGGGTGGGACAGTCAGGCACCTTTTCTCTGGAGCTTCCCTCAGCACCACCTTCGGTTGTGTCCATGCCCATGCCCAGGTCCAGGAAAGGCTATGCGCCCTACAGGATGCTTGGGAGCAGGTCTTTCAGGCCTGGGAACGGAAGCAAGGGAGACGGCAGGCCATGCACCGCAAGCAGCTCTTCCTCAGACAGTGTGGCATCTGGACAAGATCCTGCAGGCCCAGGAGACAGCTCCCCTCACCACACACAGACACACTGACCCCAGGACCTCCAGTCCTCCTGTAGTACCACCCCAATCCCCCTTGCTTCCTGGATCACTGGCTGCTATTCTGATACGGAGCTAGATAGTGTGTCTTCCCAAGTGGCCAAGGGGACACCTGAGCCTCAGGTCACTCAGGGCCATCTCCTCCCCACACCTGGCCCCGGCCAGCCAAGCCCTACGCGGTTTGGTTGGAAATAGATGGGGCTCCTCCCCACATCTTCAGAAGTGGGGATGTTCCTAACGGCCCCCAGGTTGGAGTGCTCTTCTTCCTCAGGTTCCTTCCCCTCCTGCTCAGCACCCACCACCCCACCCCCAGCCGCAGGCCCCTTGATGCACCCCCAGAGAGCCCTGGCTGTAAACCAAGGTTCTGGCAGATGTTGCTGTCTAGGGTTCCCTTTGCACCACCATCTGCGCCCCCGATCCCCCCCCCGACCTCTGTGTCACCTCCATTGCTGCCCCAGGTCTTCCAGGAAGCCAGTGCCCTGGAGGGCTCTGTGGAAGAGGTGGAGAGGCTGATCCAGAAGCATGGCACCTTCCAGAGGTGCTGAGCACACAGGACAGGGTGGTGATGGCCGGGACGGTCATGGGCGTGACCCTGATAAGGCCGGTGTATCCAGACTGTTGGGGGCACACGGGTGAGGTGTGTATGCACACCGAACCTGTGCTGGTGGGTGAGGGATTACCAAAGAGCCTGGGGCTCCAATCCAGGGCTGGTGACCAAGCCGAGGTGCCCAAGCACCTAGAAGCGCATTGGGATGGGTTAGGCCACACTCTGGGGACCACAGAGGGCATTTGGATCTGCCCATATCACATGACCCCTGCTTCCTTCTGCCCAGGAGCCTGGCCAACCCTCAACTGCAGAGCTGAGGGGAGGCCCCCTGGATTTATAGTGAGGGCTATGGGCTGTGAGCCAGCCCCAGCAGGGTACACTCGGTACTCAGGGCTGGGTCCACCTCCCACCTCCCACCTCCCACTACGCAGTTGGCTGCGCTGAGAGAGCAGGCCAGGGTGCTGCCAGGCCCCTGGGTTCAGGACCTGCTGGGCACGATACGAGAGCAGCCGGCTTGAGTGGAAGCCCTGGGAGAAGGTCAGCGACACAGATTCACACCTCTCTGATTACTGCCGGCTTTCTCAGGGCTGCTAGCCAGGTCAGAGGGCACCCCACCTGAACCCCATTTTACCTTTACAAGTGACCTTCAGCCCCACTAGGGGCCAAGGGGTGGCCTGCGGTGGAACGGGATGTGGAGAGTTTAATGGCTATTCCAGGGGCAAAGCTAGGACTGGAGCCCAGGGCCCTTGATTCTCAGACCAGTGTGGACAACTCTCATCCTGATGGGCAGAGTAGACAGGGCCCCAGGGGTGGGTGAGGGGCACCCTCCACATGAGAACCCACTCATGGACCCTGGCCAGCCACTTTCTAGATCTGAAGACTGATGGGCCTGGGCCCTGTCATCTTGGGTGAAAGAAAAATTATTGTCCTGTCCCTGAGCCTGGTCAGCATTTCACTCCTTGGCACAGCCCGAGGGGTAGACGGGGTCACCGCTTGTGGCCAAGGCAGTATGAACATCAGGGCACTCATGTCCCCACCATCACACAGGACGGCGACTGGATCCAGGGGTGGGGCCAGCATCTGGAATTGCCTGTCCCTCTTGGGGACCAAAAAGTGAAGCTGATGCGGTTTCAGAAACACCTGGCCTATGAGACAGAGACCCCATGGAAGGGAGGCAGGAAGGGAATTGACAGGAAGGCCTGGGACCCCTGCTAGGTACTGGTTTTCCATCCAGCAGCCTTGTCCCCAACACCCGCAGTGTTACTGTGCAGACACTAATCAGACTCTGTCACCTGCCCGAGGCCAAGGCCAAGACAAGCCAGGAAGAAAGGATCGAAGAGAACCCTGGGCAGAAGGGCAGAGGCCAAGCCTGTAATGTGCCCGTCCTCCACAGGTTGCCCTTGCTAGAGTCCTGGGCCTTGGGAAGGCTCTAGAGAGCATGGAGACGCTGCTGCACAGACACGAGGCCTTGGAGCAGGAGATGGGCCTCCTCCAAGTTCAGGGGCAGGTACGCCACTGGGTCTAGCATCAGGGCCAGGCCATGGGACCTCTTCTGTGGGAACCTGAAGAGGAAGAGCAGAGCCAGTACACTCCCATGCCAGGGGCCTCTTGAGCACAACCTGATCCCCTTCCTCAGCCTCCGGACATCCACCATATCCCGGAGCAGAAGGCAGACCTCCTCTACCAGAGAAGCCTAGGGTCAGCCCGCAGTCTCGGCCACAGGTGCCAACAGTTTATGGACAGCTGGCAACAGCTCCAGAGCAGAGCCCAGAAGTGGTATGGACACCCTTTGGGTCCATTTCTTCACTCCTGCCCCCCTTCAGCAGTCAAGTCCCATGCATCTCCTTGACTCCTTGTTTTAGGGTACAAAAGAGACCTTCAGGACAAACAATGTGAAGAAAACATCGATCAAGTCTGAAAAGAGACCACGACCACACAATGACCCAGACACATCATCCGTGAAACAAATCCAGGGAGACTCATATGTGTGTAAGAAAGAGGTCTACTGGCGATATCTAAAACAGATGGAAATATAGTTACCATATGACCAAGCAACTCCCCCTCCCACTTACTGTGCAAGAAACAAACCAAGGTCAGACATCTGTGCTCCAATGTTCATTGTGGCACAGTTCACAATTGCAAGGAATTGGAAACAACCCAGCAGGGATCAACGATGTAATGTTAAACCGGAAGTTTCGGTGCCCCAGCATGGGTCTCTGGGCTTCCTGCCTCAGAAGCGCAGCAGCCGGCACGGCGGGAAGGTGAAGAGCTTCCCCAAGATGACGCCTCCAAGCCGGTCCACCTGATGGCCTTCCTGGGCTACGAGGCCGGCATGACCCACATTGTGCGTGAGGTCGACAGGCCAGGCTCCAAGGTGAACAAGAAGGAAGTGGTGGAGGCCGTGACCATCATGGAGACCCCTCCCATGGTGGTGGTGGGCATCGGGGGCTATGTGGAGACACCTCGCGGCCTCCGGACCTTCAAGACGGTCTTTGCGGAACACATCAGTGACGATGAGTGCAAGCGGCGGTTCTACAAGAACTGGCACAAGTCGAAGAAGAAGGCTTTCACCAAGTACTGCAAGAAGTGACAGGATGACGAGGGTAAGAAGCAGCTCGAGAAAGACTTTAGCAGCATGAAGAAGTACTGCCCGGTCATGCGAGCCATCGCCCACACCCAGACGCGCCTGCTCCACCTGACGGAGATGCAGGTGAACGGGGGCTCGCTCCGTGGCTGAGAAGCTGGACAGGGCCCGAGAGAAGCTGGTGCCAGTGAACCAGGTGTTCGGGAAGGTGAAATGATCGACATCACGGGGGTGACCAAGGGCAAAGGCTACAAAGGGGTCACCAGTCGTTGGCACACCAAGAAGATGCCCCTTAAGAACCACCGAGGGTTGCACAAAGTGGCTTGAATCAGGGCCTGGCATCCCGCCCGCGTGGCCTTCTCGATGGCCCGCGCTGTGCAGAAAGGCTACCACCACTGCACAGAGATCAAAATGAAGATCTATAAGATTGGCCAGGGCTACCTCGTCAAGGATGGCAAGCTTATCAAACAACGCCTCCACCGACTACGATCTCTCTGACAAGAGCATCAACCCCCTGGGCGACTTTGTCCACGACGGGGAAGTGATCAATGACTTTGTCATGCTCAAGGGCTGCATGGTGGGCACCAAGAAGAGAGTGCTGACCCTGCACATGTCCCTGCTGGTGCAGACCAAGCGCCGTGCCCTGGAGAAGATCGACCTCAAGTTCATCGACACCACCTCCAAGTTGGGCCATGGCCGTTTCCAGACCGTGGAAGAGAAAAAAGCTTTCATGGGACCACTCAAGATAGATCGGATTGCCAAGGAGGAAGGCGCATAACAGATGGTACAGCTGGTGGGATCAGAATAAAGACTTCTTTTTCAGTGGGGGGGAAAAAACTGTGGTACATACATCGCTAAAAAGTAGTGATGAACGTATGAAGCACATCACAGCATGGGAAGAACTGGTGGAAAGCATGCTAAGCGAAGTAAACCAAGCACAAAAGGACAAGTACACATTGAGTCCACGGAGGTAAGCTTTAAAAACAATGCAAAAGGGACATAGGGGAAAAGCTACTGTATGAACATTCCAGGGGTGAGGACCAGGTAATATGGCAGGGACCAGACCAAATTCAGGGATACACATGGTAGACAGATAAAAAGATGCGAGGAAAGGAAAAGTAATAATAATAATAAATAAATGGGTAGCGTGGTCACAGGGCACTAACCCGCCCAAGGGTGCCACCGTGAACCCGTATATCTCCGATCTGCCTGCCTCTGTGCCTTTGCCTGTGCTCACTCTTTCTCTACATGGCTCGGTCCTACACCTGTTCTTTTGTGTCTGGCTTATGTCATTACCAGCAGCCCTGCTGGCGTAGTGGTTACGAATTGGACTGTGATCTGCAAGACCGGCAGTGCAAGTCCACCAGCTGCGCCTTGTGAGAAAGATGAAGCTTTCTATGTCTGTAAATGTGTTACTCTCCCCGGAACCCGTGGGGGCAGTTCCACTCTGCCCTTTAGGGTTACCATGAGTCAGAGTTGACTGGATGGCAGTGAGTCTGGAATTTTATTTATTTCATTCCCAGCATGTCTTTTCAAGGTTCATTTGTGATCTGACATTTATCCCCCTATTTTAATGAAAGGACACCACTCCGTTCTAGAACTCGAACTCACTGACTTGGTCCATCCAACTGTCCACCGACTCAAAGGCGGCTTCCACCTTTGGCTGTCGTAACTATAATGCAGTGATGTCCATAATTTAAAAGAAAACGTTTTGACATGATGTTTTTAGGGGATACAGTGAGACCAGAGCATTTGTCCCTGCCAGTGAAGGTACTGGAGGTCAATCCTTTTTTTTCCTTCTTTTTTAAGTGTCTCTATTCCCATCTACAAAAGATGGACCCCACTCAGGACTGTATATGGTTTCTCTCCTTGAAACAAAATAATCCATTGTTGTGCCCATTACATAGAGGGGGGAACGAAGCTTACAAGCTAGTGCCCAGAACCAACACCCACAAGGCTGGTGGCTGGAGGAGGTCTGTCTGCCCACTGTGGCTGCAGGAGGGACAGAGGGGCCTGCAGGGGGGCCACTGGGCCTCAGAGACATTCCAGGCGAGGATACAGGAACTGCAGCAGCTCTGGGGAGAGCTGAGGGCCAACTGTAGGAGGAAAGAGACCACGATCCAGGAAGCCTGCAAGGTGGGACTGTGCACGCCCTGGGCCAGGTTGGATGGGACCCCAGCTTGCCCAGTGCCCACTGCTCACCCCACGTCCTGCCCCAGGCCCTGCATATGGGGGAGCATCTGGGAGCTGGAGAGCTGGCTGCATCCTGTGGAGGGGGAGCTGCGAGTCCCTGGCAGTGGATAGGACCATCCTGGGGTGGATGAGCTCCAACTGGGGGCAAACAAGACTCGTTTCAAACACCAGCTCTGTCTCCTCTAAGGGCCCGTGTACAATTGTGACAACACAACATTTGGTCCTGCTGGGTCCCCATTAGCATCTGGGAGGAAGGCTATTTATTACAGGGAATCCTATCTTTGTCCCTTGGTGTTAATTGCAGACTCACTGGGTGACGGATTGTATCTGACACGCACCACGTTTGCCGCAGCAAATACCAACACTTTGTCAAACTCCGTTTGGTATTACTCCATCCCTCCATTATTCTCCCTAATGACAAAAATAATTAACACATTCATATAAAAGCACAGGATGAGGAAAGCTTTAATTTATGCATCCAGCTCAGGGTCATCCCTCTTATCAATATATGACAATCTAATGAGGCTTAATTAAAAAGAAGCAGTGAAGCAATTTAGGAAACTGAGGGATTGTCACGAGTCCTGGTTGTGACAGCATGTTTTGTGCACCATGGAAGATAACAGATTTGTCTTCTGTGGTATCTCATATCCATCATCCCCAAACTACCTGCTCTTAGGGGTAGAGAGAGCGAGCTTGTCTTTGAAAAAAGTGCCTGGGTTTGGTAGCTGCTCACAGGATGGCAGGTGTAATGTATTATGAGAACTTAACAGGGCTCTGAGAAGATGGCTATTGGAAGGTCTGGGTGGAGGGCAAGGTCATGGCCCTGAAGGATTCAGGATCCAGAAGTCAAGTCAGAACTGGATGCCAGAGACTTTCTCAATCCAACCCTCTTTGCCACTCCCCTAAGGCCAATACATTTCTAAGGGTTATGGATTCTATTTCAGAATCTTTCTCAAACCCAGGGCCCTCTTCACCATTATTGTCTAGACCTGGTCACCTCTTGCCTTATAAATAAAAATATGGTTTTATTGTAAGTGGGTCTGTTAGGTTTCTCGGGTGGGAAATGTCTCGGTCCTTGGCTACACACTGGAAAGAAATTCACACCAAAGCCTGGTTGGTAATCCGAATGGGTTTATATACATGAGAGAAGAAGGTTCCGGCATTACACTATACTGAACACGGGCACCCTCATGACACTGCACACCCAGCCCTGCTGAGTGGAAGACAGAGAAGCAGCTGAAGGGAAGGGGAGGTGGTCTCCAGATTCCAGCCTTTTAAGGGCTTTCAGCTGGGAGGCGTCAATTAAGCTCTCCTGGCTTGGGCTTAGCCCGCATTGGCTTCCAACCTCCCGTAGAGGGCCCCCTAAGCATGGAGAGGAACAACCCCTTGTCTTGCTACCTAACCGGTCTACATTCCTGCATGGCTACATTGAGATGGAACTAGCCCCTTTAGACAGCCTGTGTGGTTCACCAGGAGACACGGGCCCCAGTGTTCCCTGTGGCCACCTTAAACCTTAAACTACTGTTGGAGTTTATATTACCTGTGTGGGTCTGTGGGCATGGGACGTTTCCATGCCAGAGACCTGAAGTTACACAAATAGGCATCCAGAACAGAACTCATACAGGCTCTAATAAGATGCTCAGATGCTTCTCGCTAGGATGAGAATTTAACGAAGTGTGTGAGCAGTTCAGATCTTGTAAGGGAGAACAGGTCAGTAGGATATCCAGAGAAGAGAGCAAAGGTCAGGGGAAATGGAGGGGGCCCACAGACATCTGTGCTCTGTGTTTGGCCACAAGACAAGAAACCGGGTCTCCTTGCAAAAGAAAGCAGAACAGCAAGTCCCTCAGAACTACGACATTTTTAAACATGACCAATACAACACTCGGCTCTGGGAGGCACCTTGGAAAACCATAAAAGCCCTAAAAGAAGGGCAAGGAGGAAGCCCAAGTCTTTGATTTTCCCTGCTGTGCTTTCAGTGTTGAAATGTCTGTGCACGGAGCCTTTGAAATTTCAGAATCAGAGAGTGGATTCACAAGCCAAGCTCCTACTTTATTCTTCAATGCATTTTGGCCAAGCTTCTCCTTGGTGAGACATGTAACAGAAATTCTGGACTTAGGAGCCACTTGGTCCTTGGACACTAGGATATTTCAGTGGAATCTGAAACAGGGCTCTAACCACCAGCTGGACTGGCCTAGGAAGCCCAAGTATTCAGTCTCCTAAACACCAACCTCCCGTTGCTCTTCATCTGCCTCCACCTTGTTCAGCTTTAGTTGTCCGTGGAAGCGTTTGGCACCCATCTGATGCTTCAGAACCCAGAAAGGAGGAAAGGTAAAACTGGGATTCAAATGAAACAGACTTAAGCAGGACCATAGCCAAGATGTGCACAGGGCTCCTCGCAGCATTTGTCACCTTCATTTCCCTCTTCGGACTCAGACGTGGCAAGGTTCAGAAACAAGCTTTACCAGAAAGAACAGCTGTGAACCCAGCCTGCTTCCAAGTGAGAAAAAGCCCTTTACACATGAGTTCCTGAGGTCAGCCCAGCCCTGTGTGTCCCCACCCCTCCCAGAGTCCCTGGCTCTCTGGTGAAGCATTAAAGCAAGTGGAAGCAGAGATTTGCTCAGAATAAAAAATCATTTTTCACAATAGCACGGCACGTTCTGGATGGCATACACGGCTGCACAAACCATATCCGTCCTCCAGCCATAATGTTGGCGCCTCAGTGACCACGCACATACATTGTGTGGCGAGACTCAGAGCCTATTCCATTTGTGGTCAATTGTTTCCTCCCTCTCCATACTTTGCACTTAGGAGACATGCTCTCTGGAGGTGGTTGAGGCTTGTCTTGTCACCAATAATCATCTCCTACGCCTTCCTTTACAGTCACTAATTTGATGTGTTCACTCAAAGAAATGCCAATAATATGAGGTTTCAGAGCAGAGCTCCTAGAGCTCCCCAAGACAACAAGGAGGCCGAGTGTCACCGTCATTATCCTGAGCTGGGAGGGGGCACTAGTGTTCCGGAAGCTGGGGATCCGTCACTGCCTGCCCACCGCACAGACAGAGCAGGTGCTGGTTATAATTGCTTCCAGACGTCCTGCCATGCTGAGTTGAAAGTCAAACCCATAAACGCTGCCCGACTACAATAAAACTGGAGTACACAGACATTTCTGCATCATTGCTGGGTGAAAATATACTGAGTGGAGTTGGATGAGATGGCAGCAAGTGCCTAAGGAGGGGATGCTGTGGGAACACCAACAAGATGACTGTCAGTTGCCGTTTCCTCTTCACGTCTGCTTTTCCCCCCCTATCTTTCAGGACCAAAAGACATGACAAATATGTAAGGAAAGAAATTTGTTCATTTTTAGAAGAGTCTCCCACCCCACCCCACCCCACCCCCATCCACCTCTGGCCTCCTTTGAGCAAGTCAGGAGAACTTTTTTTTTTTTTTTAACCTGGCTTCTACTATGGCAATTTCCGGAGTTGCTATGTGGCTGTGTTTAAAAGTCGCCTTTGGGATCCAGAGCACAATCCTTGTCACAAAGGCATTCTCCCAGTCCCAAATAGCAATGCGACCTCATTTCAGAAGGTTGTTCTTATTTCTGTAGACCCAGAAAGGAGTTCAAGCTGTTGATCTTGACCGTGGTTGTCGAGTCAGCTTCTCATGGGCACCTCATGGGAAGCAGAGCAAACTATGCCAGTCTGTGCTATCACCAGGGCTGGGAGGGGAAGCCAACCGTGTCGGGCCATAGGTCGATGTGTGGATGGAGATAATCAGGTCTTTCGTCCTTATTCTATTTCAGTCTGGAAACATCACTGAAGCCTGCTCAGTGTCATAGCAACACACAAACTTTTACTGACAGTCTGGGGCGCATTGGCTGCAAATCGAACCCTGGTCTTCCCGGTGAAAGACGATGAGAGATCTACCACTGAAGCACCGTGGCCCTCACCTCAAACCAGGGCAGTCATTTCCCACAGATCTACCAGAGTTCAAACCAGACCACAATGCAGGATGACTGAGATTGCCACCAGAATCTGATACTGATGCAGAAAAAAACCTAACTACCATTTTATTGACTCCCACTCATACCGGCCCAATAGGACAAAGAACTGCCCCTTTGGGGTTTTGAGACTTTAAATCCTTACAGTAGCGATTCTCCACCTGTGGGTCGGGACCCCTCTGGGGATCAATTAACCCTTTCACAGGGGTCAACCAATTCATAACAATAGCAAAATTACAGTTATGAAGTAGCAATGAAAATAATTTTATGGTTGCAGGTGACCACAACATGAACTGTATTAAAGGGTGGGGGCATTATGAAGGTTGAGAACCACTGCCTTACAGAAATAGACAATCTCATATTTCTCCCACGGATGGGCTAGGCATTTCAAACCCCCGACGTTGCGATTAGCAGCTTAATGCACAGTCCACTACACCACCTGGGCTCCTAATGCTATAATAAGAGATACTATTGTTAGATCTCTCCTGGGAGAGATATACCTCAGGCCTTGGCTTCGCGTGAGAAAGAATTCACTTCGAAGCCTGGATTGTGATCCAAGTGAGTTTTTTGAGAGAAGAAGTTTCAGGTTTACACAGGCACCTCAGGGCCCCTCACGGGGCACAGCCTACCTAGAAGCTGCTGGAGAGAAAGTCACTCAGTGAGCTCCGGGATCCTGCCTTTTTTCTTTTTTTATAAATCGTTTTATTAGGGGCTCATACAACTCTTATCACAATCCATATATACACCAATTGTGTAAAGCACATTTGTACATTCATTGCCCTCGTTATTCTCAAAACATTTGCTCTCCACTTAAGCCCCTGGCATCAAGTTCTCATTTTTCCCCTCCCTCCCCGCTCCCCCATCCATCAAGAAACCTTGATAATTTGTGAGTGGTGATACTGAGAGGGTTGTGGGAGGGTGGATTGGAAAGAGGGAACTGATTACAAGTATCTACATGTGACCTCCTCCCTGGGGGACGGACAACAGAAAAGAGGGCGAAGGGAGACATCGGAGCGGTCAAGATCCTGCCTTTTCAATTCTTCCATAGGGAGGCATGGTTGACGGTCATGGTCAACCCCAATGGCTGGATTAAATTCACCTGGCCCAGATGGGTCAATCCAGGTGTAATGCCCACCTAGGTGTACCACCCTTTCCTGGCCAGAAGTTTGAACCTGAGCATATGTAATGGATGACCCAGTCCCTATGCTAAACCACCTAATAGTATTTGCAAGATGCCAAGCACTGTTCTAAGCTTTTTGTGTATAATAATTCAATTATTCCACTAACAAGCCTATGTGTGGACTCTATTCTGGCCTCATTTTACAGATGAAAAATCAGTGGCACAGGATGACAAAGTCATGAGCCTAGGACCACACAGTGAGGAAGTGGGAAGGAGAGATTTGGACACAGGCTGCAGAGCCCATGCCTTGGGTGCCAACAGCTGCCATGTAGGACACAGAAAAGCATGGAGCAGACTCGGCGTAAGACATTAGGGAGTTGGGAGGACTGTAGCATGAATGTATGTGCTTTGACTTCATGAGAGTAGCTGCTACTCAGATCCAGAAGAGAACACAAGCCTTTTGCAAAAATTATTTTTGCCAAGAGAGGGTGGAAAACTGCATCTTGTGCGAAATTCCCCCAACCTGCACATGTGCATAGCTATTTCAGAAGGTTCCAAACAATGTTTGTTGTGCGGCAAACCAAACTGAGCTCAGGGGGAGCTGGTCTGTGGGTTATGTTAGCCAGAAAGTGAGCAGTTTGAACTCACCAGCCACCACTCCAAAGGAGAAAGAGGAGGCTTTCTGCTCCCATGGACTTATCGTCTTCGAAGTGGCAGGGAGCATTTCCATGCGTCCTATGATTAGGATCTCAGAGGGTGAGGGTGGAGTTGGTTGAGACCTGTCTTCAGGGCATTTCCCAGAAGGGCTTCCTGCAGTGGCTCTGCCTTCAGGAATGTCTGATGACCTTGAGGGCAGCAAAGTCCTAAACACAATCGGGCAGTTGTTCTCAACCTTCCTAATACAGCTCCTCTTGTTGTGGTGATGTCCCCATCCCCCAACCATTAAATGATTTTCTTGCTACTTCATCACTGTAATTTTGCTACAGTTATGAATTGGGTGAGCCCTGTGAAAGGGTCATATGACTCCCAAAGGGGTCGCAACCCACAGGTTGAGAACCACTGCACTAAGTGTTCCCCTCCCAGGCAGCCCTACCAGTGTCTGGTGTGCATAGTTCTGTGAGGTGAGAGAAATGGACTTAGTGTCTGCTTCTGGTGACAGTTGATGTGGGTGGGCTTTCTCCCTATGTCAAATCCCTCTGGAGCCATTTGTCACAACAGAGGGAGCCATGCACAAAAAAACAAGAAGAGGATGCAGCACAGCAGGACAGCAAGCAGAACAATGATTGAATAAGCACAATTCACTTCAATCATGAATCGGGTGCCCTTGAGATGTGTGGAAGACCCCAGTCTAGTGACATTAGATCAGGTTTAGGGATTGAGTGAAGGGACCCCTCTTGGCTCCCCTCAGCCCCTATTTTGCTTTCCCATTGACCCTGACCCTTGCATCGTGATTGGTCCTTATTCCAGCATGATGGTTGGTTTCATAACCACGGCATATGGGAATGTGTTAGTCGATAGGTTATACAGGCACAGCCTCTGGAATGGGTAAGTGAGGAGGCGATTTGGGCTCGCTCATGCAGACCTCTAGTTGTCCTTGACATGACTGGTAGAATGGATCATGTGAAGTGATTTGAGATCGGCGTTGAGATCTGATAGGTCATGCAGACTTCTAGCTGATCCTGGCAGTACCCTATTTTAAGGAAACAGAATGTTTGGCGTTTAAGTCGTATTTGAGCTTAAATTTTGAGCAATAGGCTGTGGCTCACAGTGAGAGTCTATGTGGAGACCCTAAATCCATTTTGAGGGGCCACCGATTCAGCCGCCATTGAGTTCTTTCCTACTGCTGACTGGCAGTGGAAAGCTTGTCCCTCAGGCAGTGTGCTTGCGTCCACTCCCAGGGCCAGACTCAACGATATACGGTAGTGTGCACATCCCAATGAAGGTCCCGCTCATGCTCTCACAGGCCCTCCTGAAACTCCATGAATTGATCTGTCTTCAGTCACAATTTTGTGACAAAGTTGTTTGTTTTCTATGTCTTATTTAAGTTTTCAGGAACTCAGGTGGTAATGCTGGATAGTGTTGGACTATTAAGAGCAAGGTCGCTGGTTCAAAGCCACTAGTCAGTCCACAGGAAAAAGATGAGGTTATTGCTTCCTGTAAAGGTAGCAACTTCAGGATCCCTACACAGAGTCACTATGAGTCAGAGTCAGCAGGACAGTATGGGTGTTATTTTATTTAAGTATCTGTGGCTGTGGGTCCTTCCGACACCATTGTGGCCTCATGCGGATGCTCTCCTTCATCCAGAACAACAGTTTGTGCCTTTTTCTTGTGTAAAAATTAGCAAAGGAGTTCCTAATAAAATATAGTTGAATTGGGAGCCTTTTCCCCCTAAAAACAAAGTAAATACATAAATAGAAATGAGACTATGGTGCTAATAATCAGTTGGAGAGTTGAGAGAGCTGAACTCTCAATCCTGATAGAAACCCATTGTGACTGAGCATCTGCTCAAGGTCATCCACAGTCTATGAGGTTGAGCCTATATGTTGGGAGTAATTGTGTACATAAATTTAACAATTTATCTTTCTAAAGATTCTGTCTAAAACTTACTTTAAATAATAAGTTTTCCCCTGGGCTAGGTAAAGTTCAGGATGTTTAACCCCCTAGTATCCACACCCTCTCAGCATTCATCATGTTAGGCCAGAGGAGGCAAATCACACCCACTACCCAGGGAGCACTACTTCCAAAAGCACATTGCCTGTGCTGGGGCAGAGGGGAGGTACCCGGACCAGACATGCTGACAGAGTGGAACCAGAGAGCTCAGGCCCCACCTTCCCGAGGGAGCAGCTGTGATGGTTCACTTCTGGATGAATATGTTTAAGCAAAGGGCAAGGGCATGACTTGGGCAGCACGAAAAGCAGATGTGGAGAGTTTGTTCACTGCATTCCAGAATTTCACACACTCTACGGAGGCTCCTTGGCTCAATTGTAAGAAGTCATTGGTGGCTTCCACCTTCAATCCCAAAAGGTCACTGCCGTCCAGTGGATTCCAACCACAGTGACCCTATATGGAGTGTTCAAGAATGTAAATCTTCATGGGAGCCAGCAGTCTCATTGTCGCCCTTGGGACAGGGAGCTAGCAGCCCGTTTTGCCACCAGGGCTCCTTCCTCTCTAATTCTGGATCCAGTCCCTCCGAATATCCTGCCCTGCCCTTGTCTAGGCTTCTTAAATGTGTTCCACGCTGCTTATGTTAGTCTGGGTGCATTCGAGAAACAAATCCACAGAAACACGTACGTATAACAGAGATGTATGTAAAGGGTGAGTGCACATCAAGAAAACATGCTCGCATGTGCTTATGCACCTGCTTTGTCTTCATCGATCATGTCGGTGTAGGCTGGTGTGTTTTTTCCATGTGGGCTTTGTTGTTTCTTAGCTAGATGGCCCCCTGTTTATCTTCCAGCCTTTAAGACCCCAGATGCTATATCCTTTGATAGCCGGGCACCATGGTGCTTAACTACTATACCACCAGGGTTCATTAGCATGTGACTTATCTCCTGTCATTCACACTAGATGCTCAAAATAGCAGGAGACCAGGTTTCTCCTTTGTGGCCACACCAGGTACTGACAGAACCAAGAACAGAGACACAGTTATATATCTTGACTATCATTTGCATATTACATGCCAGGAATCCCTAGGAAGTGTCTTGGAATTGTTCTACTCTGGTTCAAATTTCACACACCCTCCCAGTATCCATACTGACTCTGCCAAACCCCTAGTAACTGATTTGCACCTCCTATCAACTTGGGGAAAACACCCTATGCCAGATATAGAAGTGGACATACTTGGTACCCAGAAAACTTGTTCAGTGTTTTGAGGGCGGCTCAGCAAACAAAATGGGCACAGTGATTAAGCATTCAGCTGCTAACACAACGGTCAACTCTGTAGTGGTTCTGAAAGAGAAGGATATGGTAGTTGACCCCCCAAAAGAGTTACAAACTTGGAAACCCTACGGATATTTGTATAGGGTCGCTATGTGTTCCAATTGAGATGATTGTCATAGGTTGGGTTTGGTTTAACCCGTCTTACTGAGGAGACTCCTTCTTTACACGCGATCAGTTACTTTAGAGGAAAAAGACATTCCTGTCCCCGAACAATCCAAGGACTGGTAAAGGCAACACCCACAAAGACACTCCCTCTGCCTGCCTAACTCTAAAATGCTGCCCATAAAACACTCTGCCTGGTAATATCTGGGCAGCACACTGGGGAGGTGCAGCAAATGTGTGTTGAATGTATGAGGCCATTTCATAGTTTGGCTGCACGATCAGGGTGTCTGTCACAAAGCCGATCTCTTTGACTCCACTTCTCAGCAGAGATGAACACAAGCTTCCCGTTTTTTTCTCGGCAATGTCCTTGTCAAATAAAAGTTCCTTGTAGATCAGTAACTTGCCACAGAGCAAAAGATATGCGAAGAGGCTCATCTTTCTCCTGGCTATGAAATAGAATGGCAAGCCCCTCCCTTCAACACACACACACACACACACACACACACACACGCACACACACGCACGCACACACACCCCTTCCTTACAACTACATTCGGTTGATTAGCAAACAAAGCTCTACAACCCAACTATGTGTTTTTCTTCTCCAGAGGAATGACGGACTTACATACCCTGCATTGTCTTTTTTTAAATGGAATTGCCCCAGTTCTCCTCACCTTTCCTTAGATAGTGCAGTTAACTATTAGATGACTGCAGGTATTGAAAACTAGTACTGATTTCCAGTTTGTGTCACCTTTGGTTTTGAGCACCCTCCACTTCTCTAGTAAGCTTTCCATTGCTTTGGGGAAATGTTCTCTCTCTGAATTTATTATGTGAGGGGGGTAGGGTAATAATCAATGTGCCTATGGAGGACTATCCTTCATGACCTAAACTCATTAAGGGGCAGTGCCTGATGGAGCAACAGGTTGGAGGAAGGCTTATTAACAACATGCATTATACAGATGACACAAATTTGCTGAAAATGAGAAGGACTTGATTCACTTGCTGATGAAGATGAAGGATTGGATTATGACTCAAGGTAAAGAAATCCAGACCCTCACAACTGGACCTATTGGTAACATCATGATAAATGGGGAAAGATCGAAATTGTCAAGGATTTTGTCTTGCTTGAATCCACAATCAATTCTCATGGAAGCAGCAGAGAAGAGAACAAATGACACATTTCACTAGTCAAATCTGCTACACGAGCCCTCTTAAAAGTGTTGAAAAGCAAGAGATTACTTTGAGGACTGGGGCGGGTTGACCCAGGCCATGATATTTTCAACTATCTCATATTCATGTGAAAGTTGAACACTGAATAAGGAAGACCAAAGAAGAATAGATATATTTGATTAATAGTGATGTAAAAGAGTGATGAATGTACCATGGACTGCCAGAAGAACAAACCCATCTAACTTGGATGAAGTACAGCCAGAATGTTCCCCAGGGCAAGGATAATGATTCTTCGCCTTAATTTTGACATGTTGTTCAGAGAGATCAGTCCCTGGAGCAGGACATCGTGTTCTGGAAAGTAGAGGGACAATGGAAAAGAGGAAGGCCCTCAACAAATGGGATTGACACAGTGGCTGCAACAATGGGCTCAAACTTAAGAAAAACTGTGAGAATGGTACAGGACCAAGCAGTGTATGATTATGTTGTATGTATGGTCACAATGAATCCAAACCCTCCCTATGACACTGAACAACAACAACAACAACCTGACTGAATCCTCTGGGAGGACTCTTGAATGTGAGAAAAATGGAACGAAGCCAGAGGAAGGATTGGAGGATGTCTTAAGTTCCTGTCTTAATCTCCTTAACCAAAAATTATCCAACAACTCAGTAGCCTTAAAACACTTTTCCCGCTGCTTTGGAGCTTACAGATTCAAATTTGGGGTGCGACTCTAGGTCAGGGTTCTTCTTTGTGGATACCAGAAAGTTCCTTGGCATTCCTGGCTATCTTTCTCCCCGTACTGTGTGTTACTGGGTCTATCCTGGCCTTTCACTCAGAAGTGTTTAGGTTTAGGCTCAAGCCTATTCTCATATGGCCTCATTTTTTTAAACATTTTATTAGGGCCTCATACAACTGTTATCACAATCCATACATATACATACATCAATTGTAATAAGCACATCTGTACATTCTTTGCCCTAATCATTTTCTTTTTTTACATTTTATTAGGGGCTCATACAACTCTTATCACAATCCATACATATACATACATCCATTGTATAAAGCACATCTGCACATTCCCTGCCCCAATCATTCTCAAAGCATTTGCTCTCCACGTAAGTCCTTTGCAACAGGTCCTCTTTTTTTTTCCCTCTCCCTCCCCGCTCCCCCCTTCCTCATGTACCTTTGGTAATTTATACATTGTTATTTTGTCATATCTTGCCCTATCCCGAGTCTCCCTTCCCCCCCCCCCCTTCTCTGCTGTCCCTCTCCCAGGGAAGAGGTCACATGTGGATCCTCATAATCAGTTCCCCCTTTCCAACCCACTCACCCTCCACCCTCCCAGCATCGCCCCTCTGACTGACCCATCTCCTCCTCTAAACCCCTCTATGAGGGGATCTCCAGTGGCCATGCGGCCTCATTTATATTACAAAAGAACTCCCTTCTTTTCAAACAGGATCATGTCCACCAAGGCTCAAATTTCTTACATATTTTGAGGAGGCTATAGATCAATCCATAATGGTTCTTTTGGGTAGCTGTAACAAATGGCTACCAATCGAGTGACTTAAACAGCCGGCATTTGTTCTCTCACTTTTCTGAAGGGCAAAGGGTTAAAATTAAGGTGTGGGCAAGATTCATTCCTTCTGAGAGCTCTGAAGCAGAATCAAAGTAGCCTCTCTCTGCTTCTGGTCACTGCTGCTAATCCTTGATATTTCTTGGCTTATAGATGCACTGATCCAATCTTTGCCAGTGTCTTCACACGGGGTCCCTGTGTACCCACTCCTCTTCTTATAAGAACACACCAATCAGTGCATGTAGCATCCATCTGAAATCTAAACCCAGAAAGATGGAGCTCTTGAAATCCTTAACTAAGCACATCTGCCAAGACCTCCTCTCCAAGTAAGGCCATAGCCTCAGGTTCCATGTGAACATGAATGGGTGTGTGTGAATGTGATTTAATGTACTACAGAGGGCACGTTTTGGCCTCAAGAGGAGTGTTTCGCCAGTACCTGCTTCACAGCCCTGAGATTGCCCAGGCATTTGCCATATTTTCTTGTCTTCCCACCATTTATCCACCATTAGGCCTTTTTCCCTAAGTTAGTCAAGCATCAGTTTCGGTCACTTGTGATCATAACCCTCCCTCCCGCCCAGGTCACAAATTTAAACTGATACAGGCAGTTTCTTTAATGAGCACTATGTTATCCTGACTAGCAAGCATTGCTAAGGAGGGAGGATGAATCAGCGAGAACCCGCTTGCTTCATCTAGCTTCGGGGCAGTCCACAGAGGAATGATCCCTGAGCCACTAACGAATTTTGCAACTGTCACAGAACAATGCAAATAAGTAAGATCCACATCTGCTGAACACCATCATGAGGTCAAACTGTGTGTAAATAAATGCCTGTTTCAAGGAGTGAGTAAATCCTAAGGTAAGGAGTGACAGGGCTTTGTTGGCATAAACCCAGCAAGGCATTATGGGTCGGATATTAATGAACTCATGCTCCTGGGCCTCACAGAGCCCCAGCTCAACTGCTTCAGCTTGTTGACAAACAAGCACTACCCGGAGAGAGCACTACCATTTTGATGAACAGGGTTGGTTGGGGATGATGCTTCCTAACGTGCATTTTAATACAAATTTGATGCTTCATCCGAGCAATGTGGAAAGAGCATTCAGATAAAAGAGAGGGCCAAACATCAAGTGACCAGAGGATGAAACTTCTATCTAATCTGTGCCCACTGGAATTGCTTCGTGGAAAGGTATTTTTTGGTGGTGTGGGGTTGTTCCCCTACCCTGCTCCAAGCCTTCCTCCTAATGCCCACCCCCACCCCAGCATACATCCTACTGGGAGAATGTCTCTGAAGAATGAAGTTTTAATAAATGAAGCTTTAATGAACCTGATAGTCTGCCTAAGACCCCTTCAAACTGTAGTCTTTCATTTGTATTCTTCCATCCTTTTTGAAGAAATGAACATAATGGCAGGTAGTATGTTTCCTTTCCAGGAAAAGCTAATAGAGCCTCTCGCTGCTGCAGTGGGAGGTGAAACATTAAAAGGCCCTCTGTGGCCATGAGACATGCCCACTCTCCAAGAGACACTGGGCAGGTTTGCTGAAGCTCCTCAGAATTGACTAATGGCCGTGGTCCACCCATCTCAACCAACCCAGTCTTCATTTGCACTGCATGCCCTCTCTGAGCTCCAACTGCATGCTTCATTTGAGGATGACAAAGCCTCTATTGTCTGAGAAGATGCGCAGACATATGAACTAATCAATGCTCCCCCTGTCCCCGGGGAGTGTGAAATTCTCCCATCATGACCCACCAGCTTCCCTGGAAATTCCTGTCTTAACTCAGGCACTTAATATCATTGGCGTCTCTGCTTCCTTCCTTCTTGCACAGCCCCCAGGCATTAACTGTCATCCTTTCTCTCCCTAAAATATACTTTGAATCTATTCACTTCATGCCATCCCTACTGCCCCAAGGTGTGTCTTGCATTGACTATGAAACTAGATTCTGTATCCATTTACCAGGGTTGTCAAAACAAAGCATCGTAAATCAGGTGGCTTTAAGAACAGTCCACCACCTGTCTATCAGTTCGTGGTGCAGTGGTAGCTAGAGTGTTGCTGTGAAATTGGAAGCCGTGCCACCGATATGACAAACCCCAGAAGGGTCAGCAATGATGGGCAGGCTTCAGTGGAACCTCGAGCCCTGTGGTGCTCAACCTTCTTTAATACAATTCCTCATGTTGTGGTGACCCCCAACCATAAAATCATTTTCCTTGCTACTTCATAACTGTAAATTTGCTACTGCTATGAATCGGGTGACTCGTGTTAAAAGGTCGCTGGACCCCAAAAGGGGTCACAACCCACAGATTGAGAACCACTGCTCTAGCCTAAGGCAGACTAGGAAGAAAGACCTGGTGATCTACTTCCAAATATTAACAAATGAATGCTTTATGGGTCACAACAAAATATGGTCCTATAGAGTGCTGGAAGATGAGCCACTGACCTGCACACAACAGCTACAAAAATAGACTCAAACACACCAACAAAGGCCTGCTGAACTCCAAAGCCCTAACAAACCCACTGCCCTCAAGTCCATGCCAACTCATAGCGGCCCTATAGGACAGGGGCGATCTGTGTATTAGTCTGGTTATGCTAGAGAAAACTCGAGGGAGACTCATGTGTATGACAGAGATTTGGTGGTTTTTATAAATCATTTCCCTATTATTTAATCATTATATGAGGGATTCATACAACTCTTATCACAATCCATCCATCCATCCATTATAAAGCACATTTATACATTCATTGCCCTCATCATTGTCAAAACATTTGCACTCCACATAAGCCCCTGGCACCTGCTCCTCGTTTTTCTCCTCCCTCCCCAATCCCCCCTTCTTATGAACCCTTGATAATTTTATTGGGGGCTCATACAACTCTTATCACAGTCATTCCATCCATCCATCCATCCACCCATTGTGTGTCAAGTACATTGTACATGTGTTGCCCTCATCATTCTCAAAACATTTGCTTTCTACTTGAGCCCTTGGTATCAGCTCCTCATTTCCCCACTTCCATCCTCCCCGCCCCCTCATAAATCCTTGATAATATATCAATTATTTTGTCATCTCTTACATGTCAAACATCTCACTTCCCCCACTTTTCTGTTGTCCGTCCCCCAGGGCAGAGGTTTTATGTAGATTCTTGTAATCGGTTCACCCTTTCTACCCCACCTTCCGTCCAACCTCCTGGTATTGCCACTCTCACCACTGGTCCTGAAGGGATCATCTGTCGTGGATTCCCTGTGTTTCCAGCTCCTGTCTGTACCAGAGTACATGTTCTGGTCTAATTGTACCTTATAAATCCAGAGAGAGAGTTTTATATCAAACAGTAATTGTACATTAAGCAAACGTCCCAGCCCAGTGCAGATCAAATCCATAAGTCTGATATTAGCCCATATGTCTGATACCAATCTATAAATTCCTTTTCAGACCCATAAAACATGTGCAGTGATGCTGAATGCAGGATAATCACAGGCCAATGGGTGGAAAGTCTTGTGGATCCAGTGGCATTGTAAGCATCTCAGTGCTGGCAGCGATCTCTCTGAGGATTCTTTGGCTTCAGAGGTCTGGTCGCATCCATTTGGCTTGCCTTCTGCAATGTCTCCCAAGGAGTAGCAGAGAGAGAAAGAGAGAGAGAGAGGTGTCTTCCACCTCCAAGGAGGAAGTACCAGATTTCTCAGAGTTCTCAGGAGAAGGCTATGCCCACATAAAAATCTCACTGACTATCTCCAGATTGGCAGCCTAGACTCCACGCCTACACTCCTAATCCTTAATTTGACACAAGATTAGGTGACTACCACAGGCTCCTAATCCATAACAAGCCCATTTATTTTTTCCCTGCATACCGACACCAATCCAGTACCCAAAGCTTTACCCAATGGGTGGAGATCTACTTCTAAAACATGAATATAGAAAAATCGCTTTTGCTTGAAGGCTCTCAAGGAAATGCTCACTGAAGACTCCATTCCTATTTTCTCACCTCCCCCAAATTAGTCTTCTACTGGGCTTTCAGTCACACCAAGATCTCTCCTGCCCCAAGGCCTTTACATGCACTGTCATCTCTTCCATGCCAGAAGTGCCAAGTTCAAAGTTCCAGTTAATCTCCCTGATCCTGAATTTTAAGAACTGTGTGTGTGGGAGGGAAGGGGTTGGGCTGTTTGTTGAAATGCTGGGTTTTGGAGCCATTTGTTATGCAACCTCATTTTGTCAATGACTGGTTAATTAATGCAGCATTCATTTGCCCTTCTTCCACACACAGCACATGGATTGTATCTTTGGGATCACTCTTCCACCATGTTCCATCTCCATGCTTCTGCTGGCATTGACCCAATCTGCCAGCTCCAGGCCTGGCTAGTCAGGGCATGACTTTCCTCTGTCCAAAGGGACTGGGTCAGACTCAGTATGTGACTCATGCTAGGTTAATGATATCTAACCCTAAAAAATGCCCCAGGAACAATTGCCCCATTGCCAATGAGTCCATTTTGAATCATAGAAGGTCCCTGTGGGGTTTCTCAGACTGTAAATATTTATGTGAGCAGAAAGTTCCATCTTTTTCCCTATGAGGTAGCTGGTAGGGTAGCACTGCCAACCTTGCAGTTAGCAATCCAATGCTTACCTGATAGTACCACCAATGATTAGAAAGGAAAAGAGCCTCTCTCTAATAGAATTCCTGAGCTTCTAGATAAAACTACAGCTGTCATCAGGAAGCCTGCGTGAAACTCAAAAGGAAAAAGCACTGAAAGGAAAAGGTTCAAACTCTGATGGTATCAACTGAGTGCCAGAACCCAGCTATTCCTGATGCTCTGTCCCCAGACTTACAAATTCCATAAACCTACCCATTAATTTCTTCTCCTGCTCCTTCCCTTCTCACGCCCCAAGGTACTTTGACTTAGCTTTGAAGGCACTCACAACTTCATGGGTTCTGCCTTGCACAGGTGTCTGCTTGCTTCTAGTTCAGTCCGGACATTGTCCCTATCTTTAGCCATGTTAGGCTTGCGTCCTAGATCTTTCCTTTGCTTGTCTCCCTATTGCTCTTGTCCTATGAAGTCTGTGGCTTTATCTTTAATCTACGTCCTGCCCTTTCGCTTTCGTAGAAATCTGTCTCTGTATCTTGGCTCATGGCAGGTTGTGTCCTTCAAAGATGACTGTCCTAATGTTTCACATCGCACATTCTCTTGTGACAAGATGAGTTTGTGTTCACTATTCCAGAAACAGGGCCTGCTTTCCCTCTTCCTTGCATCTTGGCAGGTCTTTGACTATGGCAGAAGTGTTGCTCTGTGACTTCCACCTGGTCGTATTGGGTTGTTCAACATTGGGACCCTGTCAGGATGTTGCAAGGATGACCAGGCCAAATGAAAATGTCACATATAGGGTTCTTCTTGAGCTCCAACCAATAGAAGTATCAGTCGTGTGAGGGAGTGAGTCTTAAGAGAGCTGCAGCCTCTGTCCTTTGAGCTACCCCAGCTAATGCTTGATGAAGCCCAAACTAGTGTCCTCACTGAGCTCTGCCCAGATTGCAGATTTGTGAGCAAAATTGATATTATCATTACTTAAAATGTTATTTGTGGGGATACTTTCTGTTAGCAGCAGATCATCAGAATACTGCCTAATCAGACTGCATTGAGAGTTTTACTCTCTCTCTCCATATATATATATATATATAGATAGATAGATAGATAGATAGATATAGATATAGATATGGATATAGATATGGATATGGATATGGGCATGAGTATGGGTATGGGTATGGGTATGGATATGGATATGGATATGGATATGGGCATGGGTATGGGTATGGGTATGGGTATGGGTATGGGTATGGATATGGATATAGATAGATATAGATATAGATATAGATATAGATATAGATATAGATATAGATATAGATATAGATATAGATATAGATATAGATATAGATATAGATATAGATATAGATATAGATATAGATATAGATATAGATATAGATATAGATATAGATATAGATATAGATATAGATATAGATATAGATATAGATATAGATATAGATATAGATATAGATATAGATATAGATATAGATATAGTTATAGATATAGATATAGATATAGATATAGATATAGAGATAGAGATAGAGATAGAGATAGAGATAGAGATAGAGATAGAGATAGAGATAGCGATAGCTATAGCTATAGCTATAGCTATAGCTATAGCTATAGATATAGATATAGATATAGATATAGATATAGATATAGATATAGATATAGATATAGATATAGATATAGATATAGATATAGATATAGATATAGATATAGATATAGATATAGATATAGATATAGATATAGATATAGATATAGATATAGATATAGATATAGATATAGATATAGATATAGATATAGATATAGATATAGATATAGATATAGATATAGATATAGATATAGATATAGATATAGATATAGATATCTTCCACTCATCTGTCAGTTTGTTGTACTATAATGGTTTGTGTATTGTTATGATGCTGGAAGCTCTGTTCCAAGAATTTCAAATACCAGCAGGATTGCCCATGGTGGACCGGTTTCAGTGAAGCTTCTAGACTAAGACAGACAAGGAAGAGGGGCCTGCCAGTCCACTTCCAAAAATTACTGAAAGAAAACCTTATGGATCACAAGAGAACACTGACTGACTAATGTGTTTTGGACACATTATCAGTGGACAATTGCTAGAGGAAGACATCATATTTGATGAAATAGAGGGACATGGAAGATCCTTATTGAGGCAGATTGACCTAATCGCTGCAACAATGGACTTCAACATTCAGGAATGTGTGACAATGGTGCAAGATCAGACAGCACTCCATTCCATTTCATATAAGATCTCCATGGATCACAGTAGACTTGATGGCACTCTCTATATGTTTGTCTTCAGTGACTTCCCATAGGGCTGCTCTGCCTGGCAGCTTCTATTCCTCGTGCTTCCAAATGGGGAGCACAACAGGTCCATAGTCACTGATATTCCCCTCAATCCCCAGGTCAAGTAAGGAGGCATGAAACTAACTATGTTGTTCTCTTTGCCTTGTCTCTCTTCCTTTTCCCCTCCTCCAACAGGGCTAGAGGGGGTAAATACTTACCTTGCAGTCTAGAAGAGAATTTCTTCCACACCAAAGTTTTCTCCTTCCTCAAAAGGCACATACATGCTTTTCTCCTTGTTTTGAATTAAAATGGCAGATGGGATGGTAGGAAAGAAAATGAACTAGTCTAACAGAATGGCCAAACAGATTTACCTTCCACATAAGAATGCAAATAACTCCTCAATCTTGTTATAGAGTCATGATATGATGAGCTCCATCAAAGCAGAGTAGAACACCACGGAGGTCAGACCAGAAAGACCATATTGAGTTGATTTTGTATGAGAGATTCTAGTTGCTAATTATACTTTTCATAACAGACAGATGGCAGGTATAGAAGCCCAGACTTAAAATGTCTTTATCTAATTGCCTGCCTAAATATATATTTGCAATATGGTCTTCAAAGGGAATACTTTCTTTACCTTAAATTCCATTTATTTTTCCCCTCTTTTATGTAATTTTATTGAAGTATCATTGATGTAAAATAAACCATAGTGTGTTTTGCTCTTTGAGGTTTTTAAAAAGAATCATTTTATTGGGGGCTCCTACAACTCTTATCACAATCTATACACACATCCACTGTGTACATTTGTTGCCATCATCATTCTCAAAACATTTGCTTTCTACTTGAGCCCTTCATAGTAGCTCCTCATTTCCCCTCCTTCCCCCTCCCCCTCCCTCATGGACCCTTGATAATTTATAAATTATTATTCTGTCCTATCTTACACTGTCCGACATCTACCTTCACCCACTTTTTTGTTGTCCCTCCCTCATGGAGGAGGTTATATGTAGATCCTTTCAATCAGATCCCTCTTTCTACCCCACCTTTCCTCCAGCACTGGTTCTGAAGGGGTCATCTGTCCTGGTTTCCCTGTGTTTCCAGTTCCTATATGGACCAGTGTATATTCTCTGGTCTAGCCAGGTTTGTCAGGTAGAATTGGGATCATGATAGTGGGCGCGGTAGAATTTAGGAATGAGAGGAAAGTTATATGTTTTATCGTTGCTACACTGCATCCTGACTGGCTCATCTCCTCCCAGCGACCCTTCTGTAAGGGGTTGTCCAGTTGCCTACAGATAAATTTTGGATCCCCTAACTGTACCCCCCCTCATTCACAATGATATGATTTTTTTGTTCTGTCATGCCTGATACCTGATCCCTTCTACATCTTGTGATCACACAGGCTGGTGTGCTTCTTTCATGTGCACTTTATTGGTTCTGAGTTAGATGGCCACTTGTTAACCTTCTAGTCTTTAAAACCCTAGACTCTTTATATGTTTTTAATTAATTAATTTATTTATTTTTTACATTTTATTAGGGGCTCATACAACTCTTTTCACAATCCTTACATATACATATACATACATCAATTGTATAAAGCACATCCGTACATTCTTTGCACTAATCATTTTTTTAAATCTTTTTATTGGGGCTCATAAGGCTCTTATCACAATCTGTTCATACATCAAATGAGCAAAGCAACCTTATGCATTCGTTGCACTCGTCACTCTCATAATTCACCTTCCACTTGGGTTCCTGGAATTAGCTCGGTTTCCCTTTTTTCCCCCCCATTCCCCTCCCTCCCCGATCCCACCCCTGGTCCCTTGAAAGTTTATAAATAATTATTGTATCTTATCTTTCACTCCCCGGCGTCTACCCTCACCCGCCTCCTCCTTGCCAATCTCCCAGAGAGGAGGTTACACATAGATCTCCGAGATCGGTTCTCCCTTTCTACATGCCCTTCCCTCCTGGTGTCACCACTCCCACCGCTGGTGTTGAAGGGTTCGTCTGTCCTAGATTCCCTGTGCCTCCAGATCCCCACTGCACCGCTGTACATCCTCTGGTACAACCAGGTCCGCATGGCAAGGTAGAATTGGGGTCATGATGATTGGGAGGGGAGGAAGCGTTCAGGAACTAGAGGAAGGTTTTGAGTTTCATTGTTGTTACACTGAACCCTGTGTACCCCATCTCCTCCTCACTACCCCTCTGGAAGGGGTGTTCAGCTCTCTACAGGTGGGCATTGGGTCCCCATCATGCACTCCCCCTCTTTCACGGTGATGTGATTCTCACCACCGCCCCACCTTTGATGTTGGAGACCTCGTCTCCTCTGTCCTTCATGGTCACCTATGTCGGTGTGCTGCTTCTGTGTGGGCTCGGTTGCTTCTGGGCTATATGGCCGCTTGTTTGCTTTCAAGCCTTTAAGTCCTCAGAGGCTATATCTCTCAGTAGCCGGGCACCATCCGCCTTCTTCACCACACTTGCTTATGCACACTTTCGTCTTCAGCCATTATGTGAGGAAGGTGATCACACAATGATTGTTTTTGTTCCTTTGTATCTGCTACATGGTCCATTCAACACCTTGTATTCGCTTAGGCCGTGTGCCTCTTCTCTGTGGGCTTTGTTGCTTCTGAGCTAGATGGCCGCTTATTTGCCTTCAAGCCTTTAAGACCCCAGACGTTATATCTTTTTTTGATAGCCGGGCACCATCAGCTTTCTTCACCACATTTGCTTACACACACGCCTGTCTTCAGTGATCATGTCGGGAAGATGGTTATCCTGCAATGGCTGCTTAGCAGGGCGAGGTGCTATTGTATTGGGGGATTATGCATGAGGAGGCCCAATGTCCATCTGCTACCCTACTACTGAACCTATAAATATATGCATATAAATCTATTGCCCCCATAATCATAAATATATTTACATATGTACATGTGTGTATTTAGGCTTCTCTGTATGCACTTTGCCTCCTACTCCTTTCCTCTATTTCCTTTCGATTTCCTCCCGACCCATTACCATGTTTGGCCTTCATTCTGGATTCAGTAGTTCCTCTCAGTTACCTTGCTCTTGGTCACTCCCTTCCAGTCCTCCCCTCCCCTCCCTCCTCTGGTTTTGAACCATTCGCTGTTCCCTTGTTCCTGTGTTGGGCGACACCTCCTCCCTTCCCCTACCTCCCACGCTCTCATGTCCCTCCAGGACCGTTGGTCCTTTTGTTTTCTTCTCTCATTATTTGTCCAGCCTATCTTGTCTAGGTGGACCTGCTGACATAGTAATATGTGCATACAAATGGATATGACTTTGACTGCACCCAAGTGGCCCATAAGAACATGGCTTTGACAGAAACAACATCGACACGCTGATAAGCAGAAAAGCCACCAACATACAAAATTTACAAGGTAAAAAACAAAACAAATTAAAAAAGACTAAGCAAAAAGATAGCAAATATTAAAAGAAAAATTGCTAGTAGTTCAAGGTCCTTTCATTGGCCTTTAGACCATCCTTTATACTCCCTTGGGCTCCCTTTGCTCTGCTTCCTCCGCTGCTCTATTGCACGCCCCCAGTGTTTGCCTCAGTGTGGCGGGGTCAGCTCAGTCGCCCATCCCCCATTGTGTCTCAGGTGCTGTCCCATGTAGGGCCATGTGTTGGTGCAGGATGTCGTATCTCCTAGTGTGGTCAGCTGAATGGTCCTCTCTGTATGACGGGCCATCTAGCTGGTCTATCGACTTTGGGCTTGGTGGACCCAGGTGTACTCCACTACGTCCTTTCTCCTTCTTTTGTTCCAGCTTCCTTCTGGATGTGGTGTGGTGGGTCAGTTCCTTTCCCACTCCAGACAATCTATTTTTGTTTTCTGTGGTATTCCCTTTGAGTGTGGGCGTCGGACTAATTCTGGTTTGGGCCGGCTTGTCGTCCAGCCTCTTAGTGTAGACCTCTGTACTTTGCTTTGCCCTCCTTGTTTGGTGTGTCGTGTTGGGGTCCGTATGCATGTTCCAGATCTGTGGGGACACAACCGATACTCTCCCCCAGGTGGGTTAGTACCCTGCCCCACCCCCATACCATCCTTTCAGATTCTCCCCCTCCCGGTTCTCCCTCTCCCTACCCCACTACTCCTTCTTTATGCTGGGCTCTCATGTACCTCCCTAGGTGTGGCCTGTCCTCCCTCCAACTATCTATGCTTCCTCCCGTTTATTGTGGGATGGATGTTTATTCTTCTATTTCTGTCATGCTGATTGTACTTACCTCAGGGGACTCATGTTGTACCTGTCCCTTTGGGTCTGGTTTATCTTGCTTAACATAATTCCTTCCAGCTCTTCCCATGAAATAACGTGTTTCATGTGCTCATCAGTACTTTTCAGTTCAGTGCTGCATAATACTCCATTGTGTGTATGTGCCAAAGTTTGCTAATCCACTCGTCTATCGATGGAAACTTAGGCTGTTTCCAAGCCTTTGCTATTGTGAATTGTGCCGCAATAAACATTGGAGCGCATATGACTGGTCGTGTTTTATTTGTTGCTTCAATTGGGTATATGTGCAGTAGAGGGATGGCTGGGTCGTAAGGTAGATCAATTTCCATTTTCTTTAGGTATCGCCAGATTGCTTTCCACAGTGGCTGTACAAATCTGAACAACCACTAGCAGTGGAGGAGGGTTCCTACTTCACCACAGCCCCTCCAAAACTTTATCTTTTGATAGCTAGGCTCCATAAGCTTTCTTCACCTCATTTGTTTATACAACCACCTTTTGTCTTAAGTGATTGTCTCGGGAAGGTGACCATCATGGAATACCAGTTCCTTAAATTCCATGTCTATAGGCTTAAGTCTTACCCACAGGAAGCCTATTTTTATTTTATCCCTTGAACAAAATCTTGCAATAATTTTCTCTTTTTGGGTAAGTCCATCCTCAATCACTTATCCTTTAATATTTACAAGAATTTATCTGTAACCAACCCCATTTACATAGTCTCATTCATGCTATTTCCACAATAATTGCTAATAACCCTATTTTTTAGAATTGGCAGAAAGCATCAGCATCAATATCCCATTGCCACTAAGTTGATTTCAACTCATGGGTACCCTATGGGACAGAATAGTATTGCCTCATGGGTTTCCAAGGCTGAAAAAAAAATCTCTTTATTGTGAGTTGGGTGAAGGTTTACAGAATACATCCGTTTTCCATTCGACAGTTCACACATATTTTGCTACATGATATTTACTGCAATCTGCTCAATGTAATATCACTTATCGCACTTCCTCCTTGTATTTCCTGTTTCCATTCCCCCTTCTTTCCTGACCCTTCTGAACTTTATCTTTGAATAAATTATATTCTATTGATTCAAATAGTTGATTAGTGTTACTTTTTACCTTATAGATCTACCTATTGTTTGGCTGAAGATTGAGCCAAGGGAGTGAGTTCAGTTCCAGATCTGAAGGTGCCTAAGGACAACAGTCTTGTGGGTTCCAAGAATCTCTCTCTGAGAATTACCCCTGAACTTTTAAAATAAGTTTAAACTTTGCTGCACATATTTCTCCTATTCTATCCCAAAATTCCAAAGCAAACTCATTATCATTGTGTTGAAGCTGACTCATAGAGACCCTACAAGATAGAATAGAACTTCACCCTTTGATTTTTCAAGGCTTAAATCTTTACCAGAGCAGACAAACTCATATTTCTCACATGGAGCAACTGATAGGGTAGAACCACTTACTTTGTGGTTAGGAGTTCAATGTGGAGTCCACTCTGCCATTAGAGCTCGTTTAGAATGCTATCCAGGATTCCCTAATGCTATCCCTCTCAGATCAGTTGGTAGTGGTAATAAAAGTAAATCTTAAGGGGGTCAGACTGCCACATCGTAACTCTTCCTTGGGGAAGATGGTGGGTTTGAACTGCTGATTGATTAGCCCTTAAGTACTTAATTACTGCCTCACCAGGGTTCTCCTTAACATCAGAACAGTGGACACTTATTGGTTTATCTTTCTGGTCTCTGTTCCCTAAAAATTGCACTGCATCCACAGGGTTTTCTTCCACAACACACAGCTGCTAGTGTTTTTGGTTTGTTTTTCCACATGACTTCACCTTCCTGGTCAAAGCTGATTTGTCCAGGGCTAAACACACAATGAAAACATAGCCATATTTTCACACTACAAAATTTGAAGTGAGACAGCAAGCTATTTGTTGAGTTTTTTGAATGACAGAAGTCTAAAAGGAAGTGTTATGATACAGGAAACAGTGAGTTTTGATGTCCAGGATCTATGCTGGGGGCCCAGTTGGCACTCCGAATGACTATTCAAAGTGATGGTATGAATTCTCCTCTTCCATGACCTACACATATAATAGATATAACCACTAAGTCCATGATTTGACAAATGTCTTGTGTGATTGAGTTTGGGTTCCCCATAGGATTAGATCCTGAGACAAAGGTTTTAATTAAGCCATTTTGGGGGAGATATCAATAAGGAAATGGGAAATAGAAAAGGGAAAGTAGGCAGCCAGTGAAAAGTACATTATCAAACAATTTAAAAATGTGAGCAACTGGAGGTTAATCTTACTGGAGACACTGTAGAAAATCCACTAGTTATTCTGCCCAGAATGTGAGGGAGTGTGGCTATTTGTCCATCAACTCCTATGGGTCATTGGTTAAGGGTTACTCCAGGAAGCAAGAATTAACTCCACAACCACCTAAGCCATGCATGCTCAGGTACAGTGGTCCACAGAAACTAGAGAAAGCAAGAAGAGAGATGAGCTGGCCATTCGGAATTAGGCTAGCATGCCAAGTTGTCAGACATGTCAGGTGCTTGCACTATCATAACTTGTGAGATATACCACTGGTATTTCAAACACAAGTATAGTTACCCGTAGTGGAAAATTTTCAGAAAAGCTTACAAGCTAAATAGACTAGAAAGAATAACCTGCCAATCTACATCTGAAAAAAATAGTGGTGTTTGTGGAGCACATTGATAGCAGTGGAATATTGTTTCATATAGTGCAGGATGATGAACCCCTCAAGTTGGAAGACACTCAAAATATAATTGGGGAAGAGCTGTCTCCTCAAAATAGAGTTGACCTTAGTGATATAAAGTTTTCAGGACCTATATTTGTTTATGTGGCAATGACTCAAAATGAGAAGAAACAGCAGTACTGCAATAACCACTAACAAGAAGATGGGATGCATGAAATATGGATCTAGAAAAATTGGAAGCCATGAAAAAATGGAACACATAAAGATCAAACACTCTAGGTGTTATTGAACTGAAATAGACTGGTATTGGCCATTTGGAATGTCATAATATTATGGTTTACATACCAGAGTTACAAATTTGAAAGGAATGGATGACTTTCATGTTAAAAAAGAGAATGTTTCAACATTGATTCCAATGTTCACCATTGTTAGGTGTAGGATATATTACACCTACAAGGATGAATAATTAATAAAGTTATTATTCAAATTTACACACCAACCACTAATGCTAACAATAAAGCCATTGAGGATTTTTACCAACCTTTTCAGTCTGAAATTGATGAAACATGCAATCAAGATTACTGATGACTTGAATGCAAAAATTGGAAACTAAGGAGGAGGATCACTAGTTAGAAAATATGGCCATGGGGATGGAAGCCACATGGGATATCTCATGATAGAATTTTCCAATAAGGATGGCTTATTGATTGAACATTTCTTTTTCAGTGATGTAAACAGTAACCATAGACATAGATCATGTATATTGGATAGAAATACACAGGAATTAAATCAACTACATCTGTTGAAATAAACTACTATATTTACTCGAGTATAACCCAAGGCAACGAATTTTACCCCCCGAAGCTGGAGTGCTTTTTGAGCATAAAAAATGTGCTGAAAAAAACTAGGCTGATACTCAAGTATTTACGGTATAAAGAAGTTTAATATCATCAGTCACGAGACTGGAGACCAACTGTGGAACAAACCATCAATGGCAAATTCAACTCGAATTCAAATAAAATTTAAACAAGTCCCCAAGAGTCAAAGTATGAATTTGAGTATATCTCATCTAAATTAGAGCATACTTCAAGAAGAAAGTTGACACATTGAACACAAATCACCTGAGATGATACGAGTTCTGCAATAATATCAAGAACATCATAAATAAAGAAATTCAAAGATAATTAAAAAGATAGGAACTAAAGAAAAGACAAAATGGGTGTCACCTTGAATGTGGACTAGCTGAAGCCAATGAAAGAAATGATGAAGTACGAAAAAGATAGAGAGATAAATATAGAAATAATTGATGAAGTAAAGATGCTGAATAAAGAAGCTGAACATAAAATTTCAAAGGGGAATTCAAAAAGATGGAATAAAGAATTATATTAAAAGGTGCAAAGACCTGGAATTAGGACAGCAAAAATGAAAAGCATGTGCATTTCACTAGCTGAAAAAATTGAAGAAAAATTCAAAATACAGAATTACACAGATAGCATCAAAAGAAGATGAAAGGGATTCACTGACCACATGAAGCCCAGGCTCCACAGCGCTGAGTCCAGAAGACAAAGATAGCATAGTGTTCTCACTGCAGATTGCTCTGAAAGTGCTCACAGTAGTAGGCCCTGGATCAACTGGGGAAAATATAGAACTTAAAGTAAGAAGACTAACCTTAGGATATGATAGGCACTAGTGGAATTCCCATTTGACACCTGACCTCACCTCCATGGCTCAACATTCAGCCCCCAAATAGGAGACCTATACTGTCAACGATGTACAATTCAGAGCCCAGCATTTGTCAGGGAGTTACTCAGAAGGTAGGAAGGAATGAGAATGAAAGACCAATGGAAACGGCAAACAAAGGGAGGGAATAGGAAAAGTAGTATTGCATTGTAGGTATTGCAATCAATATCATAAAACATTGCACGAATTGTAAGGAAAATCAATTTACCCTGTAGATTTTCCCTCACATGACAATCAAAACAGTGTAAAAAGAAAATAAGTCATATGACCGAGTACCCTGGTAGATCTTGCTGAAGACCAATTTCCAGTGTTAAAAGATGTCACTTTGAGGAATAAGGCACAGCTGGGCCCTAGTGGTATAGTGGTTGCAAACATAATGCGTCAGAACCAACCCAGTTGGGTTGCTCAACACAAGATCAACAGTTCTGCTCCCATACAAAGTTCCAGTACTGGAAACCCACAGGGATATCTCTCCCCTGTCCTATAGAGTTGCTAAGGGTTGGAATCAACTTGATGGCAGTGAACTGGATGTAAGGCAGGCTGACTAGAGACACAAATCGAGTGACACTCATATATGTGCAATAAATAGTTTTCTATCAAGAAGTCATTATAGTATTTCTATTTCAAGGAAATATCCCAGGCCAGTCCAACTCAAGTCCATAAGTCCAACACTAGCCCATAAGTTCCTTTCCAACTTACGCAGTTACATGCAATGGTGCAGAATGCAGGGATGTCAAAGGCCAGTGATTGCAATGTCGTGTGGACCCAAGGTCGATGGAAGCATGGCAAGACTCTGGCACCTCTCAACGTGAGCAGGAAGCAGTCAGATGAATGCAAAAAGAAGGGGAGGTTCCCAGGGCCCTCCTTATAAGAAGGCCATGGCCACAAAAAGGCACCATCAGGCTATGGTGTGATTGACAGATTGGATACCAACCTTACATTTTTACATATCTTCAAACTGACATAAAATTATATAACTATCATACTATGGCATTTTCAATCACCTCATATGTACTTGAAAATGGACAATAATTATGAAAGATAAAATAAAAGTTGATGTCTTTGAATTATGATGCTGGTGAAGAATATTGAATATTCCATGGACTTTCAGAAGAAGGAACAAATCTTTCTTGGCGGAAGTAGAGCCAGAATGCTTCCTAGACGTGAGAATGGCAAGACTTCATATCACATACTTTGGACATGTTAACAGCTGAGCATAGTCCCTAGAGAAGGATATCATACTTGGTAAAGTGGAGTGTTCAAAAAAAGAAGAAGGTCCTCAATGGGAAGAATTGGCATACTGGCTGCAAAAACGGTCTCCAACATTAACTGTGAGGAAACAGGCTGTGGGTGCTATGAGTTAGAGCCAAATTAACAGTGTCTAACAATGACAACTCCCCTCCCCCGCCCCATCTGTCAATTTGCTGCACTGTGGTAGCTTGTGCTTTGCTGTGATGCTGGGAGTTAGTCCACTAGTACTTCAAATACCAGGCAGGATCACCCACGGTGTACAGATTTCAACACAGCTTCCAGACTAAGAACTGACAGGACGACAAAACAATCAGTCCACTTCTGAGGGATTCACCATTGAAAACTTTCTGCATAGCAGTAAAATATTGTCTGATATAATGCCAGAAAATGAGCCCCTCAGATTGCAAAACAATCAAAATATCACCGAGAAAGAGAGCTTCCTCAAAGTAGAGTCCACCTTAATGATGACTCAAAACCTCACAACAGGACCTGTAGATAACATCATAATAAATGGAGAAAATATTGAAGTTATCAAGGATTTTGTCTTGCTTAGATTCACAACTAATGCTCATGGAAACAACAATCAAGAAACCAAATAACATATTGCATTAGGCAAATCTACTGCACATAACCACTTTAAAGTACTGAAGATCAAGAATTTCACTTAGGATTAAGTTGCTCCTGGCCCAAGGCATGGTATTTTCCGCCACATGTTATGCATGTGAAATTTGAACATTGAATGAGAACGACTGAAGGAGAACTGGTGCATTTGAATTAAGGTACTGACAAAAAAAATACTGAAAGTACCATGGGTGGAGAGAAGAACAAACAAATCTGTCTGAGAAGAAGTGCAGCTAAATGTTCCTTGGCAGATAGGATGGCGAGACTTCATCTCCTGTACTTTGCAGATGTTATCAGGACAGACCAGTCCCTGGAGGACATCATACACATTACAGTGGAGGGGTTGCAAAAAGAGGAAGACGCCCGATTAAATGGATCGAGACAATTCCTACAACAATGGGCTCAAACATAACAAAAATTTTGAGTATGGGGCAGGACCAGGCAATGTTTCATTCTGTTATGTAGGCATTATTATGAGACAGAACTGTCTCAAAGGCATCTAGAAACAAAGTGTACTAAAGCTTCTGGCACCTTCATTTGCTGATGGATTATAATTCAAAATGAGAAAAATCATTGCAACCATTCATTAATAATCAGAACATGAAACATGCAAAATAAGTATCTAGGAAAATTGGAAATCATAAAACACGGAATCTGACCTATAAAGATCAATATCCTAGGCATTGGTGAGTTGAAATCGTCCCTTTGAATCTTAAAATGATAAGAATGACTACGCTGACAATGACAAATTCAAAAGAATGTCTCTTTCATCCTCAAAAAGAGCATTTCTAGATCTATCTTGAAGTGCAATGCTGCCTGTGACAGAATAATATCTATCTTCATACACAAGGAAGGCCGGTTAATAGAACCATTATTCAAATTTTCTTACAAACCACTAAAGCCAATGAAGAATTGTACCAACTTCTTTAGTCTGAAATTGATCACACATGTACTGAAAATGCATTAATAATTGTTGACAATTGGAATGCATACATGGAAAAAAAAAGGAAGGAAGAGTAATTAGAAACTATGGCTTTGGGGATCGAAAAGAAGCTGAAGACTGCATGAAAGAATTATGCAAGAGCAATAACTTCCTCATTGCAAACACCTTTATTCAACAACAGGAGCGGCATATATACATGTGGAATACACAGGAATGGAATTGATTAAATCTGTGGGAAGACATGATAGAGAAGCTCAATATCATTGAGACAAAATAAGACCAGGGGCCAACTATGTAACAGACTATCAATTACTAATATGCAAGTTCAAGTCAAACCTGAAGAAAATTAAAATAAGAACGCAAAAGAGCCCAAATACAGCCTATATTATATCTGTGGTCGGCTGGGGTTTCTAGAGAAACAAACCAGTGATACTGATATATGTAGAAGAAGGAAATTCATATCAATAAAGAATTTTACATTAAGAAGTCCACACATCAAGAAACCCCAGTCCAACTCCAGCCCATAAATCAGATGCAAACTAGAGGCCCTTCCAGACTCATGAAGCTGTTGGAGGAATAGCCCAAGAAATAGGAAAACCACAGGTTGGTGGAGGCAGAATTGGGAGCATCCAAAGTCAACAGGCAGTTGGCAGGCCACAGACAGCTCTTAGGGTCAGCATGTTTCATGGTGATTGCCATTCCTAGAAGCCAGACGTAGGGTCCAGGGTCTTTTCATCAGGAAGAAAAAGAGTGAGCCCATACTCCACAGTCTACTTATAGTTATGAAATAGGTCACACCCCCAAGGAGACTGTGACCTGCACCTTCTGAAGATCCTGGTCAAGCTATATTGACACCAAACCTTACTATCACAATCTCTCACCTGAATTTAGAGCCTATCTCAAGAATGGTTTGGACATATTGACCATTAATGATCAGCTACCAGAAGACTTGTGAAATAGCATCAACGTCATCAATCTTTTTTTTTTGTCATGTCATCTGTGGCTATTTATTTATTTATCATAAATCATTTTATTGGGGCTCCTCAAAAAGATCATTATAATACAGTAAAGAAAGAAAATACTACAGTGGATATCAGAGGAGACTGTGCAACTTGCTCTTGAACCTAAAGCAGCTAAAGCAAATGGAAGAAATGATGAAATAAAAGAGTTAAACAGAGAAATTTGAAAGGCCTGCTTGAGAAGATAAAGTAAAGAATTATATTGTAACGTGTAAAGACCTGGAATTAGGAAAGCAAAAGGAATGAGTACAGTCAGCATATCATAAATTGAAAGAACGGAAGAAAAAATCCAAGCCTTGGATTTAAATGTTCAAGGATTATTTATCAAACTATTGAGTTTTGCAGGGAGAATCCAAAGAATATGGACGGAGTATACAGAGTCTCTGTACCCAAGAATTAGTTGAGGTTCTACTAGTTCAAAAGGCCAAGAGGAAGTTGAAGCTGCAATGTAAGCATTAGTGAAAAGCAAGGAAGGGATAGGAATGGAAATATTTCAACACGCTCATGCAGTGATAGTCCATGTCAAGAAATTTGGAAGATAGCTATCTGGCCAACCAACTGGAAGTGATTAATATTTGTGTCCATTCTAAAGAAATATGACACAACAAAATCTGCAAATTAAATTAAAATAACATTAATATGACATGCAAGTACAATTTTATTGACGATAACTTTAAAAGTAGTTATAGCAATATGTCAACAGGAAGCTGCCAGAAATCCAGGCTGTATTAAAAGAGGGCATGAGGCAAGGTATATCAATGCTGATTTCAGATGGACCTTGGCTGAAAGCAGAGGATACAAGGAAAATGCTTACTTATGTACTATTGACTATGCAGAGGATTTTACTGTGTATCATAACAAACTTTGGGTAGCATATGAATACATATGGGAACAATGGGAATTCCCGTACATTTAATTGTGCTCCTGTGGTACCTGTACATAAACCAACAGGAAGTAGTTGGAATAGAACAAGGGGATACTGCGTGGTTTAAAATCAGGAGAGTGTGTGTTGTGGTTATATCCTTTCACCATATGTGTTAGACAGGGTTCTCTAGAGAAACAAAACCAGGACATTTATGATTTGATAGAAAGATAGAACACGAAGGAATATAACAGCTAATTAGTCCACATAGCAGTACAGAGGACTCAGTTTAACTCACTTCCATGCAACAGTAAATATGGCAGTACAGCCAGGCAGCAAACTGCAGAACTAGGTAAGGCAGCCACACACTGGTCTGGTCACCAGAGAGCAACTGAGAGATAGGTGTGGCTTGCTGAGCCATTTATCTCTTTGCCCACTAATCAAACTGCAAACTTATTAATCCCACATGTTTTTATTGGCCAGGTTGGCACTATAAACCTACCTATCTCTCACACTGTACTTATTCAAATAATCTGAGAAGCTGCTCTGTATGAAGAAGTTGAGGCATCTGGATTGGAGGAAGAATCATTAACAACCTGTGTTATGCAGATGACCCAATCTTGCTGGCTGAAAGTCAATAGGCCTTGAAGTACTTACTGATAAAGCTCATATAGTACACCTTCAGTATAAATTAGTCTTCAACACTAAGAATACAAATGTCTTCTCAACTTGACAAATATAAACACACAACATCATTACAAATAGAGAAATGTAGCTAACCTCTATTTTACTTGGACCCACAATCAATACTCACAGAAGCAGCAGTCAATAAATCAATGTATTTCATTGGAAAAATCTGTTGTAAAAGACCTCTTTAAAATGTGAAAGAGCAAATGCTTTACTCTGGGGATTAGCAAGTTATGCCTGCTTTTAGCCTTGATATTTTTAATCACCTTAGATGCATGTGAAAGGAGTCTTAATTTCAGTGTCTGGTATGGGTTGAATGACTAACAGCAAGGTTTGTGGTTCAACCCACTTGCTGCTCCACAGAAGAAAGAGGAAGCTATTTTACCCTGTAAAGATTTACATCATTGGAAACCCTATATGGTCACTATGAATAAGAATAGACTTGATGGTAATGTCTGACATATGCATGTGAAAGATGGACCATAAATAAGGAAGACTGAAGAAAATATGATGCCTTTCAAATATGATGTTGCAAATAATATTGAATATACCATGAATGTCCAGCAGAACAAAGAGGTCTGTCCCGGAAGAAGTACAGCCAGAATGTATTTTAGAAGTGAGGATGGGAAAACTCCATTTCATATACTTTGAACATGGTATCAGGAGAAATTAGTCCCTAGAAAAGGACAAAATACTTGGTAGAGCATCATCCAAAAACAGGTAAACCCTGAATGAGATGGATCAACACAGTGGCTGTAACAATAGGCTAAAATATGAGCATTGTGAGGATGTCACAGGACTAGAAAGGCTTTTATTCTATTGTGCATAGGGTCACTATAAGTGGCAGTGCGTGAGATTTTGTTGATTAACAACACTGGGATATGAGCAATGTCCCCATGGCATATGCTAAACTGTCACCATGCTGGACACAGTTGATCTTTGTGGCTTTAGAGGGTAATTATTTAGAGGGTTATGATTCCACTGAATTTTTTTCTGTGTATTCAAACTATTCCATCCTAAGATTCCACAGATCTATCCAAACCAAGCTCACTGCCATTGAATCAATGTTAACTCATATCGACCCTACAGGACATGGGTAATATTGTACCTGTGAGGTTCTGAGACTGTACCTCTTTACAGAGTAGAGTCCCATCTTTCTCCCGAAGAGCAGCCGGTGATTTCAAAATACCGACCATGCAATTAGCAGCCCAATGTGTAACCAAGAACTATTCAGGGAAGCTAGAGGGAGAGCATGAAAAGAAATGAGTAGTTGAGGTGGTTGGATGCACATCCATCCCTTTGTTCTACTCTCTATGACTTTCTCTGAATTCATTCAAAATGTAAATTAAGACACAAAATAGAATTCTACCCAACCCTGCTATATGCCTCAACAGTATCCATTTTTCTCATTCTTACTACTAATAGAAGCTCAATTTTGTTTTGGGTGATAATGTACCTACTTAAATCGCTCACTCCTAGGCTCCCTTGCAGCTATGCATGAGCATTTGACCCAGTTTGGGCCAAATATGTGTAGGTGAAAGACACTGAGTAGGACTCCCAAGAAAGTTTATGTTGTTGTTTAAGGCAAAACACTTGTCTGGCATAACCCATTTCATTTTTGTCCTTGGCTCTTCTGCTGTCATGCTCCCTAGTCAGAATATTGAAAGATGGGAGAGTCACATAGGTTACATGAGTTTGGCAGACCAAAAAGCATGCATTCTCCTATATGCAAGATGAGTTCCTGAGCAAATACGCCAGACCTAGGCTACCGATTTCAAGACTTACTATTGTATAAGACAAACCCCTGTGTGGTGCAAAGGGTTAACACAATTCACTGCTAAGCCAAAGATGCCTTGGAAGAAAAACCTGGCAATCTACATTTAAAAATTCAGCCCTTGAAAACCTCATGGAGCACAGTTCTACCCTGAATCATATGGGGTAACTGTAAATCAGAATCAATTCAGTGGCAACTGGTTTGGTATTTTTGGTGTTAATATAAGAAAAATGAAGCTTTTGTGATTAGACCACTAGAGTCGGTTTGTTTTTTCCCATGTAGCCAGAAGCAATTTGGACCGATAGAGAAATAATTAAAAGAATGTAGAGTTAAGTAAGCGTAATGATTATGGAACTAATCATTTAGCAATGGGCTGCTAACCACAAGGTCAGTAGTTCAAATGCACCAGTCACTCAGGGGGAGAAAAGTGAAGCTCTCTGCTTCTGTAAAGATTTACAGTCTTGGAAGCCCTATATGGGGTTGCTATAAGTTGTAATCACCTTGATAGCATTGTATTTGTTTGAGTTTGGTGACTAGTATGTAAGCTTTGAGGGGGTAGTAATAGATACTTTGAATACTATTCTTAGCACTATAGGTATTATGTCTTTTGCAAATGGGCTAACGAACAAAAGCGATATTCATTTAGTGTTTTATGTAGTTTGCCTTATTCTTCCAAGAAGATTCCTCAAGTGTTAAGACCCAGTATTCTCTGGCATACTTGAATAAAAAAAATAACTGATAGACACAGACTTGAATCCTGGCCTGTGTGATCTTGGGTGTGTCACTGTTTTTCAATCTATTTCTCATCTGTGAACTGGGGATTACACACGTAGCCCACAGGGTTGTTTTGGAGATTCAGAGTAATGTGTGTGTCTTGGATTGAGTGCCCTTGCATGCCGAGCTTATTCCTCAGGCCTGGGTGCAGGGAGTCTATTTGTGATCTGATGGCAGGGAGTGGGAATAGGAAAGCGGATGGAAGACTGAGTTAGGGGGAGAAGCAATCACAATGGGATCGGGGTGTTGAGGCTTTCAATGTAGGATACAGGGGCTTGATTCCCCCAGGACTTCTGAGGAACATGGGTTCTGTCCTAGAATTGCCTACCAGAAACAGGAGGCTGGGCTCTTCTTCGCCTGTAGTGGTGTTGAGCATTCCTCCTAGTACGATGACCTCTCCTACCTTCCTGGGTTTGGCTTTCCATGCCTTTGAAAAGGCTTCGAGGCAGAAGGACATGGAGAGCTGCGTGCTGCACAGTTGTGATAAGACACCATTTCAGCAGGAGCCTGTACTTACATAGAGCCGTTCGCCACTGCTATGATGGATATCAGGAGGAGCCCTGGAAGTGCAGTGGTTACAAGTTGGTTTGTTAACTTCAAGGTCAGCAGTTCAAAACTACTAGCTCCAAGGAAGAAAGATGGGGTTTTCTACTCCAATAAAGAGTTGTAGTGTTTGAAACTCGCAGGGGGCAATTGTACACTGCCCCACAGGATCGCTATGACTCGGTATTGACTGGAAGGCAGTGAGATGGTGTCAGAGATGGGTCAAAGGAATGTGGCATGGCACCCCTAAGAATCTGCTACAGAACCATAAAGTGCCTGGGATAGATGGGTTTATTGTGCTTGACCTTTTAAAAGCATCAAACGGGCAACAGTTAGAAAGACAAACATACCAAGTGTCATTGGAGATCTGGGGAAAGCAGAGAAACACTGCTAATGATGCAGGTTTGCTGCACAGCAATCTGGCAGAGCTTAGTGAAAGCCCATTGAATGTACCCTAGGACCTAGTGAGCCCCTCCTGGGCCTACAACCAAAGAAGCGCAGTCACTGAGTTGACTTTCATTCCTCATGACCCTATCAAACAAAGCTGAATGGTCCCATGATGTTTTCAAGGCTTCTATTGGGAAGTAGACAGCCATGCCTTTATCCCACAGTGTGTGGAAGACGGCTTCAAACTACTGACCTTTGGGTTAGCAGCCAAGCACTTAATATCTCCCCCATCAAAGATCTCTCCTGGATGTAGAAAAACAAACAAAACCCCAGTTGATTCTTCCTCATTAGCAACCCTACAAGGCACAGTAGCATTGCTGCTTTAGGTTTACAAAACTAAATTCTTACGACAGCAGACAGCCTCTCTTTGCTCCATGGAATAGCTGATGGGTTGGAATTGCTCACCTTGGGGTTAGCAGCCCAACGCATAATTCCTGGGTATATAGGCCAAGCTTTTTATCCAATTCATAGGGCCCTTGGGGCATTTTTACAAGAATGGTCACCACAGTGATGCCTGTAGTAGAGAAGAGTTGGAGCCGAATTGGATGCCAATCAACAGACAATTGAAGAAAGAAACAAAAGAAAGATGATGATTGCTCATGACCAAGTGGCACGCAGCAGCACATGCAATTGATATGCAGCATGGCAATAACTCTTAATGACATTGCAAGGAGTTGAAAAGGTCAGAAACTGAATGAGATTTATATTGCAGTACCATTCATGGAAGCTGAAAGCCCATTCACCAAGCAGCATGGTCTAGTGCACATGGCTGTATGCCTATAAGGACACACACACACCAAGCACCCAGCAGGGGGTATTAGTCTGAAGAGGGGAATGGAAGTGATGTGAATGTGGAAAAGGAGGGACAAAACACAAGCAGGGCCTGACATTGATCAGGGTTCACTGTGTGCTATAAAGTAGGCATGATTAATCCCTTCCCTGTACCAGAAGGCTGAGCTAGATTTTTAAAGCAATTCAAGTGCCTGGAACACAATGGTTGTTAGCTGCTGTTGAGTCAGCCTCCAGTCCAACTCACTGTGACAACAAGCTCTCAGTGACTCCATGGGCAATATTCTCCCTGGTCCTGCACTATCTCTTTGGTTGTGCATCAGATTGTGATTCACAGGGGTTTTCGTTAACTGGTTTTCAGAAGTAGAATGCCAGGCTCTTCTTCATCGCTCATCTTAGTCTGGAAACAGCACAGAAACGGGTTCAGTCTCATAGCCGCACCCAACCCAGCTCCCCCATTTGAGTATCATAGCAACACAGAAATCAGTTCAGTACCACAGCAATAACCAAGCATCCCCCTGACAAATGAGTGTTGGATGCACATGAGTTGCATTGTCTTGGACTCAAACCCAGATCTCCCACATGGAAAAGGAGAATTCTACAACTGAACCACCAATTTACCCTCAGAATATAATAAGTATCCAGTAAATGGTTATTAAGAATGTGGCTGCCAGGAAAATCCAGCAATTTCCTGCCAAGGCTTAACACTAATATCATCCCCCACACACTAGAAGGCTGCAGAGGAATGACTTTCTCCATGCCAGCCCTGGTATCTAGACAAGGGACCATAACACTGAGCCACTGAGCCCCAGCAGGCTGGGGAGCAATGTCAAATTGGATGAGGGACAATCCTGGTTGAGTTAGTTTCCCTAAGCTTGCAGGGCAATTTAGCATGTCCACAGCTGTGTTCAGAATAGCCATGTGATTACCACCGAGAGAAATTCTACATGCTTTCACACCCCATGCTAGTCGTTGCAGCCATCGTTGAGTACAGTTCATGCTCATCACTATCTAGAACTCACGGTGACGCTGTGGGTGAGCCATTGGGCAGGTAACCTCAAGGTTGGCAGTTCAAAGGCACCAGTTGTTCTCTGAGAGGAAGGTGAGATGATCTGCTCCTGTAAAGATTTAGCCTGAGGAATTTTATATAGGGTCACAGTGAGTCAGGGTCAACTCAATGGTGTGGGTTTGGTTTATTAGACCCATCAGATCATATTTAATGTATTTATTAACATGTATATTTGCCACAAATCCAATGTCTTTTATTTTTATCAATGCATTTCAATACAATTTGTGCCTTTGTGATTCTGTATTTCATTGGAGGTATTTGGAAATATTATTCTGGGGAGTGGGCAGGTGTTCCATAGCCTTTCCTAAATGCCAAAAGGATCCATGGGGTTGCAATGGTTAAGACGCTCTAATAGAGTTTATCAAAGGGCCCTGGAGGCACAATGGTTAAGTGCTCAGCTGCTATCCAAAAGGTTGAAGGTTTGAACCCACCAGTGACTCTGTTCTTGGAAGAAAAACCAGGCATGTCATTCTTGTAAAGATTACAGCATAGAGAAGCCTAGAGCAGTGGTTCTCAAACTTCCTAATGTCACAACGCTTTCATACAGTTCCTCATGTTGTGGTGACCTCCACAACCATAAAATATTCTCATTGCTGCTTCATAACTGTAATTTTGTTACAGTCACCCTGTGCAAGGGTCCCACAGGTTGAGAACCATTGGTCTAGAGAGCTCTGCACTGATGCATTGAGTCACTATGAGTTGGACTGGACTAGAAGGTTCCTAACAAAAACACCAACAATCCTTTATTACCATGACCTTGTTAAGTCAAAAAGATTAATAAGCAAATTCACAAATGAGGACATCCAGTTGCCCCGCCAAACTGGAGAAGCATGAGTTAAATGGTGACCCTGACCCCACGGTGTCCTCCAGCTGGTGCCATGCTGCCTTTATTCCTTCTGCCTCTCAGTTCTGTGGAGAAGAAGGGAAAAGGGACGGAAATTAAAAGAAAGAAATGAAAAGATAATTTTTCCAGCTTCTTCACATCACTGAATTGAACTTTACTTTTAGTAAAAGTATTATGAAATGGAAATGGTGCTTTCACTATTTTGCTTTTAGGTGATATTCAGAGACATGGTGCAGGTAATTATTTGAGCCAGGGAGTTTAGTGTGCAGATTTTCTGAATATGGTTGAGCCAGCATGCCCCCTTCCAGGCCTAGCATTCCCTGGGCTATGAGAAGTTATAGACAGTCTACTCTCTTCTTCCTCTGATTTCGCTGTAAACCATGGACACACTGGTTCTGACTTGACCTGGCTCCAGTACAGAAAAAAATATCCTCCTTGCATAATTGTAGTGCTTGCATTGGAAGGAACCCAGAGACAAATCTCTCTTCTGGTGGCATAATGGGTTATGTGTTGGGCTATTAACTGCAAGGTCAGCAGTTGGAATTCACCAGTCACTCCTTTGGAGAAAGATGAGGCTTTCTTCTCCCATAAAGTGTTATAGCCTTAGATGAGTATAAAAACTCAAAATGCATTGGCAGAGATTCCACAGAGAATAAGCCTCCATTAAATCCCCTGGGACCATTCACCAGGGATGGGATTAAACCCTGCTCACCGTCAGTACAACAGAAAGTGTATTGTTGCAGATATGATTAGGTTAAAAATTAACATCTTATCATTTGTCTTTACTCTTAACACGTTTTTCATTTGTTCTTTTTTTAAATTTTATCCTTTCCTTTTTATTGAAAAAAGTAACTAATGTCACTAAACAAGTAGAGAATTTGTTAAATGATAATCTAATCGGTTATGTAAACTTTAAATGAAAACATAACACAATTTTATTTTTACAAAGTGTTATAGCCTTGGAAACCCAGGAAGCCAGAGTATTTTCTCTCGATAGGAATGTTATGCACCCAATGGCAATGAGTGTTGTTTGATTTTGTTTCTTTATTGTTTTCTGTAGCTATGGTGGGGTATAGGGGTTATGTGTTGGGCTGCTAAACGCAATGTCTGAAATGGCAAATTTGAAATCCCCAGCCACTCCAAGGGAGAAAGATGAGGCTTTCTACTCCCCTAAAGAGTTTCAGTCTCAGAGCAGCCAGTCCACAAAGAGAACAACATGGCTGGCCCCACTATGAAACATGATTCCCCTCAGTGACCAAGGGTGATACAGGGGACAGCACTGGAGACACAGTGTGCGAATAGCACCTAACTTGATTCCACCACACCGAGGCAAAGTGTGGTGGAGTGCAGTTGAACAGCAAGGGAATGGAGTGGCAAGGTCCCCAGGGAATGCTGAAAGTGGACTTTGGGGCCAGGTTGTGGTGCCTCAACAGAATGGATTGGAAAACACTCCTATGGTCCAACAAATGATCCTTGAACTAACTATAAGCTCTTCTCTCTTGATGTGTTTTGTTTTGTTCTTTGTCAGTGGTTTGTTTTTGTTGTTTTGTTGTCTGGTTGTATACTGTTGCTTTGTTTTCCTCTGTCTTCTTTTCATGCATGTCAGTGTCTCCACAGGTCTGCCTAAATAAGAAAGGCTGGATGAACTATCTGGAGGAAAAACAACAGGATCGACAGTTCCGGGGGCACTTGGGATAGGTGGAGGTGCGAGGGGTAAGTAAATGGTGTTAACAAACACAGGGACAAGGGAACAACATGGGACTCAAAATGGTAGTAGGGGGAAGTGGCAGGCCTGGTAGGGAATGATCAAGGGTAAGGTTACGTAAAGAAGAGGTATAGCTGTAACCCAGGTGGGGACGGAGCATGGTAGTGGGAGAGGAGGAAAGTCAAGGGAGATGGAGGAAAGAGCTAGGAGTCAAAGTGCATTTATAGGGGTCTAGACAAAGACATGTACATGCAATATATATATATATATATATATATATATATATATATATATATATATATATATATATATATATATATATATCTCGAAATAGATCTATGTGTCCATATTTATAGGTTTAGTATTAAGGAGGCGGCCGGACCTTGGGCCTTAACTCAAGCACTCCCTCAATGCATGAATTCTTTCTTTTATTAAATTGGCAGTCTACAATGTTCATCCTCCCGACACAACTGCTGAAGCCAAAGCTGGTGAACAAGTAAATGTGGTGAAGAAAGCTGATGGTGCCCGGCTATCAAAAGAGATATTGTCTGGGATCTTAAAGACTTGAAGATAAACAAGCGGCCATCTAGCTCAGAAGCAACAAAGCCCACATGGAAGAGCACACCAGCCTGTGTGATCACGAGGTCCCAAAGGGATCAGTTATCAGGCATCAAAGAACAAAAAAAATCACAGCATTGGCTGCACACCTCCATTATATGATTGCTGAAGACAAACTTGTGCATAAGCAAATGTGGCGAATAAAGCTGATGGTGCCCGGCTATCAAAAGAGATAGTGTTGGGGCCTTAAAGGCTTGAAGGTGAACAAGCGGCCATCTAGCTCAGAAATAAAAAAGCCCACATGGAAGAAGCACACCAGCCTGTGCGATCTCAAGGTGCCAAAGGGACCAGGTATAAGGCATTATGCAATATATATATATATACATACATACATAATAGTGAATGAAGGGGGAAGTGCAGAGTGGCGTCCCAAAGCCCATTTGCTGGCCACTGGATATCCCCTCACAGAGGGGTTTAGAAGAGGAGATGGGTCAGTCAGGGTGCGATGTAGTACCGATGAAAAACACAGCTTTCCCTCAGATCCTGGATGCTTCCTCCCCCCAACTACCATGATCCGTATTCTACCTTGCAGGACTGGATAGGGCAGAGGTTGTACACTGGTACATATAGGAGCTGGAGGCACAGGCAATCCACGGTGGATGATACCTTCAGGACCAGGAGTGTGAGGGGCGATACTGGGAGAGTGGAGGGTGAGTGGGTTGGAAATGGGGAACAGATTACAAGGATCCACATGTAACCTCCTCCCTGGGAGACAGACAGCAGAGAAGGGGGGGAGGGAGACTCCGGATAGGGCAAGATATGACAAAATAACAATCTGTGGATTATCAAGGGCTCATGAGGGAGTGGGGAGCGGGAGGGAGGGTAAAAAAAAAGAGGACCTGATGCAAAGGGCTTAAGTGGAGAGCAAATGCTTTGAGAGTGATTAGGGCAAAGAATGTACAGATATGCTTTATACAATTGATGTATGTATATGTATGGATTGTAATAAGAGTTGTATGAGCCCCAAATAAAATGTTTTAAATAAAAAGAGTTCCAGTCTCAGAAACTCACAGGTGCAGTTCTACCCTATCCTATAGAGTCGCCATGAGTCAGCATCAACTGAGTGGCAGGAAGGACACATAATGATTCAGACCTGGGCTTAGTTTGGGTTCTCACTGAAGCAGACCCTGGCCAAAGACTTAAAGGCAATGAGCTTATTTAGGGAACTCTGAGCATGCAGGTAATGAAGTGGCATTGTGAGCCAGTGGAGGGAAGGCCACTGATAACAAATAGATTGTGAATCCAATTATAAACCTGGGAACCTGCTGCTTAATCACTTAGGAAGTCTCCAGGGGTAGGTGTAGCACACGCCTCTCAGAGTTTTGCCATCCGAGGAGTGAGGGGCCTGGTCAGGGCTGTTCCCAGGGGCATATGTTCCTCAGCACATTCAGCCAGCACCAGCAAAGGGACCTTCAGAGCTGGCCCTTGGTGACTGAGGCAAGTACACGGAATCAGGAATTTGGGAGTGAAGAGAAGGAGCACCGGGAGTGTCTACTACAGGTTGGAGACTGGAAAGTCAACTCGGTGCTCCTCAAGGGGACAGGCGCTCCCCTCTCTGGATCTCACTTTTAACATCGATACACAAAGGTCGATTCTGTGAGGGTCACAGACTGGGGACTCCCATGGCCAAATGAGGACCTGTGTGGACTCTGGTTGGCCTGCTTATTCACTGCCATCTAGAAGATTCCAACTCACAGTGACCCTGTAAACCGAGCAGAACTGCCCCTGTGGGTTTCCGAGGCTGAAATTCTATATGGACTAGAAAGTCTCATCTCTGCACAGCCCCCCACCCTATCCCCCACCCCCCACTCCCCCAGTGTGACTGGTGGTTTCAAACTACTGACCTTCTAGTTAGCTGCCCAACACATAACGCACTGTGCCATCAAGGCTCTTTGACCTACCTGGCTTCTATCCAATGTTATTGAATCGCCTTTGAAAAATTCAGGAGGTTTTTAAGAAAACAGGAATGTTGACTTTCTCTAGAAAAATCGATCTGGCATCACTGGAACCTAAACTGGAGGATCCACAATTCCACGTGGCTCTGGGAATCTCAACATTTCTTCCTCCTGCTCAAAGTAAAATGGTTTAAAGGGACCTTTCACAGCTGGTGGGCTGGTCTCCTTTCTAGAAAGTTGCCCCTGTAAAGAAAATGCATCTTTCTTCCCTTTTACCTAGTTGGGGGTGGTGAGGGTAGCAGGAGCCATTGGGTTAAGGAAAAACAGTCCAGGTAGCTTCAGTCTGCCCTGCCAGGGCTTTAGAGGCCACGCCTTTTTTGCTCCAGCTGACTGGCCTGCTGTTTCCAGGGCAGCCTCACCATCTGTTCCCAGATGCAGGGAGGGAGCCGACTTTCCTTCATCACACCTGCCCCAAACTCAGGCCCAGAATTACTGTCTAAACACAGAACAACTTTTGTCTGTGGCCAAATATGGGACCCCAGATTTCTTCCCTCTTTCCCGATACTCCTTCAGTGACTTGATGACCTGGGCCAGGCTGAGATGAATTAGCTTGCTCCTCACAACTGGCTGCTGGGTTCCAGTCAACTCCCAGAGGCCACTGCCTGTGCCCATCAGTAGAAGTGGGAGTTGAGAACCATCAGCTCTTGGCTGAGCAGCTCTGTCAGTCTGTAGCTGTTGACTGTAGCTGGTTCTGACAGCCAGTCTAGCTGGTGCTTTACGTCATTTCAGTCGCTCCACCTCAGCTGTGATTAGTCTAGTCTCTGTAGCCTCAGAGGGAGGGGAAAACAAAACACCTCAATGACTTTGAATCAGAGTGGGTTATCCTCTTTTAAAAGGCAGAAAGTCTGAATTGGAGGATATTTTGGGGGTTCTCTTTTATGCATTTCACATTTATGAAATAAGAACTAACAGTATTTCTTCCAGTAAGTGGATCAGAACCACCTAAGGGCCCACTCCTCCCACCAGGCCACGCCTCACTAAGAATAGAGGTCCATCACTTGTCTGGCATTTTGTGGTACTGTGGTGACTTTTGTTTTGTGTGATACTGGGAGCTATGTGATTGGCATTTCATATACCAGCAGGGTCACCCAAAGAGCTTCCAGACAAAGAACAGACAATGAAGAAGGAATTGGCTGCCCGCATGGGAAGAATGAGCCATTGAAAACCCTGTGGATAGCAGTAACACTGTCAGTTACTAGACCCCCCATGAACAACAGAAGAACATTGTCAGAATGTGTGCCAGAAGATGGGCTCTTCAACTTGGAAAGTACTCAAAATATGGCTGAGGAAGAGGAAGAGCTGACTTTTCATAGGCAAGTCGACCATAATGATACAAATCGAGTATAGCCATCAGGACCTTCATTTGCTGATGGGCCACAACTCAAAATGAGGAGAAACAGTTCAAATCGTCATTAATAATTGAAATTGGGATGTATGAAATATGAATCTAAGGACATTGGAAGTCATTAAAAATGAAATGGAATATATAAAGATTGATATTGTAAGCATTAGTTAGCTGAAATGGACTGATATTGACCACTTTGAAACAGAAAATCTTATGGTTTACTCTGCTGGAAATGACACAATCAAGAGAAACAACATTGCATTCATCATCAAAAGGACATTTTAAGATCTATTTTAATGTACAATGCTATCTTTGATAGGATGCTATCTAGCCCCCTTCAAGGAGAACCAATCAATACAACTATTGTTCAAATTTATGCACCAACCACCCAAAGCTGGTGATGCAGAAATTGAATAATTCTACCACCATATTCAGTCCCAAATTTGTCAGACTTGCTATCAAAATGCTATTGGAATGCAAAAGTTGAAAACAAAGAGGAAGGATCAGTAGTTGAAAAATATGGTCTTGGTGATAGAAACCAAGCTGGAGATCGCATGACAGAGTTTGCAAGACCAATAAATTGCTGATAGCATATACTATGTTTTCCAACTTCTGTTCTTTCCTCTTTGGTTCCAACATTTGCACTCCAATCACCAATAATTACCAATTTATCTTGATTGTATGTTAGAATTTTGCATGATTAATGATTTCTTCAAACATATGATCAACAACAAAAAAGGTGACCATAAATGTGGACTTCTCCAGATGGAATACACAGAAATCAAATTGACTACACCTGTGGGAAGAGACAATAAAAGAAGCTCAATATCAGCAACTGAAACCATTCCAGGGGCTGATTGTGGAACAGATCAGCAATTGTTCATATGTGAGCTCAAGTTGAAGTTCAAGAAAATGCAAACAAGTACACGAGAGTCAATATACAACCTTGATAATAACCCAACAAATTTTGAGAACATCTCTGAATAAAGCACAGTGTCATTTAAAAAAAAAGGAAATAAAGAAAAGATACAAGTGCTTGTCAGAAGAGACTCTGAAACTTACTCTTAATCAGAGAGTAGCTAAGGCAAATAGGACAACTCGAGAATACAAAGTAAATATTATCACAAAATGTGCAAAGGCCTAGAGTTAGAAAACCAAAACAGAACATATTCAGCATATCTTAAACTGAAAGAACTGAAGAAAAATGTCAAGTCTCGAAGTGCAATATTAAAAAATTCTATGGGCAAAATATTGAATGATGAAGGAAACTTCTGAGGAAGATGGAAACAATATGGAGTCACTGTATCAAAAAGAATAGACCAACATTCAACCATTACAGCAGGTAACATATGAGCAAGAACCAATGGTCAGGAAAGAAGAAATTCAAGATGCATGGAAAACACTAGCCCAAAACAAGATGCCAGGAATTGCTGGAATATCTAGTGAAATGTTTCCACAAGCTGATAAAGCACTGGCAGCACTCACTCATCTATGTCAGAAAATTTGGAATACAGCTACTTGGCTAACGGACTGGAAGAGATCCATATGTGTATACATACCAAAGAAGGGAGACCAACGGAATGGTCAAATTATGTAACACTATCATTGGCATCACATGTGAGTCAAATAGTACTGAAGCTAATACAACAACAGTTGCATTAATTCATTGACAGAAAGTTACCATATTCAGCATTCAAGAGCCATGGTGGCACAGTGGTTACAGGTTGGATTGCAAACTCCAAGGTCAGCAGTTCAAAACCACCAGTCACTCCGTGGGAGATAGGCAAGGTTTTCTACTCCCATAATGAGTTACAGTCTCAGAAACTCACAGGGGCAGTTAGTTCTACCCTATACTATAGGGTCAGGATGAGTTGTCATCAACTACAAGGCAGTGAGTTTGGTTTCCCAGAGATTTAAGCTAGATTCAGAAGAGGATGTGGAACAAAGCATATCAGATATCAGATGGATCTTGCCTGAAAGCAGTGAATACCCAAAAGATGTTTACTTATGTTTTATTAACACCCAAGGTATCTGACTGTGTGGATCATAACAAAACATGGATAGTTTTGAGAAGGGAATTCCAGAACACATTGTCTTGCTCATGTGAAACTTGTACATGGATTAAGAAGCAGCAGCACAAATAGAACAAGGGTAGATTGCATGGTTTAAGAATCAAGAAAGGTGTGCATCCACGTTGCACCCACTTATTATACTTTTTCAATCTGTATGGTGAGCAAAAATCAGAGAAGCCAAATTATATGAAGAAGAACACAGAATCAGATTTGGAGGAAATATTATTAACAACCTGCTATATGCAGACGACACAGTGTGGCTTGCTGACAAGGATGGGGGACTTGAAGCACTTGCTGGTGATGATCAAGGATTGCAGCCTTCAATGTGGGATACAACTCAACACAAAGAAAACCAAAATCCTCACAACTGAACCAATAGGTAACATGATGATAAATCGAGAAAAACTTGAAGTTGTCAAGGATTTTGTCTTCTCTGGATCCACAAGCAATGCTCCTGGAAGCAGCAGTCAAGAGATGAAAAGATACATTGCACTGGGTAGATCTGCTGCATAGGAGCTCTTTAGAATTTTGAAAAGTTAGGATGTTACTTTAAGCAGGAAGTGCACCTGATCCAAACCATGGTATTTTCATTTGCCTCATCTGCATGTGAAAAGCTTGCCATTGAGTGAAGAAGACCCAGGTAAACTGTATGAATTTGAACCATGGTACTGGCAAAGAATATTGACAGTACCATGGACTGCCAAAAGAACAAACAAAATCTGTCTTGGAAATACGGCCAGAATTCCCATTAGAAGTAAGGATGGTGAGACTTTGGACATGTTGTCAGTGGAGACCAGTCCCTGGAGAGGCATCATGCTTAGAAAAATGGAAGGGCTGTGAAAAAAGGTTGAAGGCCCTTGAAGAGCTGGATTGACACAGTGACTACAACAAGAGGACTGAGCATAGGAACACTTGGGTGGATGGAGAAGGAGCTGTTATTGTTATATTCTGCTGTGAATAGGTTTGCCATGGACCAGAACCAACGGGATGGCAAACTAACAACAACAACAACAACAACAAAACAGGGAGAGAAATTAAAAAGCCAAACTCACTGCCTTTGAGTTGACCTTGATTCAGAGCAACCCTGGAGGACAGGGTAGAACTGGCGCCCGTGAGTTTCCTGAGAGTGTAACTTTTCACAGAAGGGGAAAGCCTGTTTAACCTACTACTTAGCAGCCCAGCCCATCACCAGGGCTCCACAAGGATAGAGAGAAGCACTCTTAGGGCTGGATATGGCAGAGGCTGTATACTGGTACATATGAGGCCTGGAGGTACAGGGAATCCAGGGTGGATGATACCTTCAGGACCAAGGGTGTGAGGGGCGATGCTGGGAGAGTGGAGGGTGAGTGGGTTGGAAAGGAGGAACTGATTACAAGGATCCACATGTGACCTCTTCCCTGGGAGAGGGACAGCAGAGAACCGGGGAAGGGAGACTCCGGATAGGGCAAGATATGACAAAATAACGATGTATAAATTACCAAGGGCACATGAGGGAGGGGGGAAGGGGAGGGAGGGGAAAAAAAGAGGACCTGATGCAAAGGGCTTAAGTGGAGAGCAAATGCTTTGAGAATGATTGGGGTAGGGAATGTATGGATGTGCTTTATACAATTGATGTATGAATATGTATGGATTGTGATAAGAGTTGTATGAGTCCCTAATAAAATGTAAAAAAAGAAAAGAGGAGAAAAAAATGATTAGGGCAAAGACTGTACAGATGTGCTTTATACAATTGATGTATGTAAATGTATGAACTCTGATAAGAGTTGTATGAGCCCCTAATAAATTGTTTAAAAAAATGATCCTCAATTCTATCTGAATCCTTGCCAGATCTGCAAGTTGCCTTAATAAACACGAGCAAAAAAAGTACCTCTGGCAGCAGACCGCTCAGGTTCAAATCCAGGCTCTCTAATGTATTGACTATGTGACCTTGGGCAAACCTGGACCTCTCTGTGCTTCCAAAGACTCACTTTCCAAAAGGGAAGTCATAAGCCAACTTTTCTTATTCCTCACTGGGTTGCTTTGAAGATGAAATGAGACATCTGTCTAAAAATGCTTCTGACCATCCCTTGGTTCTCAGAGCTCCACAAATGCTATGGATTATTGTTATAAGATTATGAATGATTTTTTTCCATGGTAGTGCAAAGATTAACTTCAGTGCTACTTCTCTCTGACAAAATATAAATCCAAATTTCTAAATAGCATGGTCTGATGGATGCGCTGTTAACAGCATCTTGCTTTTCTCCCATCACTTGTCACAGTAAATCTGATAAGAAATGCTGGGCTAGGGTCTGCAGCCAAGCCCCTCACAGGCAGCGTGCAGGACCTTAGGTTGTTGGCAGGCCAAGGGGCATCACAATGGCAAGAGGAGACTCCACAAAGTGCCCCTGCTTCATCCCCACGCCCCCCTTCCCCACGTTCAGGGTGAAACGTCAAAATACAATTTTTTTTGTCACCTGATGAAATAATGAGCCCCCATTCCCGTTGCCTTGGTATCATCAGAGCGCAACAGCCACGTGGGGTAATCGCTCTCTCCGTGTTAATGCTGCTCAGTTCAAACATTTTCACAGGCCCTGGCGAAATGAAACCCGTGCTTTCTACCTAGGTGGAGTTTGAGGCGATTCAGCCCATTTGCTTCTGCTGAAGAGGCTACCTCAGAAAAACAGGAAATAAAAACATAGAGGGTGCCATTGACATTAGGTTTCTTGTTTTCTTCCTTTCTTCCCTACCTTCCTTTCTTCTTCTAGCCCTTCTCTTTCTCTTTTCTTCCTTCCCTCCCTTTGCTCCCGTCTTACTGACTGCCTTCACCTTCCATCTTCCCTCCCGCACTCCTCCATTTCTTCTTCACTCCTCTCTCCCCACCCCCACCTTTCTCCTTTCCTTCCCTGCCTTTTCCCTTCAGCCTCCCAGTCTCCCTCCTTCACTCTCTCCCTTTGCTCCTTCCTTTCCCCACCTTGTTTTCATCCAGTGATTTGTACTCCTTTCTTCCTCTCATCCCACCCCTCCCCATTGCTGGAGAAACATCAGTTCCTTGTGGCGCTGGTTTCTTGGCGCCAGACCCTGTTCTTTGGGTGTTCACAAGTCTGCGTCCTGTGTGCAAACATAAGACAGACATATGATCAGGGTTGGACAGAAGATGGGATTTGACAGGTGTTCTGCATCCCAAATCTCCAGGAGGCAAAGGTAAAGTCAGGCCCCTGCCTTTAAGGTTAGGTCTCCCATTGTAACTGCATCCCACAGAGGCTCCTGCCTCCTGGCCACCTGAGGCCTGCTGCCTGCCTTCCTCTAGCTCCTGCGGAATTGGGGCAGCAGTGGCAAGAACAACAAAAATCCCCAGGAGTTGACAAGAAGGGAGGCTGCTTTGCTTGAGAGACGGCCCCCTCACCCACCTGCATGTTGTTGAGATGCAGGTTCTCATCCCTATGGCTGGGCAAGAAACGCCCCCTCCCCAAACGCAGTGGCTTCAAACAAGGACCATCATCGTGTGGTTGCTGGGAGGCCACTGGGTCGTGCTTGGAGTCTCCCATGAGTTGGCAGTCACATGGGAGCTGGGGCAGGGGCCTCTGGTGACTCCAGTGCCTACACGTGCGCTCAGAGGGCTGGCAGCTGAAGCTGGCCGTTAGCTGGGTGCTTAGCTGGGTTGTTGGTTGGAGTGTCTCCACGTGGCCTTTCCAAGTGGCTCAGGCTTCTTTCAGCATAGTGTCCGGGTGCTGAGAAGTGTCCTGAGAGGTAGCACGTGGAGGCTGGACATTCTAAGAGTGAGTACTCAAGAAGAAGTCTTTGAAGAGATTTTTCAGAAGCTGTGATGCACTTTGGGGGAGGGAAGGGGGTTGCCCAAACTAGATGTCGCAGTGTCATCTTCTCCATAATCTATTGGTCACAGAGGTCATGAAACATCCCAATTTAAGGGGAAAGGGCATAGACTCTACCTTCCTATAGGTAGCCTGTCAAGGAATTTGGGAGTCACATACAAAGACTGGGAGACCCTGGGTGGCACAAATGGTTAAGGACTCAACGTATCAAGAGGTGGGCAGTTGCACCCCTCAGAAGAAATAACTAATGGCCTGCTTCTAGAAGCCCACAGGCTTGAGAATCCTGTGATGTGTAGTTTCTCCCTGGCACCCAGGGGGTCCTCGGGAGCCAGAACCAACATAACAGCAACGGGTTGGGTTTTTGTTGGTTTTGTTTGGGCTAATATTAAAACGACTAGTATGAAATTATATATGTATTGTGTTTAACTCTCAGGACTCTGATTATGCTGAAGTTGAACAAAACCGTCTGCCTCTTCTATGAACGCCAGCCGATGGAGGCAAAGGGTGAGGGACTAGAGGAAGAATGAATGTCACATTCCCGTCCTTATGTTTCAGTTGTCCTTAAAGGGCACAGGGGATAAACCAGACGTCTTTGATATAATTTTAGCCTAATGATGTGCTAGTATGATGATGAGCAGCCTGAAAAGTGCTTTTAACTAATGTGATCCAATATTTGAAAAGTTGATTTCACATCGAATTTTATATTCTCAGCATCTCAGTTACAAACAGAAAATCAGGCCTTAAAATCCTTGCATTTCCCCAAGGCAACAGCAGTCTGGAGCTAGAATTTGAATGTCCCCTGTGGATGCGCTGACACGTGCCTGTTAACCACAGTCCCCATCCATCCCTATTGTCCCCAACACAGAGGTTGGCTACAAGTATCCTTTATCTATATGGCTAAATAGGTTAGTTGGTTTGAATTGGGTTGCAAGTTTTTCCTGGTTTGTTTTTGCTTACTTTTGATTTTTTTGGGGGGCTAGGAAATGGTGTGTATTTTGGTACCACATCTTCCAAAGCGAGAAAATAAAATCCAGTAAGCCAAGACGGTCAAAAAGTCTAGGTTAATGATGAAAGGAGGAGCCCTGTTGGTGAAGTAGATTATGAGTTGGACTTCTAACTGCAAGATCAGAAGTTCGAAACTCTCCCCACCCCCACTCCACAAGAGAAAGATGAGATTTTCTACTCCTGTAAAGATTTACAGCCTTGGAAACCCACAGGGGCAGTTCTATACTCTGTCCAAAAGGTTGCTATATGTCAGAATTGATTCCAGGGTAGTGAGGTTTTCTTGATTGATATAAATAATTTTGGTGAGTATTGAAAAAAACCAGTCAATATTATTTTTAATACACTTCCAAGAAGGTCCACATTAATTGTTCACACAACCCTGCCACCTTCTTTCTTTATTTCCTTGCATCCCACTCTCCTTTCTTCCTCCGTATGGTCTTTTATCTCATTCTTTTTCTTTCAAGGGTTAGCCTAGAAGTTGGAAAGTATGACTAATTCTTAACCAAAAGACTAAATTGGTTTTATTGTTGGTGTTATTACTTGGGTTAAATTTTTTTCTTTATTCTTCTTCTATTGGTTTGTGTCATGTAACCCAGAAAACGGGGAAACGTTTGGAACATCAAAACACTATCCTTTCTCAGTAGACTACAAGCATTAAAGGCAACAGAGATAAATACTCCAATAATAACAATAACATACAAGGATAGCTAGAGAGATAAATAGATAGATAGAAAAACCACAAAATCTGAGCAGTTGTGGGAAGGAGAATGGGACTAGCCCCATGAATAAATATAGGTTTGCCAGAGAATAGTTCTATATACATATTAGCATATACTACAAATATGTCCATGAATATATTAGTGCATCCAGGAGACATAATTATGAAAATGTCTTAGCTATAAAAAAACCCCTTGAGGGAGCGTGTCCTAAATATGGGGGATCAGAAACATAGCTCTGAGAGACCTCAAGATCAATTGGTACAAACTAGCTCACAAAGACAATGTTCTGTATCCATCAGGGAAGTGACTGGGGTCTTCAAAAGCTAGTGAGTAGCAAACTAAAAGTCGGTTCTTGGTCTCACCCTATGTGTTCGACAGGGTTCTCTAGAGAGACAAAACCATATTGCTAGTAATTATATATAAATATATTTATAAAGCTAGATATACAATACAAGAAATGAACCAGTAAATTATTTATAGATAGATAACACAAGAAACTAACAGTTAAATTATAAAACAGTGAGACACTAGCAGCCCTTTAAGGCTTGACAGCTGCCAGTTGCCAGTCCCTTTCTGTAGAGAGAGCTGGGCTATGTATACCCAGGCAGGAAACAGCAAGGCAAGTCACCAACTGTCACGAACTGTCGGTCCCCAGATCCAGAGACGAACATTCCAATCCTGTGGGATTAAATGGACCTCAACTTACAGTGACACAGTCCACAAGTTAGGCATCCCACAGGTAGTGTACCCCTTTAAATTGAGGCACAGAACAAGCAAGGCGAGGCTCACGAAGCCATTTATCCCTCTGCCCTGCGATTAATCCTACTTGTGTTTATCGGCCTGGCTGACACAATAAACTATTGCACCCTGTCTGGAGCAAATAACAGTGAAGAAAATCAAGATGCCTGGCAACAATTAGTCCAAATCAGTAATGGACTATGCGTACCTCAGCCTCTATGATGCTAAGGTAACAAGAACTAAATGGTGCCTGCCTATCACAAACAGCTGCTCTGAAAGGGATCATGGTACATGATCCTAGATAGAGTGGGGAGTAATGTGTAAGAAAACTGAAAGTCATACTATTACTACCAATAGTAATAATAATAATGATAAAAGATGAGGTTTATTGGTTAGATAGACTAGTGGTCCTTCATCACCCTTCAGGTCTGGAACTGAATTCAAGCCCCTGAAAAATAGACAGGTTTATAAAGTGAACCTTATGAGAATCAAAGATTGCAGCCCTCAGTATGGATTACAACTCAATGTCAAGAAGACACACATCCTCACAACTTGATCAATAGGTACCATGATAAATGGAGAAGTCTGTTGTTGTTTTTATTTGTTGTTATTTGTTGAAGTTGTCACGGATTTTTGTCTTGATGAGGTCTATTATCAATGCTCTTGGAAGCTGCAATCATGAGATCCAATGACGCATTGCATATGGATACATTTGGTGCACAATACGTCTGTAGAGTGCTAAAAAGCAAGGATGTTACTTTGAGGACTAAGGTGCACCTTACCCAAGCCATAGTAATTTAAATTGCCTCATAAGTATGTGAAAGTCAGACATTGAATAAGGAAGGCTGAAGAAGAATTGATATGTTTGAATTGTGGTGCTGGTGAAGAATATTGAAAGTAACATGGACTGCCAAGGGAACAAACAGATCTGTCTTAGAAGAAGTATGGTCAGAGGGCTCCTTAAAGGCAAGGATGGTGAGACTTCCTCTCACATACTTTGGTCATGTTATTAAGTGAGACTAGTCCCTGGAGAAGGACATCATGCCAGGTGAAGTAGAGGGACAGTGAAAGAGAGGAAGCCCCTTAAGGAGATGGATTGACAGTGACTGAAACAAGGGGCTCAAGCTTGGGAACAATTAGGAGAATAATTCAGGGCTAGGTAGTGTTTCTTTGTGTTTGGCATAGGGTCAATGTGGGTTGCAACTGGCTCAATGGCATCTGATAAGAACAACTACAACAAAATGAATCATAGCACTGAGGAGCACACATTCCTCAGAACCATCAACCATTCAAAAGCAAATAGGCAGTATTTGCCCAAGGCCAAATTCAAAAGGCAGGCAAGGTTAGGGGAGAAGGGTGAATGAAAACAGGAAGCAGAGTTTCAATGGCATGAGTGATATTACATTGCAGGAGATTGTCATCAATGTCACATAACAAAACGTGTATAAATTGTTACGTGCAAAGCTGATTTTCTCTGTAAATCTTAACCCACCTTACAATAAAAAGTTTCTTTTTTTAAAACAAAGACACCATCGTTCATATAATAGACACAGCCAAAGATCTCCTGGACAATCCTAAAATGATCTCCCAAATGATTTGGGTAGTTAGCCCTCCCCAGGGAGTTCTACCCATTGAAACACTGGGCGGTTATGGCTGCAATTATATTTCAGTCCAGAAGAGGCAGCAGAGGCCTGGTTGTCCAAATGCTGCAAAACTACCAATGGGCAAACAGTTTCTTTCCACGGACTACTAGCGGCTCTGTCATATCCATGTCTGGTGTTCAACACTTGGCGACAGAATCCAGCCCCCTGGGTTTGGGTGGGGTCTGTTTCTCACCCATGCTTGGCTTGGGATTGTTCTATGGCATCCACAAAGTGGAGTTCTTTCCTTTCTGATGTCCCGAGAAAGCTGTTTTCTCCTTTTTCTCGCTCCGGCCCTCTTCCCAAGAAACCTGGGGTTCACTCTGCTTTCCTCTGGTTGATGTTTCTCAGGCAGTTACTTGACCTTGGTTCATCTACTGAAGGTGACCATTAGCAAGTAACTGTACCGTCCTTGGATGGTATTGTTCATGAGCTAGGCTGCGAACTACGGGTTAAAGGTTTGAGTTCACCCAGAGGTGCCTACCAAGAAGGGCCTGATGATATGCCTCTGGAAAAAAACCCACCCCAGCCATGGAAAATTCTAGGGACCGGACTTCTCTAACACACTTGGGCTCTCCATGAGTCCGAGTTGACTCAATGGCAATTGGTTGCTGGTATTCCTGTAAGTAGAAGACAACAATCTTTAAGCAGTCCTCTTGGATTCATGGGAGGAGGATGGCTTCCTCTGAGAGAACTTCTCAGGGCTCCAAGGGCTCAATGATCTTACAGAAAATGAGAGAAACGATGAGCCTGATGACAGATGATATTGCTATGCAGGCCCCGTTTCAGGATGCTCAAGTTTCCAGGTCTTTCCCTGACTCACAGTGGAGCCCTGTGAGGTTCCAAATAGAAGGGTACCCTTGCTCCCAGGACCTGGAGCCTTGTAGCTGAGCAGAGCAGTCATGATGAGAAAGAGGACCCAAGGGGGAAGTCAGGGGGCTGCTTCACTTGTCTCAGTGTCAAGCAAACAAATGTTTTGGCAGGAAATTTCTCTTCAAGAGTGTTCTGATTTCTTGAAGGAAATCTTTTTCTGAACCATTTCCTCAGGGGAAAACCACTCAACTACCTCGGGAAGGAAGATTTTTCTCCTGCCAAGCTTACCAGGCTGTGCTAACTCACAGAGGAGGTGTGACTAGCAGGCAATGAAACTGATTTCCAGACTCCTATGAAAATCAGCAAGTGCTCAGCTGCTAAGTGAAAGGTCGGCAGTTGGAAAATCCCAGCTGCTCTGCAGGAGAAAGTGGTGGCTGACTGTGTATGACAAGATGACAGCTTTGGAAACCCAATGGGGCAGTTCTCCTCTGTGTTCTACAGTTGCTTTGAGTTGGAGTGCACTTGACAGTGATAGATCTGATCTTTTTCCCCATGAAAATCGGCTTTCACGAATACATGTGCATTCATGGATCTCTGTGTCTGCTTTGGCATGCATGTGCACATATGTGCCTATTTGCACGTGGATGGATACGTCTGTGAATGTGGGCGTCTCTATTTACTTTGCCATGTGTGTGCACATGTCTGCCTTTGTCAGTATGCATGCGGGCTCAGGCAGCATAAAGAGATCACAGAGAAAATTGGAGAGAAAGAGAAAAGTAACCTATTTTCTCATGGGTCTCCCATACCTGACGGTCTACTGGCATCCACCGCCACGAAGACCAGAGGTCACTTCATGCCATGTGTCCAGCTACCCATTGCTGGTTGAGGTCAGTCACCAGGGAGGCTGCAGGAGTGATTCCCACCATCTTTCCTGGAGCCCCTCCCACCTTACTCAGCCTCCCTAGACCTTGAGTGAAAGGCGTTTCCAACGTTTTTACATAAAGATTTCTGAGATTGACTGAAGAAATGATTTCATTTGACAAAACATGAAGCTTTGAATTTAAAGATTTGAGGCAAGTGCCCTCCAGAGAGGGGGACACAGGACGGGGCCATGCTCCCTTCCGGTATGCACGGGGGTTGCTATGTGTTGGAACCAACTTGATGAGCACCTGCCAGCAACAACAACAACCAGAAGTTGTCCAAACTTCTGTGGCCTCAAGTCGGAAATGAGAATATTAATATTGCCTCCTAGAATGAACTCAAGGTATGTACAATTGGTTAATAGGCGTTTGGAAAGTGAGTACATTAAGTGGACTGATGACATTGATAAGGCAATAAGAAACTGAGAAGGCTTCGCTAACAGGTGCTTTCACATCTGTAACCAGTAGATTCCTTCCTTCTTCATCTCTTGCCATCTTCATCAGCTCCCACACTTTCCAGGCAGCTTGAGGGATTAAATGTTCAGTCTGATCCTATTATAAGCCTCAGCCTCAGAATCAGAGGCTTTACCTGAGGTTTGAGGAGCTATACTGGGAATGAGGGAGAGTAAGCTGTCTTTTCTATTGCTCTCCTATTGCTCCCTCTTCCCTAGCCCTTCCCTGTCTCTGGGCCTGCCTTTCCTCCCTAGAGCATTGGCTTCCGGGAGAAGGGGATGGAAACAATGAGCACATTCCTGACCAGGCCTCTTACCATGCTATCTTCCAACCCTCTCTTGGAAGGGCCTCCACAAAGTCCTCTTATGTCATCTCACAATAACTTGTTAGATACTATTGAGTGAGCTCCTGACTCATAGCAAATGTACACACAAGAGATTGAAGCACCACCTGGTCCTGCACCGTCCTCACAATGGTCCTTGTGTGTGAGCCCATGGTTGCAGCAGTGTTGAGGAGATCCTGTCCAAGAAGGCTGCCAGTGGGTGGGAGCGGCTGCAGCTTTCAGAGACTTTGGAGGATGCCAAGGTGGATAGTTCACGGCGTATCATATGAGGTCAGCCAGCGGGCCTTGGGGGCCCTTCCCATTATCCATAGATATATGAAATAAATGGAGGCCCTCAGCAAGATGGGCTGCAGACACCTCCAGGACTCACTTGATCCTTGGCAAGCTCCCTTAGCCTTAGGACACCACCTGCTGGAACTGTGGCTTTGCTGCCTCTCCTGGCTCTCAACTTCCCTCCGAGAGGACTCCAGCCACCCTTCTCCTTCCAGATCCTTCCAGCAGGAGGCAGATATAGGTCTCTGTGCTTTTGCATGTGGCCAGTTTTCTAGGGACAGATCAGCCTCTCCCAAGAATTTGGGTTCACCAGAGTGAGCGTGCCCACAAGTCTGCAGAGCGTATGGCCAGGCCTCTGAAGAGAGAACTGCTGGAAGATTTGCCCCTTTTCAAAAGCGCTAATTCCACAGTTGAGAGGTCGTCTCCTGGGGACTCAGTTTGAGTCTCAAGGAGCACATCCCCTTTGACACTGCTGGCAACTCGAGGTGCTGTGGGTCATTTTCTTGGCTTTGAGGAGTGCAAGGGAAATGCTACAATATGTCCCTTCACATGAACCACCAATCCTTATCTGGAGAACTCTCCGAGATGACAGGGATGGGAGGGAGATGTTACTGGGGCACGCTTTCACCTGCACATCTCTCAGGTGAGTCAAACATTTGACCCCCAAAAGTTGAGTATGATGGTGAGAGTTCAGGCTGGGAGATAGAGTGTCTGGGTTCAAATCAAAAGCCTGAACATCTCACCTCCCATGGTTCTCCTGCATAAAACCCAAGCCAAGCAGTTTATCACTTCCCTGCTGAGCATCCTACTGAGGTAAGCTAAACTCATGCTTTGCTGATGACAACGTTGCTTGTACCAAATGGCTTTGCCATGTAGCACTTAGCAATGGCCAGAAGGGCTGCTCATCAAACCGCAGAGCAGGGCTTCTGGCGCACATGTTAAGAAGGGGGCTATTGACAACAATGTCGGTAGTTCAGAACCCACTAGCTGTTTCTCTGGAGAAAAACTGTGGCTGTGTGCTTCCATAAAGATGCCCAGCCATGGAACCCCCCTGGAGAAGGCCATGATGAGCTGGAGTGAGCTCTACAGGAGTGGGATTTTTTACTGTGGATGTAATCCCACCTGGGCAGAGATTTATTTTGTGACATTAAAGAGGTTGTACCTTACACCAATCACTTGGCTGCTACAAAAGGATTCAATTCAACATTGAAGCAAACTAACTCCAAGGGAAGAAGGCAGCTGCCATGCAGAGAGCTCCAAGGACCACCAACCATGGAGGTTATTGAAGCCAAAACAAGAATACCGCCCACCAGCCCTCAGCCCCCAGGGATGGACAAAGAGAGCCTGCCCATCAAGCTGGTGCACTGGCATGATGCTGTCAGCCTCCGGTGCTGTGAGAACATTGACTTTGGTGTGTTAACGACACCCACTTGCAGTATGTTTGTGATGTCAGCGTGTGGAAACTATGGCAAGTCCCCCTCCCGGCCTCACAGCAGCAAAGCCTCGGCATTAAAACCCCGTGCCTTCTGTGGCGCTTGCTAGCTGTGAGAGGGCAGGAAATGCTTTTGTCTTTTCTGCTCCTTGTTGCGAACTCCCTCTGAGGCAGGGAGCAGAGGATGGGAGCTTGGAATCTGTTTTCTTTCATCACTACCCTTTGTCATCTCTCTGAACACTGTCATGTGCTCCTCACCAGTGCTTCGCCCTCTCTATCACCAAGCCATGTGCTCTTTAAAACATGCACACACACACACACACACACACACAAACACACACACACACCTAATGTTCACATTTTGAGGCACATTTGTCTTTAATTCACTAATAATAACAATAATTATCAAAGCCACTTTACCATCTGAAAAGAAATCTCTATGCATACACTTAGATCATGGATGCCTACTGCCTTCTTAACAACATTTCCCAATGAAATATTCAGCAGCGATTATATGAAGCCTGAAGCTGTTCATCCAGTTTGTGTTAATCAAAACAAAAACAAGAGACGAAGGGATCCAAAAGGACATGTAAGATCATAGACTGAAAGTAGCCCCATCGAGCACCAAAGGCTTGTTCAGAAGGGCAGAGCCACAGGTAAAAGCTAAGTCTCTCTGGAGTTGCTGGCATTTAACTAGATGCAAAATGTCAGCGCAGGAAATGGCTTGCCCAATGCAAATACTAACAAGGGAGGCTTGTGTTCCTGTGTAAATGGAGCTTCAGCCAATCCGGGCCTTCAGGATCCAGCTCCCATCGCAGCATCCACGGGAAGCACCAGGGGAATGTTCCGTTTGCTTATTTTCTCTCTCTTTGCTAAGAAGAAAAAGAGCCTTTGTGGCCTAGTGGCTACAAGTTGGGCTGCTAATTGCTATATCAGCAGTTTGAAACTACCAGCTGCTTTGTGGGAGAAAGATAAGGCATTCTGCTCCCATAAAGAGTTCGAGTCTCAGACACTCACAGGGGCAGTTCTACGCTGCCCTATAAGTTGGCTGTGAGTCAGTATGGATTCGATGGCAGTGAGTTTTCTAAGAGTAAGAAGTATCTAGGGGTGTAAGCAGTTAATGAGCTCTGCTATTAAGGGAAAAGTTGTCATTCCCAACCCACTTAGAGGAGCTGTGAAAGAGAAGCCTGGCATTCTTCTTCAGAATCCTCGGCCATTGAAAAGTTTATAGAATGTATTGACCTTGGTTGTTAAATAGATCCAGGTATATGGTGGAGCATACAGGGACCAATGTCATAAAACTGGTTGGGGGTGGAAAAAATCTCTGAGACAGATGCAAAAACTGTGAGGGAATGAGTTGTTGAGCCTGGGGGATCAGGACCATCGTCTCTGGGATTTTCAAAGTTCCTGAGCAATCAGGAAAGGGGCAACAGTTGGTCTCTCCCCATCCAGTGGACAGCAGAAGAGGAGAACTGATTGGGCACAATGAATCAATGACTAATGACTCAAGCAACGATCACCCTCCAACATTGGAGACCAGAAGAACTAGATGGTGCCTAGCTCCCACTATCGACTGCTATGAAAGAGATCACATTAGAAGGGCTTGATTAGAGTAGAAGGGAAATGTGGGGCAAAACTCAAAATCATGATAAAACACCAAGCTTACTGTTTGGATAAAGGCTGGTGAAATTGCAAGACTATGGTGCTTAGTTACCCTGCAGATCTGGAACTGAACTCATCATGGCTCGATGTTCAACCAAACAATAGACAGGTCTATAATGGGAACAATGACATTAGAGACATACAAATACCATAGAATAATAGATCACATGAGATCAAAAGACAGCATTCCCCCAAGAACGAAGTTCAAAAAAGTTGAGAATGAAGGAAGCTTGGAGACAAGAAACAAGAAGATGTGGGGGAAGTGATGGTACATTGTGGGAATTGCTATCAATGACATGAAACAAAATGTGTATGCATTGCTCAATGGACAGCTGAGCTGCTCTTTAACCTTCACCCAAATCACAATAAAAATGTTTTTAATCAAAGAAAACATCATGGTTCACTTCTACTCTGACACACACGGGGTGATGAGGAAATAGTGTCAACCGGGTTTGCTGTAGTCCAGCCACCAGACATGTGCTTATGGGAGAAAGAGCATGCTGATGCTGGCAATACCGAGCAGGACCAAGATGGTTTTATTTGCATGCATCATGAAGATGGTAGCCCTGGTGGTGAGATGATTCAGAGCTCAAGTGCTAACCAAGAAGCCACCCAGTTTTAACTCACCCAGCCCTACTGAAGGAGACTTCCCTCCTCAAAAGTGTTGTTGGTTGTGATGTGCCATTGAGGCGATTCTGACTCCCTGTGACGGGAAGGAAAGGCACACTGTGCTATAGTGTTAGGGTTTTCAATGGCTACTTCCTCTGAAGTGGGCAGTGGAACCCTTCTTTGTATTTTGTTTTTAGCCTGGAAGTTTCCCTGACACCTCTTCACTTGAGGTAACCCTGCTGGCATTTGAAATACCAGTCACGTGGCTTCCAGCATCACAGTAACACAGAACTTACCACAGCACCACAAATGGACAGACAACAACAGGCTAGGAGTCTTCATGGGAGCAGGCAGTCACGTCTTCACTCTCTCGATGGGGATCAGTGAGTTCAAACTGCCAGTCTCTCTGTTACAGCCACACATGCAACCACTGTGCTGCTAGGTACATTTCCTTAAAATTCTGCCTAGAAAAATCTGTGGAACAGTTCTTCTCTGTCACAGAGGGTCACTGTGAGCCAGGATGGGCTCTGAGACACACAAATGCAACACCATGAAGCCACCTTACTCTGTCCTGCTCTTATTTAACTCTATTCTTTTCTGAGCTATCTTTTCCGTATATTCAGAAGAGACTGGCACTAAGCAGTGTTAATTCCACCAAGGCCAGGAAGGAGATCAAAGAGTCACAAAGGACTATCTCTTTGCTCTCATGCCACTGCACTAAGGAGGCGTGGGTGGCAGCTGGAAACTGCACATTTCCCTCCCTGTCCCTACACTCCTGGCTGAGTCTCCTCAGAGTGAGACTGCCCCTTTACCCAGCTCACTGCATTGGCTGTCTTGCTCTGAAAAGAGAATTCGCACATGTGAGTCTGACTGGGTGACAGATGGGAATCTTAATGCTGCTCTTTGGAATATGAAAGGTCTCCGATCAGAGTGCTGCAGGGGAGTGATGTCTGCAGAAGACCTGCTGGTCTCCCAGTTAGAAAGAAGCCTTCCCCTTTGCCTCAGAGGTGCGTTCACTGTGGGTGGCAAGTCAGATCCTTGGGCTGGCACTCTCAGTAAACAGATCATATGGGCACCTTGAGAAGCGCTTGCTCACTGACCCAGCTCCCCAAGGATGTAAATATACCAACCAGGATGACTAAGGACACCAGTGCCAAGAATGATCACATTCTTTGCATGTGTACAAATGAGGTGGGCAGCCACTTTCGCTGATGGTGGCTGCACAGTGAGTGTCTGGAATCACACCTGGCTAGGTGGACTATTGAAAGAGTTGGTGATATGATAATAGGGAGTACACCCCGTTGCCAGTAAAGCTGAGGAAATGGCATTTGAGGAAGCAGGGGCAGCCGGTCGCCAGCATGAAGGCAGCGAGAACCTTGCTTGTGCCTCCTGTGTTCACTGGTGGCTGCTGTCATCTGGGTTGTGAGGACACCATGGCTACTGCCAGCATTCTCCACGGGCCCTGGTTCCACTCTCAAGCCGCTGGCTTCATCACTACCACTGCCATCGAGTCGATTCTGACTCACAGCAACCCGAAAGGACAGAGTAGAACTGCGGCTGGTGGGTCTGGGGGGCTGTGGATCATTATGAGAGCATTTCTATCTCGCAGTAGCTAAAGGGTCCAAAATGCTGGCCTTAGGGTTAGCAGCCCAACATAACCCAATTGGTCATGAACCCTTGCCAGCTGATCCAGGGAGTCCATTCCCAAGTGCATATCTAAAAGAATGAATGACGAGTACCCAGATGGATGCTGCACTAATCACTATGGGCAAAAGGTAAACAATAAGCCAACAATACCCATCAGTAGAAGAATAGAGAAAATATGATCTACACTGAGTGGGATATACATATAGTCTGCCACAAGAAAACTAAGGCCTTTGATTTGGACAGACTCTGTAACACAGGTGAAGGCAAGACATGAAGAGAAAGACACCAAACACCAAATGCCATGTATTGTGAGTCCATTTAGAGGAAAAATGCTGGACAGGTAAATCCCGTAGAGCCATAGAGTAGATTGGTGGTTTCCCAGGGTGGGGTGGGAGGGGCAATGGGGAATGACTGCTTAATGGCTGCAGGGTCGATGAAAATGTTCTGGAACTGGATGGTGGGAAGCTTTCACAGTGTCCTTAAAACTACTCTTAAAAAGGGGAGAGAAAGAATCTGCAGAAAGCGCAGTTCTGATTGACTCACATGAATGCGATCACCAAGAATTGGAATCCACTAGAATTGGAATGGCAGCTAGACTATTGTTTCCTTGGGAGGTGCCTCCAGGAAGGACCAGTAGAGAAGGGTAATACTGATAGAGCAAAGGGAAGGGGCCGATAAAGAAATGTCATTACTTGTAGTTGTCCCACCCAAAGGCTGAGGGGACTGGAGTGTGGCTCCACCTATCCTCATGTGTCATTGGTTAAAGTGGCATTAGGTCCTGGAGGATGTCAACTCCCCTGTCTGCTCAATGACTGTTCCCTGTGTGGGGAGTTACATGTGCTTCCTGTGAGACCATTGGCATTTATGGGAGTGGTGGGTGCCAAGTGCTAATACATGGGCACATTAGCAGCTGCTACAGCAAGTGCTGTACATTTTTAGCTGCTTGAGTGTCAGGTGGGCCCTACCTCCTGCCTATATTCAGTGGTAGGGTGTTCAGATGGAGGCATGCGAAAATTAATAAGGCCCTATTCTTTGAAAATAGACATTATTATTATTTTAATCTGTCCCAACCCCCTTTCTTATCTGTCCCTGTGAACTACCTCACTGGCTGAAACATCATTTCCCTGGGGAAGACACCACATTTCAATACGGTCACAAGGCTGTTTTCATTGGCCCAGTGGAGACACTGACATAAGATGGGTCAACTAGACGCTTTTTCTGGAGCATTTCCAACCAAAAAAATTTAAAAGAAAGTCCCGCTTTTGCAAGTGGCCTGGCATCTAAGAAGCATAATTCAGAAGCACATGTCCCGCCACGTGGAGGAGGCGGTCTATGTTGCGAGATTACAGCATGTGCCCTGAGAGACAGACACAAAGAACACAGGAATATGCCAGTGGTGGTGAGGAACCGTCGACAGAGCCAGCTGTCCTCTTGTTCTCCCCACCTTTCCATTTTCCTAGGATTCTCTCTTCCAAGTATTGGTCTCTTTGCCTGTTTACAACTAAATGAGCCCCAAATAAGATCCAGATCATAGAAATAGAAGGAGGAAGTTGGATGGAGACTGCAGTTCATACTCCCCGGAAGCCATTCAGACTCCCTGGAAGAAGGAGACACTGTGATGGAATTAGCTCTGGATTCCTGACATTTATTGAGGAATGCTCAGGGAATAAGCACCTGTGGGGGGAATCAAGGAAGGGCACAGGAGGGAAATCTCAACAGAGGTCTCAGCCCTGCCTATGGAGAGTGTCATAGTCAGTGTTCCCTGGAGAAACCAAACCAGTTATATAGCTGAAACTGGAGATATCGATATATCCACCAGGGCTCCTATAGTTAACCACTGCACCGGCCACTCATTGCCAACAAGGTGGACTCAAAGTGACTGTGTAAAACAGTATAGAACTGACCTTTTGGGCGTTGGAGACTGTAACTCTTCAGGAGATTACGAAGCTTCATCTTTCCCTCAAGGAGCCCTTGGTGTTTTCAAACTGATGTCCTTGCTGTTGGATGCCCAATGGGCCACCCACTACGACACCAGAGCCCCAGAGAGTGAGGCTTATTTCTAGGAATTGGCTCACATAGGGGAATGGCAAGTTCCAAATTCATAGGTCAGGCAACAGCCTAAAGAGCTCTGTCGATGTTCATCTTAAAATCCATTGGTTAGGTGATGGGAAAAGACAAGAATAAGAATGGTCAGAACACACCCTAGGGAAACTCTCTTTCTGCGCTGAAGGCCTTTGGCTGATAGGTTTACCCCTTCCCACATTATGGAAGGTATTCTATTTTGCTTGAGACCAACTCCTTCATAAGAGCAAATAGATGAGGTGAATAAGCGGCCATCTAGCTCAGAAGCAATAAAGCCCACCTGGAAGAAGCACACCAGCCGGTGTGTTCATGAGGTGCCAAAGGGACCAGGTATAAGGCATCATGCAAAAAAATAAAGAATATATATATGTATACATATCTCTGTGTGTATATGGATATATATATACCATAGAGAATGAAGGGGGAAGTGCAGAGTGGAGACCAGAGGCCCAAATGTCGACCACGGGAGATCCCCTCAAAGAGGGCTTTAGGAGAGGAGATGGGTCAGTCAGGGTGCGATGTAGTACCGATGAAGAACACAGCTTTCTCCCAGATCCTGGATGCTTCCTCTCCCCAACTACCAGGATCCAAATTCTACCTTGCAGGACTGGATAGGGCAGAGGCTGTACACTGGTGCATATGGGAGCTGGAGGCACAGGGAATCCAGGGTGGATGACACCTTCAGGACCAGGGGTGTGAGGGGTGATACTGGGAGAGTGGAGGGTGTGTGGGTTGGAAAGGGGGAACTGATTACAAGGATCCACATGTGACCTCCTCCCTGGGAGATGAACGGCAGAGAAGGGGGGAAGGGAGACTCCGGAAAGGGCAATAGATGACAAAATAACAATCTGTGGATTATCAAGAACTCATGAGGGAGGGGGAGCGGGGAGGGAGGGGACAAAAAAGAGGACCTGATGCGGAGGGCTTAAGTGGAGAGCAAATGCTTTGAGAGTGATTAGGGCAAAGAATGTACAGATGTGCTTTATAAAATTGATGTATGTATATGTATGGATTGTGATAAGAGTTGTATGAGCCCCTAATAAAATGTTTAAAAAACAACAGCAAATAGATGAATGCTTGTTTGACCCAAAAACTGGACACCATAGCCTCGCCACATTGATATGCAAAAGGAGCCATCACAGGGAGCTCTGTAACTGGGACCTGGCCAAGTGGTGACCAGTAGCCTGGGACTTTGTAGCCTAATACGTTGCAGCGAATTGCTTACTAGTTCTCCTCTAGCTATAGTCTTTGTAACTCCTACCAATGACAGGGTGGAACTATGCCACCGAGGGAAGTAGACAGCATGCTAGTAATATCAGTAAGGTGCATGGTGTCCTCGAAGAGGTGAGACCATTCAAATAAGACCTGTAGACCACTAATGTAGGGATTGGTCGGTTTGGTCATCATGGGTGAGTTAGCTCAGAAACAGAAAGTGGAGTTTCAAGAGCACCGAGAAAGACGAGCCAGCAGTGGAGTGTGCTCTTTGGACCCAGGATTATTACTCTGAGCACCACCTCTGTCCAGGAGACAGAGATCCCTGACACTGGATGCATCAGGAGACAATGAAAAACAGTGGCAGATAAATAGCTCTTGGAAGCAGATGCAGCAGCACCAAGACCCCAGAACAGGGAGCTCGCCAGCACACCGAATGAGAAAGCTGAGTGTCTTTGGGCCAAGGCTTCCAGACAAAGCGGGCTGCCTCAACGCACTTATCAGCAGAGCTGAAAGAACTTTGTACACGGTCCCAAGCAGAGCAGAGGTCAAGGAGCTGCAGGGCACAGGCCAAGGACCAGAAAAAGTTCTGCCTCTGGGCATCACTGGGAAGAGACTGTCCTGACTGAAGAACTATATCCCCAGACATTTCTGATCCTGAATTGTCACCTGCTAGGTCCCCAATTAACCCCAGAATCATAAGTATTGTTTGCGAGTTCTGTGTGGCCATTGCCACTTAAGGATTATCAAACCCAGCAGAGAAGAAGAGAGTGTCATGGTAGGGATGGTTGGTGTCAGAAACTGTGAAAAGAAAGGAGGGTGGAGGCATTTTGATCTCTGTCTCATAGGAATCAGCGTTGGGCTGTTTTTAACTTGATTTTCCTCCATTGCCTTTTGTGAAGTTACAGGGGGGTCAAATGCCTCCACTATGCCATTTATACCCCTACATTGACAAGTCGTTGGATGAAGGTTAGTTTGGGGAAGGAGCAGACCTTGGATGAGCTCTCATCAGCTGAGGCAATCCTAAAAGGGGCCAGACAGCTGGGACCTTTTCTATCAGTGGCTCTCTCAGCAGCTGGGGAAATCAGTCTCTTGGCCCTGAGAGGAATCTGGGTGACACACTCATCTATGACAATACCCTGAAGAACAAGCTCCCGCAAAAACCTGGCTGAGAACTCTCGCCTAGAAAACAGGAGTGCATGCCTAGCTAATAATAGCCATTTACTGAAGGCCCTATGATTGGAACTGTGCCTCATTTACAGATGGAAAACTAGAGGAAGGGATTTAAGGTGGCTAAGTTAATAAGTGACAGAGACAAGATTCAAACACAAGTTTGAAGCTGGTACTGTTAGCCTTTTTTCCAGGGCTGGGTTTTAGATGAGGCAAATGAGACACTTGTCAGGCACACAAGGTAAAGAGGCCTTCCCTCTCCAGTGTGACTTTCCCCATAAGTCTGAATCATGGGCCTGGTGTGTCTTATTTGCCTTCCCTGAGTCTCAGAACCTGGTCTAGTCTGATTTGCTATTTGGAGGAATAAGCCAGAATGCTCAAGTACTCTGAGTCAAGTCCCATTCTCCCCTGGAATTGTTCAGTGGGACTTACCAGCCTCTTCCTTCGTGTTTCACTTTTCTAGAAAGCTCCATGGAGGACTAGCTCTCATGAAGAGAGCTTCAAAAAGCTCATGGCAAAATTCCATTATTTTTTCGTATCATTTTTCCACACGCTTTTGGAAGCTCCCTCCTCATCCCTTTCCACAGTCTTTCTCAAGGAAAGAGACTGTTGCTGGTTGATGTCACATGCCCCTGAGTCTGTTTTCTACTCAGAAAGCTCTGCACAAACTCTATCAACAAATGACGTAGAGTCAAACGTGCTGTGTGTCTTTAAGTTGATGTCAGCTCTCATAGTGACCCTACAGGACAGAGTAGAACTGCCCCCAAAGGTGTCCTAGGCTGAGATCGTTATGGGACCAGCTCATCAGGTCTTTTCCCCTTTAGAGCCCATGGGTAGGTTCAAACTACCAGCCTTTTGTTTAGCCACCCAGTCTGTAGCCATTGTACCACCAGGGCTCTTTAAAACAGGGATTAGGTTGATTAATTGTATAATCTCCAGCCACATTTGAAAGCTGCTTCCCAGAACACCCTTCCCCAGATTGTTGATTAAGACGGGCATTTGGGGACTCATTTCTTTCTCATTTGTGTAAGTGCACTCTATGAGAGGGGTTTCCCTTCATAGATAGGTGATCACATACTATTTTTCCAAATTGAACCACTCTTGGTGGTATATTGGGTTAAGAGTTGGGCTGCTGCTAATGGCAAAGTTAATGGTTCAAACCCACCAGCTACTCCTTGGGAGAAAGATGAGGGTTTTCTGCTCCAGTAAAGATGTGCAGTTCTGAAAATCAGCAGAGCCAGTCTTTTGTGCCATATATGAGGTCAACCCCATGGCAGTGGATTTGGTTTTGGTTTGGGTCTGTGGGGGAAGTCCTTAAGTCATTCTTTAGTCACATGGAGGAGTCCCTGGGTGGTGCAGTTGGTTAACATAGTGGGCTACTAACTCATAGGTTGGAGCTTCAAGCCCAGCCAGAAGTGTCTCCGAAGAAATGCCTGGTGCTGCATTTCAAACAACAACAACAAAATCAGTTATAGAAAAAAACAACAGAATGTCATTCTACTCTGGCCCAAAGGAGTCCCTATGAATCAGAGTTAACTTCATGGCAACTGGCATGGGTTTGGTCCATGGGAAAAAAGAACCCTTCATAATTGCCTCCATGCCCAATAGTTCCTTTCCTGTATCCCTAGACCACCCCAGCACCCTCAGCATCTTGCCTTATAATTGCCATGGGTCCGTCTCTCTTCCCAGTGGGTCAGGCCGTGATGCAGCCGCTGCCGACACAGAGGGATTGTGCAGTCCCTGCATGATCTACAGTCCTCATGACATATATCTTGAATGAAGATTAAGTGATCCTCTCTAGAGCTTAGCTCAGGGGAATCCACTACCTCAGCTGGAACCGAAGTGGTTCCAGACCAATATCTGTTTTTAAAAGATAGAAGGACATTCCTAATCTTTGTGGAGAAACAGAGAGGATTTAGTGAAATGTTTCTGCAGTTGAGGCTACAGATGATCTGTTGACATGGTCTAAAAGGTTGTAGGTGGTTTAATGTCTCTGGGTACCATCAATTTTGCATTTTGTCCTGACCAAGCAAATTGGTTGGGATTTCGGCTTACTAACAAGGACCTTCAGAAAGAATGTGGTTGCAGGAGCAAGTTTAGAAAGGAAGGAGCTTTGAAGCAGCCCTCACTGAGTACCAATCCAAAACTCTGTAACCCAGCACCTCAGAGGGCTTGATCTGGGATGGACTATGGCAGCAGCACCATGAGCCACTTCCTCCAGTGGCCATGACTGAAGGCTCAGAACCTGCCTCTGATTGGCAGCTGAGAGATACTAGGACCGTCACCTGCCACATCGCCTGCATTTCTCCTGGCAGTAAGAAATCCCCAAAGTACACTATGTTCGGGCAATCTTTCCAGCCTACAAGCAGTTGTTGCTTATCTCTGTTAGCTTTGTGCAGGGGAACAATCAGGCTTTGAAATGGAAAGACTTGCATGTGTGTGACTCATGAGGTTAAGAGACCAACGCATAACCACTATATTACCAGGGTTCCTTCCTCTGGAAGGATAGGTAAGCAACAAAAGGACCATTTCTCTTAAAACCTCTGATCGAGAGTGGCACACAACTCCTTCCACTTTTATTCTATTGGCCAAGCCCTTCACTGGCAGGGCAGGAAAGTTTACTCTTTCCTTGGATGACTAGGAAGTGAGTGAAATTTTGTCATCTCATACAAAGGGTAAAGGGAAACATGCTCTATGATCAAATAAGTTTAAAAAAAGTCAAAATATTCATAGAATCTGCCGAGTGTGGCAAAAGCATGAGCACTTCCATTGTAGAAGGAACACTGCTCTCGGAAACCACACTGTGCCTGGCAAGGGAGGCTGGGAGGATTTATGCTTGATCACTTTGGCCAAGTCATTAAGCAAGGCTGATCAGTAGAAAAGGAAATCGTGTTTGGTGCGGGGATGTGTCATTGGATATGCAGGCGATTCTCCTTGAGATGTATTGGCCCACAACTTTGGACTCACATACAGCAGTGACCATGAAGATGGCATCGGACCTGGCAACATTTCATTTTTGTATATAGAAAGTTGACACAAGCATCTCCTGGTGGTGTAGTGGGTTACACATTGTGTCCCTAACCTTAAACTCAGCAGTTCGAAAACAGCAGCACTCGGTGAGGGAAAGATGAGGCTTTCTACTCCTGTCAAGAGTTACAGGCTCAGAAACTCATGGGGGAAATTCCCCCTGTCCTACAAGGTCGCTATGCATCAGCAGTGACTCAATGGCAGGGAGATTAAGTTGATATTACCTATTTTAGAAAACGGTTCTGATTATTCAATTAAGTAAGGCAGGTGCAGCCCTGTCACACAGGGTTTGTTTAGATAGAACAGTAGTGTCCACTCACTCATTAGCTCAGTGTGTCTAGAAACCCAATGTGTATTTCCACCTGGGACAAGTCAGGGTGAAGACACTTGGGATTCGTGCTTTGTTGAGCAAGCCCTGGAATTGCAAGAGTTCTAAAAAGAGGTCAAAGTTCCTGTTTTTATAACTCTCTCTCACACACACAGACACACAGACACACGGAGAAAGTGGTGAACTTCACAGAACGTAGTGGGGACTTCACAGAAAGGGGGGTTGATAGCCGTGAACAGGGTTGGGATGGGTCTTGTTCTATCCATTTGAAAGTCTCTAGGCTAAACAGAAATGTCCTGGTAGTATAGTAGGTTCGGTGTTGCCCTGCTAACCACCAGGTCAGCAGTTCTGAATCCACCAGTTCCTCCATGGAAAAAAGATGAGGCTTTCTATTTGAGTAAAGAATTATAGTCTCAGAGACTCATTGGGGCATGTTTATTCTTCCCTATAGGGGCGCTGCGAGTCAGAATGAACTCAGTACAGTGTGCAAATAACAAGCTGTGCTAATACCATTCCAGAGAGACAGTGGTTTTCCAGGGACATTGGTTTCGCCTGGCCCCTGACCCTGAGGAAACATGAGGTCTTCAGGTCCTCTCCTGTTGCTCTTCTTTACCATCCTCCCATATCCTCCTCTGCACTCCCAAGTGGTGGGCATGATTTATAAACACAGAAATCCACTTACTCCTTTGGAAAAGTGGTTTACTTCACCCAAAAATTCGGAGAACTGTGTCGTCTCCCTTTCAAAGTAAATTATACGATGAACATACAATATTGATTGCAGGCATGTGGATTCTTAATCCTCAAGTTCCCATGAAACCCTGCTTTCCATGGCAAATCAGCCCGCCATTTCAGCACGCCAGTATTGCCAGGAGAAAGGAGCCTCAGCAGCCACCACTGCTCCACAGCCTGCTTTTCACGGTCACACGGGGATGTCAGAGTGCCCCACACCTCATGCACTTGACTCAGTGCTTGCTTGCAGGGGTTGCATTTTGTTAGAGCCCAACAACTTCCGAGCATTGGCAAATTCCCTCAAACAAAGGTGGGCAGCGGCCTCAAAATGTCACCAGTCATTAACCACCAGCAGGGTTGCGTTATGCTCGTCAGTGCCATCATGTGCAAGGGGAAAGACAATTCCCACAGGCTGCCAGCTGTGTTTGGGGAGGGAATGCCAAGTGGGGAAGCTGGGGGTCCTCACCCCAGCAGCCACAGTTCCTGGCTCCAGGCCCTGCCCCAGGCTGTGCCAGGACGAAGAGCCTGGACTCTCAGAGACTCCATACCTCGATTTCCACTCAGGTTGTGTTGTGTTGATCATTCCTTCCCTAGGCTGCCACCCATCTGTCAGTTTGTCATCATGTTGTCATTTGTCTATAGCTGTGATTGCTGTAAGCGGTGTCACCAGCTACGATTATAACCAGAGCAAGCCACTCTGGACACGCTTCACCAGAGCATCCAAGCTAGGACACACTGGGAAGAAAGACCTGATGATGTACTACTGAGAATGAGTCCATGGAACCCTATGGATCAAAAGAGAATACCGTCCAAACAAGTACTGGAAGAGGAGCACCCTAGGTGGGAATACACTCACACTATTCAGTGGGAGGACTCCCTGGGTAGTGTTTGACTAGCACCCAGGAGGTCGGCAGTTAAATCCCACCCAGAATCCAAGAGGTGCCTAAGGAAGGTAGGCCTGAAAATCTGCTTCCAAAAGGTCACAGCTTTAAAAACCCTATGGAACAGTTCTACTCTGGAATGCATTGGGGTCGCTATGAGTCCAAATGGACCGAAAAGCAGCTAATAACAACAACACTGTATAAATAACAACACTGCAAGTCCTTAGGACAAAATACACAGCAGGCGCAATAGCCTCAACCCCACAGGATAGGGCAAATTATTTTCCTTTGTACTAGAGACCGGAACTGTACAACGGAATGAAACCCTGCCTGCTCTTGTGTCATCACCACAGGCGTTGGTCCATGTTGAGTCCATTGCTGTAGCCACTGTGGACATCCATCTTATCAAGGCTCTTCTTCCCTCTTGCTGCCCCTGTACTTTAACAAGCATTATGTCCTTTCTTAAGAACCAGCCTCTCCTGTTAGCATGTCCAATGGATGTGAGAAGAAGACTTGCCATCCTCACTTTTAAGGGTCATTCTGGCCGTGCTTCCTCCAAGAGGGATTTGCTTGTTCTTCTGACAGCCCAGACGACTTTCGGTATTGTTTGCACATCATTCACATGCATTGATTCTTCTTCAGTTTTCCTTACTCACTGTCCAGCTCTCACATGCATATTGACCATTGAAACTACTTACCTTGAATTCAGAGCTTAGGGTACACTGCTCAAAGTCACATAGCTTGTGAGCGGCTGAAACATGTCTGCTGCCAGGATCTGTCCTATTCATTTTATTGAAACATCATACTCAAAAGATGCTTTAGGCAAACATATTTTGTCTTTTGACTACATGTCCCAATAATATAACCAGGCTCAGACCCTCACATTGTAATGATTCAGCTATATGTCTGAGAGGAAAAAGACCGCCAACCATAAAACTGATGGGAGAATAGGTACTGACTGTCACCTGCAATGCCATTCCTTCAACAAATATTTATTGAGTGTTATTCAAATGACAACATTTTGCAAAGCTTTAAGAAGACCCAGATGCAGAGAACACTATCCCTGCTCACAGGAGACTCACAGATACTGCATCAGGGCATTCAGATCAGGGACACCACAGATAGATGCTGAAAGAAAAATCATTAAAAAAAATAGCAACCACGCACGGAATCCAGGACAGATAAAATCCTCAGGAACAGTAATGGGAGTAGCGATACAGTGGTAGCTTTTTAATCTCCCATCATCTTGCATAGGGGTGGAGTCCAGACTGTCACTCAGGCCATAGCCAGTGAGGTCTCAATGTGGGCATGGCCTTCTCTTGAGGATTCTGGCAACTCCTGTATTCTTTACTGGGGGTGAGAGACACCGATGACTTGATATTCCTGCTGACAAGATACATGGATCTACATTGATGGCAGCCAGAGCCTTGAATGGGGAGGAGTCATGTGGAGACCCATGCCACTTTCCACCTCTACTGGGTCCATAAGACATTCCACTGACTGCCCTGTGATCTTCCAGCACTTGGTTTCATTGCATGTGTTGCATAAGTCTGAAAAAAATTTACACACTGTTATTGAATATATGGGTTAATTTCGTACTTATGGACGTGGTCTGGACTGGGCTGGGATGTTTTCTTAATATACAATTATTCTTCTATATAAAGCTTTTTTAAGACACATGAGTGTTTATGAATGTGCTTCTCTAGTCAACTCGAATTGACTCAGATACCATGAGGGCACAGGGTGGCTGTGTAGGGAAGGGGAGGGAAAGGGAACTGATAACAATGATGGATTTAGAACACACAAACACACAGCCTAGGGGCCGAATAACAGAAATATGGGTAGAGGGACACAGAAGACGGTGTGTATAAAGATATTAATTTATATATAATTTAGTAAGGGTGTGAGGGTTGAGGAAAGAAGGAAAAAACCGGAGCTGATATCAAAGGGGTCAAGTAGAATGATAGTGTTTAGAAAATGATGGTGGCAGCATATGTACAAACTCGCTTGATCTAATTGATTTATGGATTGTTATATTATCCGTCAGAGCCCCCATTAAAATGTGTTCTTTTTTCGATAACAACATAAACTCACTGCCATGGAGTCAATTTTCACTCAGTATAGAACACGCCCTGTGGTTTCCTCGCTTGCTATTCTTTAAGGAAACAGAAAGCCTTTTCTTTCCCCTGCAGAGTGGTTTCAACTATTGACTTTGAGATTAGCAGGCACCATAGCACCATGATTCCTAAGGATGCTGATAGAAAGGAAGAACCTTGTGGAACATAATTTAAAATTCTTTAACTATCTAGACTTACTTAACTGGAAGAGTCCCAGAGACTATGACCCTGAGTTACTCTTCAAACCTTGAATTGAAACTGTCCCCTGAAGTCATCTTTAAACTAAATAACAATTTAGCTCTTAAAGGATTGCATCCTTGAGTATTGCAGTCTTTAAAAATCAGCACAAATCTAAATGGGCTACAGATAATTCAAAATATATGTGAGAGGGTTGTGGCAGAGAGATTAAGTAAAAAGAAACACCTAGAATAGAAAGAACAAGAATGTTAATTCAATATGAAGAGTGTGACCAATGTCACTGAACATTGTGTCCAGAAAGGGTTGAAATGGAACAGATTTTGCTTTGTATGTTTTCACATATCAAAATTAAATATTAGTAGAAAAAGAGAGACTCGCATCTGTATGAGGAAGACTACCAAATACTGGGTTATATATAATGTTAAGTATTGAATATTATCCCATTTTCATATGGCAAGTATGGAAAGCCAAGGATGGAGTGAGGCATTCACAGGGGAGATGGCATTTGAATGATCCAGGAATATGGCTAAAGAAGATGCTCATTCCCAAGTGTTTCCACTGGGTTCGCAAACACATCAGCAAATGAATGTCAAATAACCCGTCTCACCCTCTAACTCAGAGCTGTGCAACTGAACTCTCTTCTATGATGAAAATGTTCCAGAGCAGTGATTCTCAACCTGTGGGCCGCGACCCCCATGGGGGGGGGGTCGAACAATGCTTTCACAGGGGTCATCCGATTCATCACAGTAGCAGTATTATAGTTATGAAGTAGCAACAAAAATAATTTTATAGTTGGGGGGAGCACCACACATGAGGAACTATATGAAAGTGTCAACATTAGGAAGGTTGAGAACCATTGTTCTAAAGGCATGACATCCAATCTGGTAGCTACTACATTTTACCAGGAAAGACAAGTCCATGGAAAGGGACATCATGCTTGGTAAAACTGAAGGTCCACAAGAAAAGAGACTGACCATCAAGGAGATGGGCTGACACCATGGCTGCAACAATGGACTCCAACCTAACAACCATGGCGAGATTTGGCACAAGATCAGGCAGTTTCCTCAAAGTAACATCCTTGATCGTCAGTCTTTTTAAAAGATCTGTTGTAGCACATTTAGCCAATGCAACGTGTCATTTGATGTCTTGACTGATGCTTCCTTGAGCATTGATCTGGCTTAGGGTTTAAAAATTCCCCTTGGCTTCTCAATCATACAGGAGGCCCACACAGTGATCATCTTTCCTCACTACACAGAGTGTCATGCCCCACTCACATTGGTCTCCTTGCTTTTCCAGGAAGAAGCTTGGAGAACCCAATCACAAGGCCTTTTGCACTGACTGTCTCCTACCAGGAACACTTTCCCCACCGCCACATGGCCACTCCTGTGTCTTCCTGCCTTATTCAAGTACTGCACTGTCAATGAGATCTTCCTTGGCTGCGATGCACTACTTGCCCCAAGTTTCCCATCCAGCGCAGTTTAGTGAGACAAATCTCACTGCTACCTGCAGGGGGGGAGCCTCGGCACTGGCATCACAGAAAATGGAGCATAATCAGAACAGAAATGTGACCCTACCTCTCATGCTAAAACGCTGCTAACTGCAAGATCTAAACCACCACACAACCAGCCACTTCTCAGGAGAAAGGCTGAAAGTTAGTCTCAGAAACCTACAGGGGAAGTTCTACCCTGTCTTATAGGGTCATTATAAGTCAGTATCAACTCTATGGCAGTAAATTTGCATTTAGGGGGGGGGGCGCGTTCTAAGGAGCTCTGGGTCACATACCCTGATCAATCCAACTGGCAGCTGCATCAGCTGGCTAAGGCTTCAAAAGACTGAGTAGGTAACCCAGAGCTCAGTGCTGTTGGCAGAAACTTGTGGGGGGTCAGAAGGACTTGAGGTGATGGTGTCCTTCTCAGTGGCCTCAGATAATCTTCTCCCCGGTCTGGGCATCAGCATCTTCTTTGCAAAATGGGATGATTGCATTAGAGAACCACTAAACTCCTACATACCTGAGCAACCAGGAAGCAATTGTGAATCCTGGAGAGGAGCAAAGACTATGCTGGTGGCTCTGCAAATCTTGGGAAGCTTGGATCCGATGCGGCTGGAACTGTCCACTGTGAGGCACCAAGAATCCCGAGAGCTGTAGTTCAGGTCTCCCCCTTGCCTGTGTTCCATGGAAGATTTAATAAATGTTCTCCTCATGCTACCTTTAGGATCCTTGGTGGCAAAGTGGCAAAATCCCTTCACATTGGCCTGTTAACTGCAGGGTTGGCAGTTCAAACGCACCTGCTCCATTCCTGTAGGAAGGGCAGCTTTCAACTCCCACAAAGAATTGTTGTTTCAGAAATCCACAAGGACAGTTGTATCCTGTAACTATGGGTCAGAACTGGCACAATAGCAGTGCGTGAGTGAGCTTTAAACTACATTTGAGACTGTGGTCTAATTTGAATTCCCCTACCTGTCCATTGCGTGTCATGGGAAGAGAGTAGTTAGGAGGAAAAAGGGTAGGAGGCAGTGAGGGAGGAGGGTAGAATGTACTGGAGTAACACGTTCTGGCAGAAAATTGTGTGTATGTGTGTGTGTGCGTGTTCTATTGTAATTCACACAGATTATGGGTGGGGGAGGAAACTGAAAAAGTAAATATCCATGAAAAAGAAAAAATTTTTTCTTTGGTGATTTTCCTTTTGTTGAGCTAAGGGATGGAGAATGTACTGCATGGGCGTGACCAGCCACTGGACCGGTGTGCTGTTAACACACCCTCCTGCCTTTGCATGCTGGGGGCCTCTCTGTAAACAGAAGTGACTTGTGACTTCTGATTTCCTGGGGCTCTAAGAGAACCCGAGAATAGAAGTTCTAAATCGTGAACAAAGGAGAGACAAAGGGTTAATGAGAGGACTGAAGTTTCATTGGATGAACATAGCGCCAGCATCCAACAAACATGCCAAAGGCTGAACTCTGCCCAGAAGTAATGAATGAGCACTGCCTTTAGCCCGTGTCCTCACTCTCCCCGTCTCCTGCACTCCAAGCCAGCCTCACTAAGAGTAGTCAAAGGTGACATGGTGGTCCTTTCATCTCTCTCTGACCCCTCACGCTGCCTTCACCTCTATCCAAGTTGCTTCATCCTTCCCCCTTCTCCCTGATCTTCCTCGTGGAAAGATCTAATTCCTACTAACTGGTAAAAGTCAGTTAGCACACAAGAAAGAAGACATCTCCTTCCTCAGCCTATGCTGCAGAAAAGGAAACTCGGGCTTGAGCTCATTTGCCCAACTGTCAAATGTCCCATCACGGGCAGGGCCATGATGTGAAAATTCAAGCAAGCAGCCCCAGAGCCAGAGCTCCCAAACCTCATCCACTGCAGTTCAAGTTCATGGGGAGAAGTGGCGAAAAGCTAACCAGAAACTGAGAGTCGATGTGGATACCCAAGGCTTACTTGCCAGGGCACTCACTCACTGCCATTGAGTCAATGCTGACTCATAACAACCCTATAGCACAGGGTAGAATTCCCCTGTGAGTTACTGAGGATGTATCTCTTTATAGGAATAGAAAGCCCCATCTTTCCCTTGTGGAGTGGCTAGTGGTTTTAAACTGTTGCACAAAGCATAACCATCACACCATCAGGACTCCAAAACATGCCAGGGCAATCAATGGTTCTGTGAGATCTCTCAGGATAGAGATATACCTTGCTCCTTGGCTACACACGAGAAATCATTCACCTCCAAGCCTAGTTTGTGATCCAAGTGAGTTTTATGAGAATTAGAAGAAGTTTCAGGTTTATAAAGGCACCTGCAGGGCTCTTCAGAAATGTGCATCTCCTTAGAAGCTTCCCTGAAAGTCACGAGGTCTGCTCTGTGCTCCTGCCTTTTAAATTACTCCCAGAGGTGGGGGGTGCTGGTGACCCTGGTTGAACTCATTAGCTGAACTGAATTCACTTGGCCTTGGTGGGCCAATTCAGGTGCAGAACACAGCCAGGTGTACCTCCCCTTCCTGGCTGGGAACCTGAGCCTTTAAGCATGCGCAGTGTACCACTCGTTCATGGGACAAAGGCTCAGACTGCTGACCATGTGTAATGGATACTTCAGTCCCTAAGCTAAACTACCTAGCAGTTCCAAAACCCCACTGTTGTGTAGGGTTCATGAACTTTGGCAGGAACACATCCTTACCACGAAGAATCCTGGTGGCCCAATGGCTAAGCACTTGGGCTTTAGACCGCGGTCAGTAGCAATACATGAGAAAAAGGTCTTGCCATTGTAAACATTCCACCCCACTGCCATCAAACGCAAAGGACCTCTGGTGACATGGCGGCTACTCACAGAGCTACTAAATGCAAAGTCAACAGTTCTAACCCACCAGCTTCACTGTGGGAGAAAGATGAAGCTATCTATTCCTATAGAGACATAATATCTCAGAAACCTATAGGGAAAATTCTACCCTGCCATGGACTACTAAATGAACAACATAATCTGTCTTGGAAGAAGTCAGGCCAGAGTGCCCTTGACAGCATATATGGCAAAATTTTGCCTTCCAAATATGTTGGACATATTGCCTGGAGAAGGACATCCTGCTTGGTAAAGTGGAGGGGCAGCACAAAAGAGGAAGGCCCTCAACGAGCTGGATTGACACCGTGGCTGCATCAATGGACTCAGGCAGAGAACAAATGTGATGATGGTGCAGGACCTGGAAGTGTTTGGTTCTGTTGTGCATAGGGTCACTTTGGGTCAGAAACCACTCAATGGCACCCGACAGCAACAACAACAAGTATATAAGATCACCATGAGTTGGAATCAACTCGATAGAAAATGGGCTTTGGGTCTGTCATGGAACCAACCCTGGCTCATAGCGACCCAATCATGGGATTCTGAGGCTGTAAATCTTCATGGGAGGAGAGGGTCTCATCTGTCTCCTGCGGAGCAGCTGGTAGGTGTGAACCCCTGACTTTGCGGTTGACAGTCCAACACTTCCCTTAAAGTACCCCCTGGGGCTCCTTTGGTAATGATGACAGACTAGGAAACCCAATGGGGACATTTCTACTCTGTCACATGAAGGTATCCTATGCAGAATGGGCTCAACGGGAACTAACACCAACCCCACCACTTTTAACACCATCCCAACCTTACAGACTTTGCTAGGCTCTTGAAGGAATTGACTTTTTGCACTTCCACTGAGCGAGCTATGAGCACGCATGCCAAAACGTAACTTCCGGTCCTGAACTAGGGATCAGCTGCACATGTAAGGATGTGCTTCTAATGTGGAAGGAAATAAAGAAAGGGGATCTGGAAGCAGGAAAAGCCAGGAAGCAGGAGTCACTTAGGCAGACCCCTTTCCTAAACCAACTTAATTAGCATATCACAGATCCTGGCTCAGAGGTGATGTTCAAAGAAGAATTGTTGACTGAATACACAAGGGAAGGAACAGAATAAGTAAACACAGAAATGTGCTAATGACCAAATTGACTCACAGTTCTGACCCTGCTCTTCTTCTTCCAGGTTCTTCTCTAGTTGCTAATGGTATTTGCTCGAACTCTCACAAGCACAAAAGGAGCCCTGGTGGCCTAGCAGTTAGGCAGTGGGATGCTAACCACCAAACTAGCAGTTCTAAATTAGCAGGCATTCTGAAGGAGAACAACAAGCTGTCTGCTCCTTTAAAGAATTACAGTCTTGGGAATGCACAGTGGTAGCTCTACCCTGGCCCATAGGGCTGCTCTGAGTCTGACTCGACTGGACAGCAGTGAGTATGGGTTTGGTTTGGTTTTCACAGGTACCCCGATCCGTTGGTGGTCTTGGTAAATTGCACACGCTGGTTCAGTGGACCTTGTGTAGGGCTTGAGAATTTGCACTTCTAACAAGCTCCTGATGTTGCTAGTCTGTGACCGTATTTGGGGTGGCAAAGCTCTGGACTACCCGGGTCTTCCCGGTGGCTGCTGTCACAGCACAAGTTCCCAAGAGTGCACCGCTACTCATTTCTTTGGAATGATTTGGACTGAGTTTTCCCAGCCATTTCATCATGGTTTTTGGCTATTTGTTCCATGACACTGAAAAGTTTGGACCTGACATACGCAGCTCAGGCTGTATTATCTATCTTCTCTGCCCTCTTGGATTGGAGATGGATCACCTATGAAGCGATGAGGGAAAGAAGGGTTGGGTGTCCCCGGGTAATGTGAACAGTTAGCGTGCTCAACCACTGCTGATTAAAAGGTTTGCGGTTCAAATCCAAGGCCCCTCAGGAGAAAGGCCTGCTGGTTGACATCTGAACGACCAGCCTTTGAAAGCTCTGTGGGGTCCCGTGGTGCTGACCCACACGGCGTCACCGTGAGTTGGAATGGACTCCTCAGAAATGGGTTTAGTAAGCAGCACAAAGAGGAAACTCCTTGGTGAACTGGAGGCCACGGTAGCTGAAACCATGGGCTCCAACATACTACCCCTGAGGCTGGCAAAGGATCGGGCAGTGCTGCCTTGTGTTGCAAAGAAGGTCCCTGTGATGTCAGAATGACTGGACAGCACTAACAACAACAAAGGATGTCAGGGCCCTTCACTTCCCCAGACCACTGACTAGGTTCAAAGACCCGCATGCGAGTATAGTTTCACAGTTAATCGTGTTTAGAAAAAAAAATGTTTGCAAAAGTAAAATCTTGGTTTAATTTTACAGAGCATGCACAATTAGTAGAACTCTTAAGGTCCACCGGAACCTCTTTAGGGTCCCCTCCACTTGCTCACCACCGATAAGTCGATTCTGACTCATATTGATCCTACAGGAGAGGTTAAAATTTCCCCTGTGGGTATTTCTGAAACTGTAGCTCCTTATGGGAATATAAAGCCTCCTCTTTCTCTGCAGCTCGTGGGTTCAAACTGCCAACCTTGTCTTTAGCAGCTCAGGACTGACTTGTATCTCTATGAAACCAAAATCTACCTCACTGCCAGGGAGGTGATGCTGACTCATAGTGACCCTATGAGGCAGAGTAGATCTGTCCCTGTGAGGTTCTGAGACTGTAACTCTTTATAGGAGTAGACAGACTCTTCTTCCCACGGAGTGGCTGGTGGTTTCAAAGTGCTGACTTTGGTGTTAGCAGCCCAACATGCAAACCCTATGCCACCAAAGCTCCTTTTGTACCCCTATAAGTAGATAAATATTTCTCTTATATCTGTGTTTCAACCAAAGGCATGGCTATAGAGGAAAAAAGCCCATGAGTGTCAAGAATGATTTGAAAATTTGGAGTTCTTTTGGGAAAGGATATATATATACTTGTGTATATAAATACAATTCTGACGGCAACAGTGGTCAGGAGTTGGACTGTTAATCTCAAGGTCAGCAGTTTGAATGAACAACCGCTCCTCTGGAGCAAGAGGAGATTTTCTACTCCTCTAAAGAATCACAGTCTCAGAAACCCACGGGGGCCATTTTACTCAGTCCCATGGGCCTGTGAGTTGGAATGGACTTGATGGCAGTGAGGGCATGTAAATATGCAAACACCCACCTCGGACTTAGGGTTTGACCTGCTCCCTCAGCCCCGTGAGCATCTGCATCTGCAGCCATGGACTTGGCCTTCTGTGAAGAACCCATTAATGCACCGCCACAAAAAGAATGAGTTTCCTCTGTGTCAGTCCATTACCCTGCCAACGTTCAGGATGGAGCCAACACCCTTGGTCTCCCAGAGAAATTGGCTCAAAATCCCCCTGATGTGGTTGCATGACAAAGGCCACTCATGCAATGCACTGCATGTGCTCTATTTAATGCACTATCACCAACAAGTCTACATGGGTGGTAACTCTGAAAACCTTGCCCAAACAGCTGGCTTCACCAAAGTATATGGAATCCTGTGGAGTCGTCGACCAGTTCGACTCTGCACTGGCTGTACGTTGGCATTGCCAAGGGGGCTTTCTCACTGACCGTGACCTGAATCCTGCTTCCACTAAGCCTTGCTTCATTGGTCTTGGATGGGGCCAGGCCAATGGGAGGCTGGAAAGCTCCTAAGGGATTCCAAAGTATGACCAAGGGTCAACACTACTGCTTTTGGCCATCACATCCGGGAAGGCCCTTGGGACTTTGCCACTCAAAGTATCATAGGTCAAGGAACCAGCAACATCAGCATTAGCTTCTCCCACGCTAATGCCATCGAGTTGATGCTGACTCATAGTGACCCTACAGGATAGGGTAGAACTGCCCTTGTGGGTTTCCCAGACTGTCACTCTTGCCCGGAGTCTACAGCCTCATATTTCTCCCAAGGAGTGGCTGGTGGTTTAGGACTACTGTCCTTGTGGTTAACAGCCCAAGAGTATCAGGGCCTCTAGAACTGCTGGATCCTAGACCCCACCCTGAACCCACAAAATCAGAATCTGCCCCCCAGCCCGATTTCCAGGAACCTGGGTAAGTGCATGCATGTGAAAATATAAGAAATACTTCCTTAGAAACCATTGCTTTCCAGAACAAACTCCTCCGGACAGAGGTGCAGAAATGGAAGCCCATTAGGCCATGCTCGCCTAGAAGCAATTGGAGGTCTCAGTGCTCCTATATCCTGGCTGTCATCCAGATTTCCTTATTCTCACCTGGACTGTTGTCACTGCAGCAGGTATTGGTGAGTCCTCAGCACGAGCAGCCCCAAATTAGGTCTAGAGACACAGCTCCCATTTCAGAGTAGTACAATCCACAGTTTACTGTAGAGTTTCTGGCTTTTACTGGCTTGGGGTAGGGTCTAGTGGGAAACACATCTTAGCAAGAGCCATTATGTATTCTGGATGTGCACAATGAGTTTGTCTTGAGGCATATTTATGTCTGATGTTGTTATGTATTCTCTTTCTATCCCATGCAACGTTATTTCTTTGAAAATTTATATTTGCTTTTAATTATCCAGACTTATAAGTGATTTATAGCTAGGTCTGATCGATTGGAATCAGATGACCACGCCTGGATTAACCATGGGTCCTGGTGACCATTAGGCACTTCTTTCCATGAATGATATTTTCACCTGAGTGAATGCATTCACAACTTTTCTTCTCTTAAGATAAATAAGCAGGTGGGTATCATTTTGCTATGCTGGCACTTCCTTGTGCTGTTTTAAGTTCACCCAGAAATTTTTAAAAAGAGAAACATATTACAACTGTCACACACTTTATAATTCATGTGGAAAAATTTAGGGGAGAGCTAAATAGAGGTGACCCGTGGTGCAGTCTTACTTACTGCGTGTTAGAAGGTACTGAAATCTTATATACATAAACACTAGAAACCATGAGAGAAGAAATGGTGGTTCCATGGCAGAATTCTCACTAGCCATGCAGGAAATTTGGGTTTGATTCTTGGCCAGTGCGCCTCCTGTTACAGCTACCACCTAACTGCTAGTGGAGGCTGGCATATTGCTATGATGCTGAACAGATTTTAGCGATGTTTTCTGCCTACCGACAGACTAGGAGAAAAGGCCTGGTGAACTCCTTCAAGCCATCAGCCACTGAAAACCCCCCAGCTGACAAGGGGTCAAATCTACAACCCATTGAAGGAATGGGGCAGGACCAGTGGGCATTGAGTTCTGTAGCGCATGGAGTCCGCATGAGTCAGGAGCTGGCTGACTTGAAGGCAATTGTCCACAGCACTCTCTAGGAAGGCAGTGGTTGGAGCACATAGGCGTCCTTCATGTGGCCCCATGATCATCAAGCCTTAAGTCATGCAACCAAATCAGGGAAATGAAAGATGCCCGGGGTACCAGGGATATTTGAAGGACCTGGTGTAAATAGGTTCAGCCCGAGGGAGTTCTGGAAACCACCGAGGTAAGCTACCTGCTGATATCACTAACTTAGCTCCAGTGTGAGTGGATGGGTGTCTGCGCATGTACCCAGCCACCATTAGTGCGTTTTTTGTTGTTGTTGTTGTTGTTGCCGTTCACGTCCGTAGAGTCGATGCCGATTCACAGTGACCCTATATGACAGGGTAGAATTCCCCCCGTGAGTTTCTCACACTGCGACTCTTTACGGGAGTAAAAAAGCCTCATCTTTCTCTTGAGGAGTTGCTGGTGGTTTTGAATGGTTGATCTTGCCATCAGTCCATTGCGTAACAAGGTGCTGTCAATTTGGTTCCAACTCATGGCCACTCTATGTACAGCAGAACAAAACAACACGCTGCCCTGCGCATTTCTCACAGTCATTCCTACATTTGAGCCACTGTGTCAACCCATCTTGTGGAGGTTTGTCCTCATTTCCTTTTGGCTTGACCAAGCATGCTGCCCAACTCCAGGGACTGGTCCCTCCTGATATCACCCAATGTACATGAAGCCAAATGTCACCATCCTCGCTTCTAAGAATCAATCTGGCTGTAGTTCTTTCAACATAGATTTGTTTGTTCTCCTAAAAGTTCCTTGGTGTATTCAATATTCCTCACCAGGACCATATTTCAAATGCATCAATTCTTCTCATGGGACTTCCTTATGCATTTTCCAGCTTCCACATGAAAATAATCATGCCTTGGGATAGGATATTCCTGAGTTTTTAAGGTGGCAAAGTCACCTTGGTTCAAAAAAATGTTTAAAAGAACTTTTGCAGCAAATTCACTGAAAGCAATTTATCCAGTGATTTCTTTACAGATATTTCTATGAGAGTTGGTTGTGGATGGGTCCAAGTAAGATGAAATGCTTCATCATTTAAATCTTTTCTCTGTTTATCATGTTGCTTATTGGTTCAGTGGTGAGGATTCTTATTCTTTTAACCTCGAATTGTAATCCATACTGAAGACTATCATCTTTGAACTTCATCAGTAAGTGCTTCAACTCCTCTTCTCTTGCAGCAAGCAGTGCTGGTCGCCTGCATATCTCGGGGTGTTCTCAAATCTTCCTGCAATCCTGAAGTCTCCAAATCAGCCATTCAAAACTCAAAACAGCTCAATGCCATGGAAGTCAAGTCAATTCTGACTCCAGCAACCCTGTAGGCCAGGGAAGAACCGCCCGGAAGGTTTCCAAGGCTGTAATCTTTGTGGCAGCACATGGTCACATCTTTCTCACACGGGATAGCTGGTGAATTCCAAGTGTTGCTCTTTCGGTTAACAGTGAAGTGCTTAAACATTGCCCTACCTAGATTCCAAGTGTGAGCTAGCAGCCACAATTTTCTTCTGATACCAAAGGGGTTGTTAGGTGTGAATTCTCGACCAAGGGTGGTCCAGCAGACCTGCTCAGTATTCGCCCAGGTGCAAAATCCATCAAGAGGATGCATTGTCATTATATTTCATCACATAACATACCCAGGTGTAGCAGCAACCCAGCTTTGTAATATCACCCTGGTTTTGATAAATATGTACCATTCCTTGATAACGCTTCCAAATCCTTTAATATCCTGCAGCTCAGTCCCTGATGTCTGGCTGTAACAAAATGTGTGAAGGGAGACCATATGTCAATAAACTCTCCCCGTCTGCCTCAACTCAGCGCATAATCAGCTCCAAGGTAAAATGCATGGTAAGTCAGTTATGCGCTGGCGGGGAGGGCAAGGGGCCCCTTTCAGGTTTGTCTTCTGATGAAGCTGACCAAAAGGACTTCTTATTTCAGCCTATTAGGAGAGTGAGAGTTGCCCCCCCTCACTCGCCATTTTTCTTTTCTTTTCCCTTTTTGTCCCTACCCCTTGGAGGGACAGCCTGCTCTGCTATTCTGAAAGGGTTGTCTGTTATTTGCTGCGATCTCCACTCCATTAAATCACCTTTCCTCACATTAAATACAGGTCTTCAGCGTGGTCAGAGAGCTTTGCTCTGAGGGATAATGATATAATGAGGATGACGTGCATGCAAAATCATTTTTCAGCTCAATCCCAGGCAGACCACGGGAAAGCATGAAATGGGAAGGGGGAGAGGTGTACCTCACTGTAGACAAGAGCCATGCTTCTGAGGGGGGCAGTCTCGACCTGGAAGGCTGCAGAAGGCTTCTTTACCTCACTCACTCATTCACTCATTCATTCAACCAGCTTGCTACTTACTTATTAAATGCCAGACCTTGGGGCTCTCTCACTGAACAAAAGAGACAAAAATCCCCCTTCTGTCAAGAAGCTTCCATAAACAGAGGCATTCAAACACTTCCTAGAGAATGTGTTTAAAGTCCAATTTACACAAAAGCAGAAGAAGAGACTGATGTGAGGGGTTTCACATACATACATGTTCATATATGACTCCCATTGCAGTGACAAAGTGTAGTACTCTTCCAGGAGACACTATTCATTGGAGTTAAATTGCTCCCCCCCCAAACCCCTGAGCTCTCTCTCTCTTTTTTTTCTTTCTTTCTGAGAGCAATTGCCCTTGGAAGGTATTAGCTGTTATCACTCTCTAGCACCTTAGTGTGAAATTATTTATTGGCTCCTTTTCCTGCCTAGATAGGAGGGGCCTCCAGGGATGCTAAAAGCCAGAAAAATCCCAAAAAAGTTAGCAACAAGAGAGGCAGAGGACAATTGTGGCCAGTGTTTCTCATTTGAGTGCGGGGAGGGGCATTTGTTAAAGATGCAGATTACACACACATACAGCACACACACACTTCCCTGCCGCCCCACCCAATATGGCCCTACTGAATAAGGATCCTACCCCACCATCTGTCCGGGAGCCCCTGAACTGGCCCTTCCCATGAAACAAGCCAGGATCATTGAAGGTGACTCTTTAGGCAAAAGACCCGTGACTTAGGTTTTCCAAACCAGGATAAAGCCCATTAGTTAAGCACTTGCATATTAACCAAAAGGTTGATGCTTCAAACCCACCCACAGGTTCCTAGGAAAGCAGGCCTGCTGATCTGTTTCTGAAAGGGCACAGTCTTGAAAAGGATCCCTGGTAACATATTGTCCTGCTAGCCATAAGGACAGCAGTTCAATACTACCAGCTGCTCTGAGAGAGAAAGCTGAAGCTTTCTACTGTACAGATGTATAGTCTCAGAAACCTACCAGGGCAAGTATACTCCGCTGCCATGAGTCAGAATTGACTCAATGGCAGCAAGTGAGTGGATGGGCAGGGATTGATTGGGCACCAACTAACACTATGAACAACTACTTTGGGTGGCAGTGACATTCTTCTGCTTTATATAGAATCTGAATTCTCAGCGTCATTAACATTGGAGGCAACAGACAAATAATTATAAACTACAGAAGGGTAAAGAGAAGCTAAAGAAGTTACTTCTGTTTGGGGTTTAGTTGTGTGGGTTTTTTTGAGCAGAAAATATGAACTATGAAGGAGCAGGGACTTGCTGGACTTAAATATAAACTGTAAGATCTCTCTCTGGGCTAGAGTTACATCTCAGTTCTTGGCTCTGCATGAGAAAGAATTCAAGCCAAAGCCTGGCTCGTGATCCAAGTGAGTTTAATGAAAGTTAAAAGAAGTTTCAGGTTGTACGCGGCACCCCTAGGATTCCTCCCCACCTTGCAGCCTGGCAGAGACTGCTCGAGGTCACGCAAAGATCTCTCTCCTAAGTTTTCCTCCATAAAAAGACCTGTCTCATGTTCTTTCTCAAGTTCTCTCCCCAGTTCCTGTCCCCAGTTTTTCCTTTCTCCCCCTCGCTCCTGCCTTTTCAAGGATTCCCGGGGGGAGGCATGGTGAATGACCCCAGGTCGATCCCATTGGGCTGATCCAGGTTTAACGGCCATCCGTACCCACCAGCGGGAAAACCTAGGCTTTTGTTCTATGCTTGGTTCTCCTGGGCATGCGTCAATGGACATCTCATTCCTGCCTATCTGCCTAACAAAACCTATTTTTCAACCCCAAGTCTTTCTTGCCAAAAAATAATGTCCCTTAATAGGAATGGCATGAGCATGGCTTCTGCGTTGGATCAGATCAAGAAGATTGCTTTCATGCCCTGTACTAAGATCACAAAAGAATGTAACCCAGTGCCTTGTAGACAGTCTCGTGTACACAAAAGGTTTTCTAAGAGTCTAAATAGGCTGAATTGCAGCCTAAAACAGAGAGGGACCCATTTCAAAGAGATGTGGGGACATGGCTTTCATAGAATGGAATGCATCATGTAATCCAGTGCAAGGGAAACCCAGTAACGTTGGGAAGGAACTGCATTGGCTTGGACTAAACAGCCAGAGATAGTGCTACATAAAAAGAAAGAAGATGATTGATAAAGCAACCCAGACATTATTGTGGAAAAGGAAAAGGGACTTAGAAGACAATCAAAAGCTACAAGGAACCTCTCTTAGGGAGAAGTCTTGTGGTTTCAACTTGTGTGCTCTGGGGGATATTTGGCAGTCACGTATTAAATTGTGCATTCAATTTAATCCCTTTAAGGGATTTTGTCACTTGGCCTACAGCCCAACTATCCTGACAAAAAAATCTATCTTGAAAATCACCCTGCTGTGAGGAAGCTAAAGGCAAGCACATGATACGATCACATGGAGGGAAATTGGGGAGCCAATGCAACAGCAAGAACCCAGGCCCTAGACCTATGAACCAAAGCAAACCCATCTTGCCGGGTCTCGCTGCTTGAGCTGGTTTGGCCAATGCCGCGTGGAGTGGAGATGTGATGCCCCAGCCAAACCTTCCTCAAATTACAAAATTATGAGCAAATAATACACCGAGGGGGATTGAAAGTCACTAAGCAGCAATAGGTAAGTAAAACATATGGGCCTGCCATTACCTATCTGTAAAGAGTCTTTGGCAACTGGTTTATGGAAGACGCAGGCCCTGATTACCTCCCATAACACGTATTCTTTATCATAGCCACGGACACTCATGGAAACATTAAAGCTGTGCTTGAGAGAGGAAAAGGTGAGTTAAGAACTGAGAAAGATGGTCATGTGGCCTGGATATTGCTCAAATACTCCATTCTCCTTGGTCTCTTGGAAGAAGTAGAGGGATGAGAACCCAAAGCTGTAAACATTGTGTGGATTACAAACGTGTTAAGTTTGGCATGAGAGCTGAAGGCCCAGGTTGGTAAAATTATTTCTGTGGGATTTTCTAGAACCAGAGCTGCTCTGAGGCCCACACTGGAGAGAATGCCATGGTCATTACCCTTGTATGCTTTATTTTGGCTGAGTCCCTCCCCCATCATGTGTCAGGGCTTACCCAGTGCCCCTTCTCAGCCCTGATACACGGTGTTGCCAAAATGGCTCAGAGATGTTAAGCAATCTGATCAAGGTCATGTGGCTTAAGGTCAGTTACAGAGCCAGAGACTGAAATGCAAGAAGACTGACTCCTATGCCCAGACCTGGGACAAATCTCTCTGACAGAGCTGGGTAGATGCCCCTAAACATCCGTCTTATGTGTGTGTGTGTATTTGTGTGTGTGTATGTGTGTATCCACATATATATGTTTGGTTTCTTTGTCATCAACATAATTAGAGTACTTTCTATCCAATTAAAAAATGAATTAAGCCAAGGTTGGTGGTTTACAATTTGCACAAGTGCCTTTATGAACTATCATGGTTTACTTTCTTTCATTGGGAGGCAGCTCCAAGCTTCAGACCTCTTCACTCCCCAGGTGAGGTGCTACATCAGACCAGAGTCAGAGGAAAGGATTGACCAGAAAGAGTCAGTTCACTGAATGAGGTTCCTTTGAAAAGGAAGCCAAAATGGCCCTTAAACTCATGGCCATCAAGTCAATACTAGCTCATAGTGAGGGACCCTGTTGAACAGGATCCTATGGTACAGGGTGCTCTGTCCCTATGACTCTCCAAGACTAACTCCATGGAAGCCGAAAGCACCATCTTTCTGCCACAGGGATGATGGTGGTATCAAATTACTGGCCTTTGGGATGTCAGCTCAACTTGTAACCACTGTGCCACAAGGGCCCTTAGTCAATCTAACAGGTCTGGCAAAATGTAGAGCCAGACATTATATACTGAAAATGGCTCACCACCACCACCACCAAAGGCTGGCTTTCTGGTGGGGTCTTCTGCTATTGACTGGTCCTCTGTTGTGGCCCTCCTCCTTTCAGGGATGCACATTCTGGCACTTTTATCAACCACATCTTGGTGCCCCAGATTTCATGCTGTGCTCTTGTCTCGGACCCCAAACTTGAGGCTATTAGGTAATTGTGAGCATAATATGAACATTCTTCCCCCAGCCATTTCATTTGCTCCATTATTTTGGTTCTCATCCATCGGGTAAGGAAATGCGTCTTAGTCTGCCCTTCCCATTCCTTTGTGCTGAGGAGGTACAAAGGGAAAACTTGTCTCTACTTCTCTTTTGCAGGACAACTTCTACCATATCCCTCCATTATCACCTCATTGTCCTTTGCCAGTCTCTGAGTAGCTAAAACTTTGCATCATTATTAAGGAGCTTTAGTGATATAATGGGTTACTGCTACCACCAGGCAAGTAGTTCAAACCCACCAGCCTCTCCACAGGAGAAAGATGAGGCTTTCTGCTCCGCTAAAGTGTTACAGCTCCAGAAACCCACGGAGGCAGTTTTACTCTGCTCTACAGGCTCACTATGAATTGGAAGCAATTAGATGGCAGTGAGTTTGTTGGGTACGGCTTGGTTTGATTTGGTTTTCTACCATGGTGTTATCAACTCTAAGATGGGAAAGAGTAGACCACAGACCCCAGAGCTCTCTCTCTTGGGTCCCCCAGATTTCACACCCAACAGTGACTTGTCTTGCACTGCTTCTGCCCGCAGCTCTGCACTTTTACTTGATTCTCCAGGTACTACTGCTGATGAACAAAGTAACCCACCGCAGTGACTTAAAACACCAGTCATTTTCTCATGCTGACAGAGTCTTTGGGTCAGCAATTCAGACAGGCTCCAGCGTATAGTCTCAGCTGGGAAAACACGGAGACTGAGGTGGCTTGATAACTGGGCTGATTTGTTGAAGAACTGTGGGAAGAACAGATTTTCGTACGTGATAGTGACTTGATGGTTGCATCATGAGGGTTCCTTCATTCACATATCTGCCTCCCCTCTGCCCACCTAGGTTGGGAGGACTGTCAACTGCGTATCTACAGGTGGTCTCTCTATGTAGCTCAAGCTTCTTCTTCGCAGCAGCGTAGTGAATGCAGGATCATTGGATGTCTTACAAGGCAGCTCAAGACTCAAGTACAAGTGGATAACGCAGCAACTGCACAGCCTGGCCATCAGCATCACTTACATTGTATTCTATTGTTTGAAGCAGACATCAGTTTACTCATATACAAATAGAAAGGACCCAGATCCCACCTTGTGGTGGGAGGAGTATCTAGATTAGGTGGCAAAGAGTCGACTGGTTGAGAGAGATGACTGGCTACCATCTTGGAAAATTTGATCTCACCCAGTCTGGCCTCTGGTACAATAATTTATATCCTCCCTGCTACCCTTCAATGGCTGATTCCTCCCCAAGCCGCCTGCTAAAACCCCTTCCTCCAGGAAGCCTTCTCTGATTACTCCAGTTCACCTTATCCCCAATTTTATCTCCATCATTTGTATTTAACATTACAGAGTATAATAGTGGTTGTGGTTTTTAGAGGGGGTAATAGTTAATATTATGAGGCAGAATGACTATGCTCACCTAGCAGTTATCAACCTCTGGGTCACAACCCCTTTGGGGGTCCAACAACGCTTCCACAGGGGTTGCCCAATTCATAACAACCCCAGAACTGACCATGTTCCCAAGAGTCTGCTGACCTCAGCCTCTGCCAGTCCATAACTATTCTCTTAGAAGGGCTTTTAAAATCGCTTCCGGAGATTCTTCCCTGGCAGAGGGCCTGAAGCAGGGCAGGTACTGAGGGAAGATGTCAAGGCGTGTTGTGATTACGTGCCCTCCAGTTGATTTTTTTTGCATGGTGACCACATGTGACAGAGAGGACTTTCTCATTGTGGGGAGAGGGGTTAGGCTGTTATCTCTATGGGAGCAAATCTTCCTCCTGAGTGGGCTCAAATCATCACAACATCAGGGATCCTTTAATTGGCTGCATAAATACTCACCACACCCTCTGCCAGCAAGTTGATACCGATGCACAACAACCCTATAGGACAGGGTAGAACTGCCCCTGTGGGTTTCTGAGCCGGTAACTCTTTATGAGAGTAGGAAGCCCAGTCTTTCTCCCTAAGAGTGGTTGGTGATTTTGAACTGCTGATCTTGCCAGTTAACATCTTACCTCGTAACCCCTACAATACCATGGCTCCCTTAGAATACTCCAAATAATCCAGGGTGATTCCAGTGCTAAAAGGGAAGAACAAAATGAGATTTAAAAATGGTTTTCATTGTAGGCTCTTAGAGTCCTAAGGACTGAGTTGAGAGTAAGGGGGTGGCCGGGATGGAAAAAGGGAGGAGAGCAGGAGCAGAGAGGAGACACACACACACACACACACACACACACACACACAGAGAGAGAGGGAGAGAGAGAGAGAGAGAGAGAGAGAGAGAGAGAGAGAGAGAGAGAGAGAGAGAGAGAGAGAGATGATTTAGAACTGTGGGAATTTTATGGGCAAGCAAGCCTTTTTCAGCCTGAGCAGGCAGATTGAGAAATCCATAAACAACCAAGGAGCAAGCCTGAAGATAGAGCTGCACGGTCTAACAAACAGTGGGATAATAGCACTCAAGTCGAAGGAGACCCTGGGCCACATGTAAATGATTCAAGTCATAAAAGGCTGCTCCTGGGTGCTTTGTAGCAGAACAAAAGCATTCCACTGACATTCAAAAGTGGTTTTGGAAAAACCTACCGATTTTCCTGACTTGCCTCTCTGGCCTATAAATTAATGCTTCACACCTGTACCTTAAAACAGTTGCCCCTGTCAAGAACCAATCTGGAAGGTGAGGTGGGGCCATTCAATATTCACAGGAATATTGGCAATTCTTGGCTGCCAACTGCTTCAAAGCACGTCTTCCAGCAGCTTTGAGCAGTCCACTCTACTCAGAAGAAGGGAAGGGCAGTGGGGGCAATCACCATGGCCTAGGACCATGGAAGCATGAAGAAATGTTGAGGTGGGCAGATAACTTTACCATCCTTAATGGGCTACTTAACTCCTTGGGAGAAGGGTAGAGGTGGCGCCAGTGAGGTGCCCCAGGCAGCAGATGGCACTGTTAGCAGCCTTTTAGAAGGGAGAGTGTCTGAGTTTATGGTGCCCAAGAAGCAGACCTGACATAAGGAAGGAGGCAAGTGCAAGGTGTTTGTTTGGGAGATGCATTGGTAGGGGAATGGGGAAGGAAACCTAGAGTTGGAAGGCAGCCAATATAGGATGTAGTAGTGAGCCAGCTGACTCTGTGGGTAGCTGGAGAGTAATTCCCCTGGGGAACGTCTGGAAAACCAGGACAATGGTGCTTCCCCAGCTTTCTGTGATGAAGGGCCAGGCTGTTGGTTACCTTTAAAAAAGACTCTTAAAACATCCTAGTGATGTCAGATTCTGAGATCATAGAGGCTTCCTCTTCCTTGCTTGGTCTTGTTGGTATGTGCTATCAAGTTGGCCTGCCTCAAAGCAACCCCCATGTACAACACAAGGAAATGCTGCCAGTCCTGGGTCACCCTCACAATCGTTCTGATGTTTGAACCCATCGTTGCAGCCTCCGAGACCATCCATCCTGCCAACGACCTGCCTCTTTGTCACTGGCCCTCCCCTTACTTCTGACCAGATGGGTTCGTCCTCTGGCCCCCTCTCTGACAAGGTTCTGCCTTGACTTACTAGGCCTCCACCACCTGACAGTGTTTCCATGCCGAGCATAAGGTTTTCAGTGGCGAATTCCTTTGCAGTGGGCAGCCGATTTTTCTTCATTCTTAGCTTGTCCTCTGTCTGGAAACTCCGAAGCACCCTTTGCCCTTTGGATGACGTTGCTGGCATTGGAAATACCAGTGACATGGCCTCCAGCCTTCCTTTGTGTACCTAGCTGAAAATGGACAGATAATAAACATCTCACAGTTTATCACCGGTTCATGTACCACCCTTGGAGCAGCACTGGTGTAGATCATACATCACTGAGTTCTCCTGCACAAGGAGATGGAGCCCTCGTGGCTGAGTGGTTATACACACCAGCTGCTCCAGGGGAGAAAAGGTGGCTTTCTATTCCAGTAAAGAGTTAACAACCTCAGAAACCCACATGGGCAGTTCTACCGTGTCATATAGAGTCATTATGAGCTAGAATCAACTCAATGGCAGGAGTCTGAGTTTTGGCTGTCATGTTAGCCAGTGGGGGAAGGTTGGTGGCCAGGGTGTTGGTTTGACTGGGGCACAAGTGGGGAGGGATAAACTCTTCTGTGTGCATTGCACTAGAAAAGTGGCCATTTCCTCTTTCTAGCATGCGATTGAAAAAGAACTGCAGTTAGTGGCAGTTGATAGTCAGCCTGAAAACACTGTTGGACAAAGTGTAGGGTGCCCAAGCATATGCTCCTGAGGGGCCCACCAAGGTCTTTGCCCATCCCGTCCCAGTTAGTGACACTCTGGGCACTTAAGGGAAACGCAAAGACTAGACGAAGTGTCTGGAAAAATGTCCCAGTGTCATGACTTCACTCTGACTACTTTTAAAGACGGAGGCATTGTGAGGTGGGCCCTACTTTACATGCTGTGAGAGTTAAGGTTTATAAACTATCCAGGCCAACAAACACATGTGGGATTAATTGTATTGCAGGGAGATAAATGCCTCAGTAATAAGCCTCGCCTTTCTCTTTCTCTGGTTTCTTGTTCTCTGATGGTCAGATCAGTGTGCCTTAGCAGTAAAGCCTTAGACATTCTTTACCTCAACTGGTAAGGCTCACTTTCTGTGAGCCCTCCCTGAGGAGAAGCCACATGGACCTACCCTGATGCAGCCCTGGGTTCTGGAGAAGCCAACTGAAGACCCCTGCCAGTGCTGATATGCTTACGCGCTCACTAATTCGGCTTTTCTCCTGCACCCGGCATCACTGCGTGTGCTTGGTAAGATGGAGGAGGACTTTGTGTATTGGTGGTGACATACAGGCCAATGTTGGACTTGTGGACTTGGGCAGCACTGGGTTGGGAGGTTTTTTTGGTGTGCATTTACCCTTTATTTAAAACTCTCTTATAGATATGAGTTTCTGTGGATTTGTTTCTCTAATGTATCCAGACTAATACACCTGCCTAACCCAGTATCAGAGTTCAGTTTTCCTCAAAGTAGTGATACCACTATTGAGATAGTTAAAGTTTATTCTGACAACCTGGCCAACTAACACAGGTGGGGTTAATGGAAGGGCAGAGAGATCAATGGCTTGGTGAGCCTCGCCTTTCTTGTTCTTGGGTCCCTTGTTTTCTGATGGTCAGATTCGGTTGCAGCTGTCTTAGCCAGTTCTCTGCTTCAGGTGGCAAGGCTGACTTACTGCAAGACATCCCTGAGGAGAAGCCACATAGACCTGCCCCGATGCTGTCCTGGGTCCCAGAGAAGAAGACTGGAGACCCCTGCCAGCGCTGAGAGATGCTTACATGTTCACTTATTCGGCTTTCCTACTGCAGCCGACACCACTGTGTTTGGTAAGATGGAGGAGAACTTTGTGGATTGGTGTGGGACACATGGGCTAATGTTGGACTTGTGGGTTTGGGCAGCACTGGGTTGGGATGTTTTCTTGATGTGCACTTAACCTTTATCCAAAACTGTCTTTTATACATAAGATTTTCTGTGGATTTATTTCTCCAATTTACTTAGACTAACACAACTAGTATAAGAAAAGCCAGGACACAAGTTAGCACCCTTGTCAGTTTGGGAATAACACTAAATACAGAAAAGCTATTCTCCCCCATGGCATCTCTGGGTGGCATCCCTGGATGGCACAAACAGTTAAGACCTCAATTCCTGACTAAAATATACTCTGAATCTATATGGTGGTGCCTCAGAAGACAGACCTGGTGGTCTGCTTCTGAACGCTCACACAGCCTTGAAGCCCCTACCTAACACGGTTCAGTTTGGCTCTGCACACATGGTAGTTCTGTGACTTGGAATCAACCTCACAGCAACTGGTTTGGATGACAGGTACTCAGTCCCTGAGTTATGACCGGCACCATTCTAATGATTCTGTTATGAGTCAGTCCTGACAGAAGTCAAATATCTCATTATTCTTACCTTTTATTTTCATCTTTACACATCTGACCATCATTAGTTTGTGGGGGTTGAAAACATTGGATATAAACTTACAGCTAGAATGACATCAGAGATATATGCTATAGCATTACATGTAGTGCATGCTACTTATGGGAAATTTTCTAAAAAAGAAAGAAAAGCAGATGGTCATAATGCAGCTCATCTCAACTTGAATACAGCACAAATCAGAGATTGTGTTTTCTGGGTCTTTGAACTGATATGAGCCAATTAAGTTGTGGGCTGATGAAAAGAAGTGAAGTAGACCTGTTTTTAAAAGCTTTAACGATCTCGAAGGCTAAATGGAATGGGGGCAAATATGGTTTAAATCCCTGGAATAGAGATTTGGGAACCTTTCACAAACCTGTTTCATGACACCAATTTACTTCCAACACTGTGGAGAGCGACACACTTTCAATGCAGCAAGTGGTTTGCTGCCATCTTTGAGCAGGCTCTATTATTTTCTACTCAGCCTATCCAGACATTTACTTGCATGCTGGCCTTATTTTTTTTTTAAGCGAAATACGTTTCCAATGGCTTAAAATTTTTAAAACTTCTGTAGACCACACCATTTAATAACAAAGAAATTAAATAAAAACTGAACAAAGGAAGAGGTGGCTATAAAGTAGAATCAGCAGGGTTGTTGGGTAAAAGACAGGGACTGCAAGACACAGGGTTCTAGGAACTTCAGAAGCTTAGGGATTTGGGTGGAGACACTGATTTAGGCCAAAGTGACTTAATCCTGGCCACGACTAAACCAGGGTGAACCACTTTGAGAAGCTCTAGTGTTTTCTCCTCTTCTCGGTTGTCTGATCTTCTCTCACCTGAAGCTATTGATTCTATGTCTCCTCTTCTACAGGCTAGTTTTTCAGGGCATTGACAGCTCTTTCTAGACTTGTGACAAACTCTTAGTCTGCAGGTTTGGAGTCTGGGGCTGACTGCAGTTTTGTCTATGGGAGTGAGAGGGCCATCGAGATCAAAGGGTCTATTCAGATGGTCTCTGTGTCCTACTGGAGAAATCAGACAGAACAGTCTGGTCACTGTAGTTGCCATCGCCCCTGGGACAGAGTTTTGGGTGCAGGAGAAGAAAGATAGGGATAAAAGTGATGCAAACACAAGCAAGTATCTTTAATACATAGATCCCTTCAGACTCCAGCCTGGACACTGTTCCTTTGTTGGTCTTTACATACACTCTCCCCTGATTCGAGAAACAGTTCTGAGTAGTCGGTGATTGTGACTGAGTAGGAGGGCTCACTGCCTAGATGTCACATTTCCTAGGTCTGCCTGATGGCTGTTCCACCACAAGTGCTCTCTTAGTGTGCCTCCGTTTCCTTGTCTGGAAAATGGGGTTGATAGTTCTCCCCACCTCATCCACTTAGTGGTTAGTCAATTAAATAACTAATCACGCCAATAGTTTATTTAAAGTTAAGGGGCTTGCCTGCTAACCCAAATGCTGGCTATTTGAATCCACCCAGAGGTGCCTTAGAAGAAAGGCCTGGTGTTCTACTTCCGAACTCTCAAACCTGGGAAAGCTATGGAGCAGAGTTCTATGACAGACAGTGTCGCAAAGGGTGTGAGCAGGTAGATTTCCACTCCTCAGAACCCTAGGGATCAGTTCTGCTCTGTTCACGTGATCACTATATATCAGAATCGATTTAATAGCAGTGGATGGCTTTAAAACTCACATTGAATCCCTATCGGGGCAGGGATTTAAGCATCTGGATGCTAACTGCAAGTTTGGTGTAAAGTTGAAGCTCTCTGGTCCCATAAAGACCCACAGCCTTGGAAGCCCCGGTGGGGTTTCCTACTCTGTCCTGCAGGGTCACTATGAATCAGAGTTGACTCTACGGCAGTAAGTGTGCTTTTGATGGCCTGTCCTTACATAGTTGGCTGGACAAGTTGCCCAAGGAGACCATGGGATGCAAACACTTCCAAGATGAAGTATGTTAAAGCTTCAAATTCACAGATCTATGTAGCCTAGCGTTACCAGTCACACAGGCGTCTGTCACGATTCCCAGTTTCCCTATTAATTCAGACTTCTTTGCAACCATGGTTCAGGTGTAAGGCTTCCAGGTAAAACACAGGCTGCCCAGTTTAAACTGAATCCAAAATAAACAATGACATTTTCTTAGTACACACATCCCCCATAGTTATACTAAATATGACACATATTAAAGCTTATCTATTGTTTACCTGAAATTCAAATTAACCAGGAATTCTATATTTTCATGTAAAGAACCTGGTAGGCAGGGCCACAGCGGGCTCTTTTAGTAGCATTAAAGAACACCAGCCCCCTTTCTGTAGCAGTATAGGCATCTCCCGAAGCCAACATGGGGAAGCACTTGGGCACAGGTGGTTTGAATGAGAGGTGGCCCTGAAAAACACAGTGCAAGAACAGCAAGGTGAGGCCAGGAAGGGAGGGAAACCAGTAAGAGGGAGTCACTAGGACTCAATCCCCTAGGAGGCTTCCCAGCAACCACGGAACTTGTCTTAGCATCAGGGCACAGGAGGAGTGAGGAGCTGGGGCTGAGCAATATCCTTGGGGCGTTCATGCCTCTGCACTTCCGGGTGGCACTTGTGCTTCACTGAGCATGCCCATGGCAGAGAAGCAGAGAGCCTCAGGCACTTGAGGTGGAAAGCCTTCAGTGTACTGGAAACTGTCTCCCACAGCTGCTGAGTTGCAGTGCTACACCCGAGCAGAGAGTAAGGCGGATGTCTAGAGCCCCAGCTTGATTTGCCCGAAATCAACCTCTCAATCTTAGTTGGATGAAAGAAGTTGCTCAGTTGACCACAGAGGGTTGCTATGAAGATAAAATCCGAGAATGTGTGGAAGAGGATGTTAAAAATTGATAAGCACTATCAAAATGGAATGTATATTAAGCATTATTCAGTTAAGAATGAAAGGGAGAGAAAAGAGGGAAAGAGGGAAGGGCAGAAGAAAAGTGGGGGAGGGAAGAAGGAAATAGCCTCATAAAAATAACGTCCAAGTAACAAAATTATTTGGTAAAAAATTTTTATTGAGTGCCTTATTTTTTACCCGGTAATGTAAATAGGTAATAAGGAATAAATAGTGACTCAAACAAACCAAATGCCTGCCCTCACAGAGCTTACATTTTAGGGGGAAAGTAAAATGGATAACAAATTAGAAAAGTACTATTAAAAGAAACCAGACAAAGGAGCTGGGGTGGGAGTTGAGAGGGGGTGTTTGGGGAGAATGATAGGGTTTCTGTTTTGAATGGGATGGTCAGCCAGGGGAGGTGTCACAAAGGTGACTTTGAGATAAAAACCTGAAGGAGATGAGAGGGAAAGTGACACAGATCTCTGGAGGAGAGCGTTCCAAACAATGAGATCCTGTGGGCAAAGGTCCTCAGATGGATAGGTGCCTGGTCTGTGGCAGGAGTGGCAAGGCCACCAGCTTGGCCATATCACAGAGAGCAATGGGGAGGGAGGGAAGGAGGGAGGAAGGAAGGAATAGAAGACCCGTGGCTGAAGGGATACTGAGGGAGATGTATACAGAATATACAGAGCTCTACAGGGCATTGTGAAGAATTTGTCTTCCTTGGGGGTAGATGAGCCATTAGAAGGTAGTGCGTGAGCATGACATGGCCCACCGTGCATTTTAAAAGGGCATTAGCTTCTGTGTTAACAGCAGGCTTTAAGGGAACAAAGATGGAAAGCAGTTAGTGAATTGGGAGGTTAGGAAAGCAGTGCAGGCATGAACAGATGGTGGTAGGGCAAGGGCGGTAGGAGTGGAAAGGGTGGGACAGAACAGGATTCTGAATCTACCATAATAATGGATGGAAAGAAAGAGGCAAGTTATGGATGCATCTACAGCACTTGACCTGAGCAACTGGAGGTAAGGAGCTGCTAACACTGAGCTACAGAAGTCTAGGGGAGGAACAATCTTGAGTAAGGGGTGACGGAGAACGTGGCTAAGTTTGAGAGGCTGTGAAGGTCCAAGTAGAATAGCAATGGGTGGAGTCTGTGTCGTAGTCATGAATCTGGCAATCCTCAGTATAAGAGATTATTTCAAGTCACAAAATGGGATAAGGACATCTACATGGAAGGGTGTAGGCAGAGAACAGAAGAAATTCAGAGTTAGTCTTTGGGTAACACAAGAATAAGAGGTCAAGGAGGCCAGAAAGAACCAGCAAAAAAGACTCAAAAGGAGTGGCTAGAGAGATGAAGAAAACCCAAGAAGCCAAGTGAAGCATGAGATCATTGTAGAAGTGAGGCTCTGTGGACTAGCTGGGTGATAAAACGAAAAAAAGTTCTCCTAAGGAGAACATATTCCAATGGGTTTTCTACTTGACACAGTGCTTGCCTTTTAAGACAGGTGTTTGAACTGTCCACCATTTCCATCCATGCCTGGCCTCTACCCTGCCCTGAGCCGCCTCTGCCTTGTGGTATCACATCCCCTAGCATCTAGCCCAATCCTTGAAGCACTGTGAGCCCCAGACTACATGTGTCTGAGCTATCCCTATTTAGATCACACCTAGTTCCAGACCCATCATCTGTCCCCTAAAATCAGCAGTGGCCAGGGTTTGCGGCTGCGGCTGCTACTGCTGTTACACAGAGTCTCAGTGAGAGAGTTGGGTAAGCATTGGGCTGAAATTGTAAGGTCAGCGGTTCATACTCATCAGCCCATCCGCTAAGAACAATGTGCCTGGCTGCTCCTGAAAAATGCAGTCCCAGAAATTCCAGGGAGTAGGCCTACTCTGCCCTAATGGGTGGCTATGAGTCAGAATGGATTCCCTGGCAGTGATGTTTGTTTTGGAGTTAGGTGGTTGTTGTTAATGTCCTTGAAGTAGGCTCCCCTCATGGTGACCTGATGTACAAAAGAACAAAACATTGACCATGACTGTACCATCTTCAGAGCACTGGTGTGCTTGAGTCCTTTGCAGGGATACTGTGTCCATTGGTTTCATGGATGAGCTCCCCTGGTTTGTTTACCTAATTTGCGAAGCATGATGTCGTTTTTTAGCTATCAGCCCTTTGTGATGACATGTCCACAGTATCAAGCCACAACCTTGCCATCGTCATTTCCTAATAGGGTTCTGGTTGTATTTCTTCGAAGATGGATTGTTCATTCTTTTGATAGTCCACTGTAAATTCAATATCTGAAATATACCTGGGCCAACCTCTAATGTTCTATCACCACCCCTTATAAAATAGCACGACTTCCTGGCAATCAGCTTGCTGGTTATTTGTGTACTAGGATAGCCAACAGGCTAGTGTAAGTCTTCTGGAACTTTCCAGGGAGCATAACTTCTTTCCTCCCACTTGGCCAATGCCAAAATAATCCAGTATTACAAAGTCTTGATCTGCAGAACTGACTTGAATTTTACGGAACACACACACACACGGCCACCATCATCCTTTGTAACTAGAGCCATTGCCAAACAACTCAGCTGTCCGCAGTTATTGGGAATCATGACTGAGTGATCCAAACTGTGAACATCGCATCTCTTCTTGCCACTCTGACGCAGCAAGGACCCTTAAATACCCATTAGAACATCCTCCCCTTCCAGAATAAATAAATGCAGGTCTCTGACAAGGGAGCCAAAATGGGAGGCTCTGAAGCACTGGGTGGGTTTTTCCCTTGCCACAGCAAGCTCTTCACTCATCGTAGGCTGGCTCAGGTTTTAGAGAAAGGTAGGGCAATGACTCCTGAGATTAAAACATGCCTGCTTCTCAGACATGTATTCTAAATGAAAATGTGGTTTATGGGCATCAGGTTCTAAATCTAAAGGCCAAGCAATTCTACTTATGACCATCAATCATGGAAGTTACACTCGCAGAGAATGAAAATGTACACAACCACTGTTAGCCCATACCCAGCCAAGGAGCGTCTTCTACCAAGGAACCAGATTTCCCTGACAAATACTATCTGCCCTTTGTTTACTCATTGGTACCCAAACTAGTGGCATTGACTCTCAAACAAGATGATTTATCACGAGATGCTCTCAAGGCCAATCTCTTCTGATTTGTAGAGAGGGCATTATATTAGGAGTCAGAAAAAAAGGGTTTGATTGCCACCTTGGCTGTTTACACCTCATGTAGAACTTGGCCATTCCCTCTCTTTGTCTCAGTTTTCTCCCCTACCTAGAAGTACCTAAGAGGTTGTGAATCTCCTTTGCATCAGTTGCTATTAGAATTGTCTTAGTTCAGAATAGCATAGTGGTTAGTGAAGATCTCACACATCAGATTACTCTTGGAAATCTAACTCTTCTTCTTTTTTTTTTGAGCCAAGTCTTTTTTTTCTTTCTCTCATCTCTTAATTTTTTTTCATTTCTTTTTTTTGATTTTTATTATTGTATTTTATTGGGGGCTCTTACAGTTCATCATAATCCATACATATATCCATTGCCTCAAACACATCTGTACATATGTTGTCATCTTTTTAAAAAATATTTTTATTGGGGCTCATAATGTTCTTATCACAATCTGCACATACATCAATTGAGCAAAGCACCCTTATACATTCGTTGCAATCGTCATTCTCATAATTCACCTTCCACTTGGGTTCCTGGAATCAGCTTGGTTTCCGTTTTTCCCCCTATCCCCCTCCCTCCCCGATCCCACCCCTGGTCCCTTAATAGTTTATAAATAATTTTATATCTTATCTTACACTCCCTGGCGTCTCCCCTCACCCGCCACCCCATTGCCATCTCCCAGAGAGGAGGTTACACATAGATCTCCGAAACAGGTTCTCCCTTTCTACACCCCCTTCCCCCCTGGTGTCGCCACTCCCACAGCTGGTGTTGAGGGGTTCATCTGTCCTAGATTCCCTGTGCCTCCAGATCCCCACTGCACCGCTGTGCATCCTCTGGTATAACCAGGTCCGCAAGGCAAGGTAGAATTGGGGTCATGATGATTGGAAGGGGAGGAAGCGTTCAGGAACAAGAGGAAGGTTTTGAGTTTCATTGTTGCTACACTGAACCCTGAGTGGCCCATCTCCTCCACACTACCCCTCTGGAAGGGGTGTCCAGCTGTCTCCAGATGGGCATTGGGTCCCCATCACGCACTCTCCCTCTTTCACGGTGATGTGATTCTCACCACCACCCCCCCTTTGTTGTTGGAGACCTGGTCTCCTCTGCCCTTCACGATCACCTATGTTGGTGTTCTGCTTCCGTGTGGGCTTGGTTGCTTCTGGACTAGATGGCCGCTTGTTTGCTTTCAAGCCTTCAAGTCCCCAGACGCTATATCTCTCAGTAGCCGGGCACCATCAGCCTTCTTCACCACACTTGCTTATGCACACTTTCGTCTTCAGCGATTATGTGAGGAAGGTGTTCACACAATGATTGTTTTTGTTCCTTTGTATCTGCTACATGGTCCATTCAACACCTTGTATTCGCTTAGGCTGTGTGCTTCTTCTCGGTGGGCTTTGTTGCTTATGAGTTAGATGGTCGCTTATTTGCCTTCAAGCCTTTAAGACCCCAGACGCTATATCTTTTTGATACCTGGGCACCATCAGCTTTCTTCACCACGTTTGCCTACACACACGTCTGTCTTCAGTGATCATGTCGGGAAGATGGGTATCCTGCAATGACTGTTTAGCAGGGCGAGGTGCTATTGTATTGGGGGATTATGTATGAGGAGGCCCAATGTCCATCTGCTACTCTACTACTGAACCTATAAATATATGCATATAAATCTATTGCCCCCATAATCATAAATATATTTACATATGTACATGTCTGTATTTAGGCTTCTTTGTATGCACTTTGCCTCCTACTCCTTTCCTCTATTTCCTTTCGCTTTCCTCCCGACCCATTACCATGTTTAGCCTTCATTCTGGATTCAGTAGTTCCTCTCAGTTACCTTGCTCTTGGTCACTCCCTACCAGTCCTCCCCTCCCCTCCCTCCTCTGGTTTTGAACCACTTGCTGTTCCCTTGTCCCTCTGCAGGGCGACACCTCCTCCCTTCCCCTACCTCCCACGCTCTCATGTCCCTCCAGGACCGTTGGTCCTGTTGTTTTCTTCTCTCATTATTTGTCCAGCCTATCTTGTCTAGGTGGACCTGCTGACATAGTAATATGTGCATACAAATGCATATGACTTTGACTGCGCCCAAGTGGCACATAAGAACATGGCTTTGACAGAAGCAACATCGACATGCTGATAAGCAGAAAAGCCACTAACATACAAAATTTAGAAGGTAAAAAACAAAACCAATTAAAAAAAGACTAAACAAAAAGATAGCAAATATTAAAAAGAAAAATTGCTAGTAGTTCAAGGTCAGTTCGTTGGCCTTTAGGAGTGTTTTCTAGGTGTAGCATGTGAGGCGCCACATCCTGGCCCGGAAGACCATCCTTTATACTCCCTCGGGATCCCTTTGCTCTGCTTCCTCCGCTGCTCCATTGCACGCCCCCAGTGTTTGCCTCAGTGTGGCGGGGTCAGCTCAGTCGCACATCCCCCACTCTATCTCAGGTGCTGTCCCGTGTAGGGCCATGTGTTGGTGCAGGATGTTGCATCTCATAGTGTGGCCAGCTGAATGGTGGACCCAGGTGTACTCCACTAAGACCGTTCTCCTTCTTTTGTTTCAGCTTCCTTCTGGATGTGGTGTGGTGGGTCAGTTCCTTTCCCACTCCAGACGATCTACTTTAGTTTTCTGTGGTATTCCCTTCAAGTGTGGGGGTCGGCCTAATTCTGGTTTGGGCCAGCGTGTCGTCCAGCCTCTTTGTGTAGACCCCTGTACTTTGCGTTGCCCTCCTTGTTTGGTGTGTCGTGGTGGGTCCATATTCATGTTCCAGATCTGTGGGGACACAACAGATACTCTCCCCCAGGTGGGTTAGTACCCTGCCCCACCCCATACCATCCATTCGGATTCTTCCCCTCCAGGTTCTCCCTCTCCCTGCCCCACTACTCCTTCTTTATGCTGGGCTCTCATGTACCTCCCTAAGTGTGGCTTGCCCTCCCTCCAACTATCTATGCTTTCCCCCGTTTATTGTGGGATGGATGTTTATTCTTCTATTTCTGTCATGCTGATTGTACTTACCTCAGGGGACTCATGTTGTACCTGTCCCTTTGGGTCTGGCTTACCTCGCTTAGCATAATTCCTTCCAGCTCTTCCCATGAAATAACGTGTTTCATGTGCTCATCGGTGCTTTTCAGTGCTGCATAATACTCCATTGTGTGTATGTGCCAAAGTTTGCTAATCCACTCGTCTATCGATGGAATCTTAGGCTGTTTCCAAGTCTTTGCTATTGTGAATTGTGCCGCAATAAACATTGGAGCGCATATGACTGGTCGTGTTTTATGTGCTGCTTCAACCGGGTATATGCCCAGTAGAGGGATGGCTGGGTCATAAGGTAGATCAATTTCCATTTTCTTTAGGTATCGCCAAATTGCTTTTCACAGTGGCTGTACAAATCTGCACGACCACCAGCAGTGGAGGAGGGTTCCTGCTTCACCACAGCCCCTCCAACACTTGTTGCTCTCTGATTTACTGATCTGGGCTAGCATCAGGGGTGTTAGGTGGTATCTCATGGTTGTTTTGATTTGCATTTCTCTTATGGCAAGGGACTTCGAGCACTTTCTCATATGTTTATTGGCCATATTGATCTCCTCTCTAGTGAAAGTTCTTCTCAATTCTTTTGCACACTTCCTTAGGGGGTTAACTGTTTTCCTCTTTTTGCAGGTCACGATGGTGTTGCAGATTTTAGTAATGAGCCCTTTGTCTGATGTGTCATTATTAAAAATCTTCTCCCAGTCTGTGGGTTGCCTTGTCACACGCTTGGCTAAGAATTTCGAGGTGCACAGGTGTTTTATTCTTATTAGATCCCATTTGTCGATTTCCAGTTCACCTGTGTGTGTCCCCTTCCCTGTTGCAGTGAGTCATGTGCTCCCTGGGCCAGTGCTCTGAGATTAGTCCCGATTCCCTCCTTAATGGTCCTGATGGTTTAGGGTTTGACTTCTAGATCTGTGATCCACCTTGAGTGTATTCTTGTGCATGGGGTGAGGTAAACGTCTTGTTTCATCATTCTACATGTGGATATCCATTGTTTCCAGCACCACTTATTAAAGAGGGCATCTGCTTCCCACTTGACGTTTTTGGGACCCTTGTCGAAGATCAGTTGTCTATATGCTGATGATTTTACTCCTGGGCTTTCTATTCTTTCCCACTGGTCTGAGTATCTATCATTGTGCCAATACCATGCTGTTTTGACCACTGTAGCTGTGTAGTAGGCATTAAAATCAGGTAGGGCGAGTCCTCCAATTGTGTCCTTCTTCTTGAGAAGTTCTCTGCTAATTCTGGGTTTCTTCCCCCTCCATATGAAGTTGGTGGTCAGCTTTTTCCAATTCTTTGAAGAAGGTTGATGGTAATTGGATTGGTATAGCATTAAACTTGTAGAGTGCTTTAGGAAGAACTGTCATCTTTACTATGTTCAGCCTACCTAACCATGAGCAGGGGAGGGTCATCCATTTGTGAAGGTCACTTTTGGTTTCCTGTAATAGGGTTTTATAATTATGCTTATAAAGGTCTTTAGTATTTTTTGTTAATTATATTCCTAGGTATTTCAGTTTGTTCTTGGCTACTGTGAAGGGTACTTCCCTCTTAATCGGCTCTTCCATGGCCCTGTCCGATGTGTATAGAAACCCTACCGACTTCTGTTTATTGATCTGGTATCCTGCTACTCTTTCAGATTCCTCTATTGCTGTAAGCCAACTGTGGAGTTTTGGGGGTCTTCAATGTATAGGATCATGTCATCTACAAATAGCGATAGTTTCTCCTCCTCCTCTCCCAACTGGATCCCTTTGATGTCCTTCTGCTGTCTTATGTTGTTAGCCAGACCCTCCAAAACGATATTGAATAGAAGAGGGGACAGGGGTCATCCTTGTCTTGTACACTTTTTCAGTGGGATTGTTCTTGTCTTTTCTCCATTGGCTATGATGTTGGCTGTTGGTCTTTCATTGATAGCTTGTATGAGCTTGAGGAACTTACCTTCCAATCCTATCTTCATGAGTGTTTTGATTAGGAATGGGTGCTGGATGTTGTCAAATGCTTTTTCTGCATCTATGGATATTATCATATGGTTTTTATCCTTTTTCTTCTCGATGTGGTGTATGATATTGATGGATTTTCGGATGTTAAACCAGCCCTGCATCCCTGGGATGAATCCTACTTGGTCGTGGTGGATATGTTTGATGTTCCTTTGTATTTTATTGGCCAATATTTTGTTAAGGATTTTTGCATCTATGTTCATTAGAGATATTGGTCTATAATTCTCTACACCTATGGGGTCTTTTCCCTGTTTGGGTATCAAAGTAATGCTGGCTTCGTAAAATGAGTTTGGGAGCTTGCCGTTCTTTCTATGTTATGGAATACTTTGTGGAGGATCGGTGTCAGCTCTTCCCTGAATGTTTGGTAAAATTCTGCTGTGTAGCCATCTGGCCCTGGGGCCTTTTTCCTTGGTAGGTTTTTGATGACACTCTCTATTTGTTCCTTCGCTATGGGTTTGTTGAGGTTCTTGATCTCTGTCTCAGATAATCTAGGGAGAGATTGTTTTTCTAAATATTTATCCATGTCTTCCAGGTTTCTGAATTCATTAGAATACAAACCTTCATTGTACTTTTTGATTATCCTTTTTGTCTCATTGGGGTCTGTTGTTATTGCCCCCGATTCATCCCTCATCCTGGCTATTGATGTTTGCTCCTTTCTATCTTTGGTAAACTTTGCCAAATGAGTGTCAATTTTATTAATTCGTTCATAAAACCAGCTTCTAGTTGTGTTAATCCTTTGCATTGTTCTTTTGTCTTCCCCCTGGTTTAACTCCGCCCTGATTTTTATTATTTCTTTTCTCTTGCTATTGGAGGGGTAGTTCTGTTGACTCTGTTCTAGATGTTGGAGGTCTTGTGTAAACATATCTGTCATATGCCTTTCTTCTTTTTTCATATATGCATTCAGTGATATCAAGCTACCTCTGATAACTGCCTTTGCAGTGTCCCATAAGTTTTGATATGTTGTATGCTCGTTCTCATTAGTTTCTAGAAACTTCCTAATATCCTCTCTGATCTGGACCTTAACCCATTCATGTCGCAGGAGATCGTTATTTATTCTCCAATTGGTTGTCCTTGCTTTTCTGGGTCCCTCTTATTAATCTCCAGCTTTATGGCATGGTGGTCTGAGAAAGACATCTGGATAATATCTATGTGTTTGAATTTACTCAGGCTAGCCTTGTGTCCCAGCATGTGATCTATTCTTGATAAAGATCCGTGTGGATTGGAGAAGAATATGAAACTTTTTGCTTTTGGATGAAAGGCTCTCTAGATGTATATCAGGCCCTGTTGCCTAATTACATTGTTTAGCTCTCTGGCCTCTTTGCTGAGCGTCTTCCCCTGTGACCTGTCTTTCTCTGATAGTGGAGTGTTGAAGTCCCCCACTATTATTGTTGTTTCCGTGATTTCTTCTGTCATTTTTTAATAGTTTGACGAAATTTGCCGCGCCATTATTAGGTGCGTAAATATTCAGTATGCTAAGTGCTTCCTGGGTTACTGAACCTTTGAGCATTATGTAGTGTCCGTCTTTGTCTCTTTTTATGTTTTGCATCTTGAAATCCATTTTGTCGGAGATTAAGATAGCCCCTCCTGCCTTCTTGGAGTTACCATTTGCTAGGTAAACTTTCTGCCAGCCCTTTATTCTCAGCATATGCTTGTCTGCTCGCTTTAGGTGTGTCTCTTGCAGGCAGTAGATTGATGGGTTATGTTTTCTAATCCAGTCCTCCAGCCTCTTTCTTTTAATGTATGAATTGTGCCCATTTGTATTCAGAGTGATTATTACTATCTCTGGCTTCATAGGTGCCATATTCTAGTTTGTGTTTTGGGTCTTTACCTATCTTCTTTTATATCAGTGTACTGCGTTTGAGTGGAGGGTTTCTATCATGTCCTCTTTTCCATCTGAGACCCTGTTGTCCTGGTACGTGTTGCTGGCATGTTGGCTTCTAGATGGAGATGGGCTATATGGTGGTCTCCTGATGGTTCTAGTTGGAGCTTGATCTTTTGGCCATAGTGAGTCAGCCAGTATGTTCTGCAGGGTCGGGTGACTTGCAGCATATTTTTTGAGTTCTTCCTTGTCCTGGAAGACCCTTATCTTACCCTCTATCTTAATGGATAACTTGGCAGGGTATAGGATTCTGGGGGAGGCATTTTTATCTTTCAGTTTTTGGAAGATGTTGCTCCATTCTCTCCTCCTCTTCATGGTTTCTCTTCATAAGTCTGAGCATATTCTTACCTGCGCTCCTTTTTATGTGACTGTCTTCCTTTCTCTTGCTGCTCATAAAATTTTCTCTTTTTCCTCTAAGTTGGATGTTTTTACTATTATATGTCTTGGCGTGTTCTTCTTGGTGTTTAGCTTAGCCGGCGTCCTCTCTGCGTCCTGTATGAGAGTCAGATTCTCCTTTGTTAGGTTGGGAAAATTTTCTTCCAGAAATTCCTTTGCTATCTTGGCTGTCGATTTGTGTGTTATGTTGTGTTCCGGTAGACCGATTATTCGAATATTATTCCTCTTCATAGCATCTGTCATTGATCTCAAGCTGTCTTCTGTTTCTTTAATTTTCCTATCTGATTGTTTTTCTCGCTTGCTTCGTTTGTTTTGAGTGTCCTCTAGTTTACTGATATGGTTCTCAGCTTCCTCAAGCCTAGATGTAGCTTCTGTGACCTTTTGTGTGGCCTGTGCTACCTCCTCTGTTAGTTTCTGCAGTTCCTTTTGGTGGGTAGAATTCATCCCCTCTATTGAGGACTTAATCCCCTCTATTGTGCATTTCATCCCCTCTATAGTTACATCCTTATTCTGGTTTGCTTCTCTTAGCTCCTGTATTACTGCAAGCAGAGTTCTGAAGATTTCCTTTTGTGGCTGATCTATATCTGTTTCCTCTATGAGTGACGTTAGGTCTGTTAAAGTGCCTCGTTTCTCTGATTTTTTGTTGGGAGTGATGTGGTCTGTTGATTTTTCCTTGATCCTTTCATAGGCCCCATGCTTCTGGGAGACAGGAGTAACCTTATCTATGTTACTGTTAAGGATTCTTTCAGGCAATTGCCTATGCCCTCCTGTAAGGGTGGGTCAGACTGCTGTGTAGACCGAGTTCCCTGTCGGGTTGGTGACCCGCAGTGCCGAGATGTTTCAGCAGCTGGAGTGGGTGCTGGGGCCTCAGTGAGTGCCCTCAGGCTGCTTTGACCAGGGGTGACAAGGTACCCTTAGCAGCCCCCTTTATGGGAAGGGGGGGTTAGTAATAAAAGAATTTAAAAAGTTAATGATATAAAAATAGTTTTTGACGGAATATTGGGCAGAGGAAGAAAAAATTGGAGGGAGGGGGAAGAGAATCTATAATAGAAGAGGGACAAGCTGTGATACTAGTAGAGGTGGAAGGAGAAGAAAAAAGATAGTGAAGGAGAATCTATAGAAAAGGGGCCGAAGAGAAGTATAAGCATTAGTGAAAAAGTAGGAAGGAAGGAGAGAGAAAATACAGCACAGAAAGTAAAAGAAAGGGAGGAAGGAATAAAAAAAACAAACCAAAACACAAAAAAGAAAAAAACACACGCACACACACAAAAACCTATGCTAGATGGAGGATGGGTGAATGTGTATGTCTGAAAATTTCCCCCTTTCCCTCTAAGCGCCGGTGATGCCTAATAGAGCGCAGAGGTGGCTGAGTTCGTATTGTCCCACGATGTGGTGCTGATCTATGTGTTGTTGGTAATGCTCTTCAGCTCAGCAAGACCTCCCAGGTGAGCCGCTCCCCACTGGCAGTCCTTGTGTTCTAGCTGGGAAGTGCTAGGGCAGCTAAGGGTACTGTGTGGAGGCACAGGCCACCGTGCCCGTCTCCTGTGGTGGCTGGGGAGGGCTGCGGCAGGCTTAGGGCTGGCACTGGGGACCCCACAGGGCCCCCAGGTGGTGAGAGCCGGCTGGAGCTCACCGACGGCTCCGCAGGGACTGCAAAGTCGAGTCGCAGGCTCCGCTGCAGGTGGAATGTTAGATCTGCCCAGGCTGTGAGCGGGCGCGGTAAGCCCCTCGGACAGCCACGCAGACAGCGGCGTGAAACTGCAGGGGACAATGGTGCCCGTCCTCCGCCCCGGCTCAGTGCTCAGAACCGCGCGGACAGCGGCGGCTTGGCGCGAGACCACAGGGTCAATGGTGCTCGTCCTCCGCCCCGCTCAGAGCCCAGAACCGCTCGGACAGCGGCGGCTTGGCGCGAAAATGTAGGGGGCAATGGTGCCCATCCTCCGCTCAGGCTCAGAGCCACGGCCGCCGGGGTCCCCTCAGCATCCTGGGGAGGGTACCTACTCTTGTGTCTGGCGCTGGGAGGGACCCTCGGCGGGCTGACTCAGCAGCGTGGGCCGCGGCGCTCCACGGGAGCGCAGGTTCCAGGACATGCGTGGGTTGGGCTATGGCTCCCGCCAGCAGGAAGTGCTCAGCGCAGGGGCCCGACCTGGAGTGGAGCTGGCACTAGGCTGCCGGGGGTCAGCGGGGGTGGGCGGCTAGCACACGGAGGGCCGGTGGAGAGTTCTGCGGCAGCGGTGGGGGTGGATGGTCCCCCGTGGGGGTTGCCAGACTACCCGCGGGTCCGCTCCCCGGAGATTGGATGAATGGCAGGAGGGACGCGGGCCCTAGGGCAGATCGTTGCCCTGCGGGGAGAGGGGAACCTCGGGAGAGAAAAGCTTCTCTCCCAGTGGGGATCCGCGAGTGGGCCGCTGGTGTAGGGGAGCGCGTCACCTGCTGCGCCTGTCTAGGCAGGGCAGGCAAGCGACTCTGGGCTGGGTTCTGGTTTGGGGATGGAGCTTAGGCTAGTCGCCAGTGAGCTCGCGGCAGCTTAGTGACCAGAGATGTCCCACAAGTCCGGTCCTCTATCACCTAGACCCCTGCTCAGGACAAATGTGTGGGGTGGGACTGGGGTGCTGTCCCAGGGGGATATTTCACTCACCAGACTCCTACTATTCAGCTACCTGGTCACCAAATCCGCTTTGTTTGGAGGAGCTCTCAGTGTATGCGGGTGTCCCCATCGGCCATCTTCCCGGACTCCTCTTACTCTTCTATTTACTCACTGTGTAACCTTGGGCTGATCATTTGACCTCTCCATGCCCTGACCTCCTCTGCCAAATAACAATAGTACCTGCTTCATACTAGCATTTGTTGAGTTGGAAGAATTAATAATTTTGCAGGATTGACCCTCATCGCAGCCACTGGCCCCAAAAGGGATACAGCTGCTGTGCTGTGCGTCAAAATGCCGCAGCAACGCATGGTGGCAGGGCCCATGCAGGGCTGCGCAGCAGGCGCGGGAGCGCATGAGGCAGGCAAGGAATCTGGAGCTTGCACAGGGGGCCCTGGTCGGCAAGCCCTGCTGCACCACTGAGCGCGGGAAGTCTGCACACAGCAGGCCCGCTGCATTGTGGGCAGTGCAAGTGTAGAGCCCAGCATCCTTGGGCCGCGCATTGTACAGTATTAGCTGCCTGATGCTGGTGACCACCACATTGCCTTACATCTGGTCCAGGCGCAGGATTAGGTTCTCAGGCTGCTCACCCTGCTGCTCCCAGGTGATGGCGGGTAGGGGGCGCCCGAACTGAAATCAAAGTGCAGGCTGGCCATGCCCCCAACAGCCACAGCCTGCTGTGAGGAGGGGTTGCTGTAAAGCATGGCAGTTCTGGCGCATCAGGTGACGTCCCTTGTGTGGTGCAAGCATGTGGTCTTAGGCAGCTCCTGCGTGGTCCCTGGGTTGGGTGCACTGTGGGGTCTGGAGGTTGGGGCTGCTCGGGGAGCAGCCCAGCACTGCCTTGCAGGGCATGATGCACAGGCACAGGCCGCACAAGCACGCGGTGAAGTTGGGCTCCTTGCTCAGCGCTCGAGGCAGAGGCACATGGCTGCCAGTCCCAGATGCAGCAGTCGGAGCCCTGCTGCGTGAACACTAAGCCCTCACAAGAGGCAGCGGCTGGTGCTGTGGGCCCCTGGGACTGAAGTGCACCACCACGCACCTCCGCAGGCCACACACTTTGGGGCAGCCTCGCTCTAGTCCTGCGCAGTCCTGAGGATAGAGGGGGTGGCTCAATGTGGGACCACTGATGCTTTTCTGCCCCTGCCAGGACCGGTCCACACACCTAGCCTTCCAATCCAAGACTAGGATTCTAGTGGTACATGCGCTCCCGAATCAGCCTCACTATTCTATTTACAAGCTTGTCTGCTTTCTGGAAAGCTGATGAGTCATGCTCCTCTTGTTGGGTGACCAGAGTTACTGCCCCCCTTCTTAGGGCCACCTCCACTCCCTCACCCAGTCAAGTTTCATTCTTCCAGGCCCAGAGCCTTCACCCCACTGCTCCCAGGATGCCTGTCTCACTCCCTAGACCCACTTTCATAGGCCAGAGTGCAGCACTAAGAGGTCTCGGTGTTCAGGTTGGAAGGGGTGGGATCCCAGAGTATGGGGATCCAGGGGTAGAGCCTGCATGGTACCCCCAAAGACCTATCCCCTGATGGTGTTCTGTTGCTCTCCTCCCTTTAAAAAAATGTGTAGGACTTACGACATTGTCCGGCAAATGGTAAGTGCTAAATTCTACTTCCTTACATAAAATTCATTCATTCAACATTTATTGAGCACTTATTATGGGTCAAATACTCAACCAGGCAGTGAGAATACAAAAATTATGGAAATGTGGCCACCCTTTAGGGAGTTCATATTGGAATGTGGGAAGCGGGCTTATGAGCCATTAATCCAAATAAATATTGAATCAGGGAAATGCATAAAACATGAAGGCAAAGGGAACATGGACAGTGGAGCCAGAAGACAGACTTCCGAAGCCTTTACAGAAGACGTCGCCTTTGTGCTGGCTCTCCAAGCAGGGGCTGCATTGGCACTCCCGACAGGCACAACGCCTCATCAGAGCCACGGGAGTGTGGAAGCACACGAAATGTTGTGAGAATTCAAGGTCTACCTGTGACTGTCATGTCAGATGGGACACAGGAATGATAGATCCAGAAACATTGCTCAGAACCGATTTTGAAAGGCCTTGAATTCCAAGTTACTAAGTTTGAATTTTACCCTATAAAATCTTGCCTTAGATCAAGGTCCCCAGAAGCCAACTATGAGCATGATTCTTATGAAAATGATTTATTAGGTGCTACCAGGAAAAGCTAGAAAGGGATAGAAAAAAAGGTATACGGCAAACAAACCAAATAAGTCAAAGTGTGCTACCAAGTGCTATTAGAGACAATTTAGCTCAATCTTTCAGGGTCACTCTGGAGACTGGAAAAGTGACTCCTCAAGCGTGGTCTCCATGGAAGTAAGAGAATAAGAGACTTGTAGCTACTCACCCCTCAGTCACTGTTTCTGGGCTCCCCTGGGCACTCTATGGAACAGGGAGTTGTTCAGGCAGCCTGGGGTCATGAGAGGGTCTGAGAGGAGCATCTGCAGAGTTATGAAGAATCATTGACATTTTAAAACAAGACAATGATACAGTCTAATCCCTATGTCGGAAATCTAACTGGTAAAGGCACACAAAATTGGAGATGCATCTAAGGGTGAGAAAATCACTCAGACAACCATGGTCATGGTCCAGGCAAGAGCTACTGCAGGTACAAACAAAGGTTACAGGTGAGGATGAACTAGAGAGGAGGAAGCGAATTGGAGAAGCATTTATGGCTAGGACCTGATGATCATTTGAATTTCAGGACGAGGTAGCTAACTTGTGTAGCCATCAAGGACGAAGGGACACAAAGTACATTTGCCAAGAAAGATGGGAGAATGATGTTGAGCATGTTGGATACCTGGAGGACACTCAGCTAGAAACACCCAGCGGATTGGTGTAAATGTGGGCTTGGACATCAGGAGAGAGGCCTTGGCTAGAGCCATACATTTGGAAGGCATCGACAGGTAGATGTCAGTTGTTGTTCTTGTTAGGTGCAGTTGAGACACTTCTGACACATTGTGACCCTATGCACAACAGAATAAAACCCAACCCAGTCCTGCACAATGCTTACAATTGTTCTTATCTCTAAGCCCATTGTTGCAGTCGCTGTCTCAATCCATGTTGAGAGCCTTCCTCTTTTTCACTGCCCCTCCACTTTACCAAACATGATGTCCTCCAGGGACTTGTCTCTCCTGACAATATGTCCAAAGTACATGAGATGAATTCTTGCCGTGCTTGCCTCTAAAGAGAATTCTGAGTGTACTTTTCCCAAGATCTGTTTGTTCTTCTGGCAGCCTATGGTACTTCCGAAAACTTTTCCATAATTTGAATGTATCACTTATTCTTCCATCTTCCTTATCCAATGTCCAACTTTCACATGCATATGAGATGATTGAAAATACCATGACTTGGTCCAGGAGAACTTTTGTCCTCAAAGTAACATGCTTTATTTTCAAACTTTAAAGAAAATTTGTGCAGCAAATATTTCCATCGTAATGCTTCATTGGATCTCTAGATTGCTACTTCCACGAGCATTAATTGTGGAGCCAAGAAAAATGAAATGCTTGAAAAATTAAAACTTTTCCCCATTTATCATGATGTTATCCATTGGTCCCGTTGTGAGGATTTTGGTTTGCTTTATATTGAGTTATAATCCACACTGGAGCTTGCTATCCTTGATCCTCACCAGTTGTTATTTTTAGGTCAAGTCAGCTCTGACCCAAAGCGACCCAATGCACAGCAGAACAAAACACTGCACTGTCCGCTGTTGCCTTCACAATTGTTCCTATACCTGAGTCGATGGTTGTAGCTATAGTGTCAATCCGTCTCAGGAGAGTCTTCCTTTTTTTCACTGCTCTTTTACTTTATCAAACATGTCCTCCTGCAGGGACCGGCCTCTCCTGGCTATATGTCCAAATTGAAGTCTTGCCATCCTTTGCCTCTACGCAAGTGCTTCAAAGTGTAAGGCACCTTGCTTGATCTTAATTCTTATAACATAAATCGTTTTGTCTTTTTAGGAGTCCATTTACCTTTCTATATTCCTCCCCAGCACCACAACTCAAATGCTTCTATTCTTCTAAAGTCTTCCTTATTCAATGTCCAATGTTCCCAAGTGTATGATGGGATAGAGAAGACTGTGACTTTGAGGACTAAGGTGTGCCTGACCCAAGTTACGGTCTGATCTTCAATCTAAAGCAGTCTTGAGCAGCAGATTTACCTAAAGCAGTACGCCTTTTGGTCTCTCAACTGCTGCTTCCGTGAACATTGATTGTTCATCCAAGTAAGACACAGTCCTTGACGACTAAAATCTTTTCTCCATTTGTCATGGTGTTACCTATTGGTCCAATGGTGAGGATTTGGGTCTCCTTTACAATTATTTGTAACCCACACTGAAGGCTGTAATCCTTGATCTTCATCAGCAAGTGCTTCAAGTCCTCCTCCCTTTCAGCAAGCAAGGTTGTTGAATATCTGTATATTTCATGTTTTTAGTAAGCCTTCCCTTCAATCCTGATACCACATTCTTCTTCATGTAATCTAACTTCTCTGATGATTTGCTCAACATACAGATTGAAAAAGCATGGTGAGAGGATTCAACCCTAACACCTTTCGTGACTTTAAGCCATTCAGTTTGTCCTTATTCTGTTAACAGATCTACCTCTTGATCCATGTACATATTCTGAACATTGTATCGTGTTCTGCAAGTCCATTCTCCTTAAAGTTATCCACAGTTTATTATGAATCACAGAGTTGAATGCCTTTGCATAGTCAATGAATCACAAGTAAACATCTTTCTGGTATTCTTTGCTTTGAGCTAAGGTCCATCTGACATCACCAATAGTATCCCTTGTTTCACGTCCTCTTGTAAATCCAGCCTGAACTCCTGGAAGCAGTTCCCTGTCAATATACTGCTGCAACCATTGTGGGATGATCTTTAGCAAAATTTTACTTGTGCGAAATATCAATGATATTGTTCTATAGTTGGAGCATTTTGTTGGATTACCTTGCTTTGGAATGGGGACAAATATTGATCTCTTCCAAGCAGTTGGCCGAGTAACTCTCTTCCAAATTCCCTAGCATTGATGAGTAAGTGCTTCCAGTGCTTTTCCAGCTTGCTGAAACATTTCAATGGATATTCCATCAATTCCTGGAGCTTTGTGCTTGGCTAATACTTTCAGTGAAGTTTGAAATTCTTGCTTCAGCACCATTGGTTCTTGTTCATATGGTGCTTCCTAAAATGGTGGGATGTTGACTAGTGCTTTTTTGTATAGTGACTCTGTGTAGTCTTTTCATCTTCCCTTGATGCTTCCTGTATCATTCATTATTTTGTTTACAGAATCTTTAAAGATTCCAACTTGAGGCTTGAATTTTTTTCCTTGACCTTATGCAGAGCTTCTTCATCAGTAGGAACCAGAAAAAAGAGAACACCTAAGAGTGCAAGCTATTGAGATGAGGAAGTGCGATTGATTGACCTGTATACTTCCCCACATAAAAATATGTTGAAGTACGAGCCCACTTAAAACTCATTGTCATCAAGTTGATGCCGACTCATAACGACCCTATAGGATAGGGTAGACTTCCCCGGTGGGTCTCCAAGACTGTAATTTTTTATGAGATTAAAACAGCTCCATTTTTCTTCCTAAGTGCAGCTGGTGGTGTCCAACTAATGACCTTGAGGATTGCCGCTCAACTAGGCATGGTGAACATGACCTCATTTGGACGGGGGATTTAAACATGCCTAATTAGTTATACAAGGAGATCATTAGACTGAATCCAAATCGTGTATAACAGATGCCCTCATGGGAAGAGAAGGGACACAGACCAATTCAAATGGAAAACTGTCAAGTGAAGAGAGAGGCAAAGATTGGAGTTGTGCTGTCATCAGCTAAAATTTTGCTGAGGCTACAAGAAGAAACAAAAAATTCCCTAGAGCGTTTGTAGTAAGCATGGCCCTGCTAACACCTTGACTTCAGTCTTCTAGCCTCCAGAACTATGAGAGAACTAAGTGTCTCTTGTGAACTGGTGGTGATTTGTTACCATAGTCCCAGGACACTCATGGAGCCTGGAAAAAGTGAGTATTAAGGAACGTATAGCACTAGAAGAGGCATGTTTCAAGAGGCAAGGTAAAAGAAGCACCAAATAGGAAAGCATGCTCCCTTGGCATTTAATGATACACAGAGGTCACTGGAGGTCAAAGGATGAGCAGAGGTCATTAGGTTAGACTATATTCCAAAAGCATTGACCCCCCCCCCCTCAGAGAAACCATGATGAAGGGGGAAACCATATTGTAAGAGGTTTAACAGGAGGGGGAAGAAGAATACAGGTGGCAAGTGAAAGCGTGATCTGTGGACCTGCAGCCTCAGCATCATCTGGGAGCTTGTTAAGCACAAACAGAGCATTCTTGGGCCTCACTCCAGAACTACTGTATTTAGAATCTGAAGGTAAAATCCAACAATCTGTCTTAAGAAATCCTCCAGGTGATTCTGATGCCTGCTCATGTTTGAGGCCCACTAATGTCTACAACCTTAAAGAAGTTTGGGAGCACAAAGCAATATGACAGCTACCTACAGGGGAGCCAGAAACCGGTACTCATCACCTGTCAGTTTGTTGTACTGCAGTGTCTTGTGTATTGCTGCGATCCTGGAAGCTATATTATTGGTATTTCAAATACCAGCAGGGTTACCCAAGGTTAACAGTTTCAACAGAATGTCCAGACTAAGAGCAGACGACATAGAAGAAATAGGCTGTCCACTTTTGAGGACTTAGCCACTGAAAACGTTATGAATAACAAAGAATAGACAACCAAAAAATTATCAGATGACATAGATAAGACTGGCATCCACCCGCAAATGGCTAAGATGAGTGCCCACTGGATATGTGACTTCTATTTCTTTGGGAGCACAGACTCATCACATGGGCTAAAATTGTGAATTGTCTCTCTCCATCACAGCATGTTATAATAAAATAGTGACCGATGATTGCCGTGTGTATCCAGCATGAAATATACCATCAACTAGGTCACAAAAACCAATTGAACCTCTGTGTTTACACAGGCAGAGAAGTTGAAAAGCTAAAATGAGTTTGTTGCGACAAATGGTGCAATAGAACCCAAATTCTCATTCCTAATGTCCAGCATCACTCTAGTTTGTTGTTATTATTTTTGTTGTAAACCATCCACCCCAAACTAGTGCATAAAATATAAGGAGTGGGGAGTGGGAGGTGATCCTGGAGACGGATGGCAAGAAGTAGCTCTTTGGGTTGGAGGGAACCTGTGAGCAGCTCAAGTACCTGGTGAGCCAGGAGTGCCTGGCTTCCCTGATTCCTGAACAGGACAAAGAGCCAGTTCAAGGTCTGGTTCCAGAACCAATAGACCAGGTGCTGCAAGTGCCACATGGTGGAGATGTGGTTGGTCAAGAGGAGGCAGCCCTTTGATACGGAGAATCTGAGGAGGGTAGCTCAGGCACAAAGGGTGGTGATGAGTAAATCAGCTTCTGAGACCCCAACTTGAGCGATGGAAAGATTCTGTGGGTGTTGAAGTGCAAAGGTTGCCCTGGTTAGCCCACATGGCAGCTTCTAATCAAAACTGTGGCTTCTGAAGGGATCTGCTGGGCCAGTGAAATTCAAAACAGGGAGGGCAGCTCAGAAGGTGATGGTGACATTTTTGGTTTGGGGATCTGACAGGGATCATCTGGATAGATTCTCTCAAGGGACACAGTACGATCAAAGAACATGTCAAAGCAAGTGATCCAAGTCCCCAAATGATGCCAAAACGACCCTGATGGACATGGTATGTCGTGTGACTAGAAGTGTATTGAGCAGAGAAAACCTCAGAGAATAATTACAGAAGTCTGTAGAGCAGTGGTCAGGGATACACTGCGGGTCTCTCGGTCCATGCATGTGGCTCTGAAGTAAAATGGAAACCTTTCAAGGACAGTTATTATTCAGATACCCAAGCACTCCCTCAATGCATGAATACTTTCTTTTATTAAATTTTCACTGTGTGATGCTCACTCTCCCGACACAACTGCTGAAGCCAAAGTGGGTGAACAAGTAAATGTGGTGAAGAGAGCCGATGGTGCCCGGCTATCAAAAGAGATAGTGACTGGGGTCTTAAAGGCTTGAAGATAAACAAGGGGCCATCTAGCTCAGAAGCAACAAAGCCCACATGGAAGAACACACCAACCTGTGTGATCGCGTGGTCCCAAAGGGATCAGTTATCAGGCATCAAAGAACAAAAAATCATATCATTGGCTGCACACCTCCCTGATACGATCACCGAAGACAAACAGGTACATAAGCAAATGTGGTGAAGAAAGCTGATGGTGCGCAGCGATCGAAAGAGATAGTGTCTGGGGTCGTAAAGGCTTGAAGGTGAACAAGCGGCCATCTAGCTCAGAAGCAATAAAGCCCACATGGAAGAAGCACACCAGCCGGTGCGATCATGAGGTGCCAAAGGGACCAGGTATAAGGCATCATGCCCCCCAAAAAAATATATATATGTGTGTGTGTGGTATATATATATATATATATATATATATATACATACCATAGTGAATGAAGGGGGAAGTGCAGAGTGGAGACCCGAAGCCCAAGTGTCGACAACTGGTGATCCACTCACGGAGGGGTTTAGGAGAGGAGACGGGTCAAGCAGGGTGCAATGTAGTACCGATGAAGAACACAGCTCTCCCCCAGATCCTGGATGCTTCCTCCCCCCAACTACCATGATCCGAATTCTACCTTGCAGGACTGGATAGGGCAGAGATTGTACACTGGTGCATATGGGAACTGGAGGCACAGGGAATCCAGGGTGGACTATTCCTTTAGGACCAGGGGTGTGAGGGGCGATGCTGGGAGATTGGAGGGTGAGTGGAGGAGCTGATTAAAAGGATCCACATGTGACCTCCTCCCTGGGAGATAGACGGCAAAGAAGGGGGGGGAAGGGAGACTCCGGATAGGGCAAGATATTACAAAATAACAATCTGTGGATTATCAAGGGCTCAGGAGGGAGGGGGTAGCGGGGAGGGAAGGGAAAAAAAAGAGGACCTGATGCAGAGTGCTTAAGTGGAGAGCAAATGCTTTGAGAATGATTGGGGCAGGGAATGTGTGGATGTGCTTTATACAATTGATGTATGTATATGTGTGGATTGTGATAAGAGTTGTATGAGCCCCTAATAAAATGTAAAAAATATTAAAATATATTTTTATTTCTTTGAAATAATTTTTCAATTGTTGTGAGGGACAAATTTGGCTCTTCTATCTCAAAACTTTGCCTCCTGGATGTAGACCAAGAAGGAGGCTATGTCTAGACACAGTCGCCTCACATATTGATATTTTTGCTTAAAAAGTGTCTGTGGTATTGGAGCAATGCTTTCTGACTTACCCGCACATACTTTTACAGAATAAGTGATGAACCAGCTGCTTTGAATGGTGAACACAGGGAAGCTGGGAAGGGTGAGGACCAGAATGAATCACTAGACAATAAATAATGTAATACATCTGCGTCAGGACCTTGGCTCCAGAGTTACAACTTCAGTGCTGTGCAGCACATGTCTTCTGTTTTGAAACACAATTGCAGTCAATTATTATCTTCCTCATGAGTCATTATTTCCTATGGCTCTGGGGATGGCAGTACTAAGCTAGCAGATTCTTCTGTGGGCTTGACATCAGGCAATGGCTTATGATGGAGACATCTCACACAGCTTCCCCACTGGTAAGTACCAGACAATGGCCACTGGTGTTTGCTGGGACTTTAAGGGGGACTATTGTCAGCATCTGCATGTGGCCTCTACATCACACTTCCTCACAGCAAGGCGACTGGACTCCGAAGGTCTTGTGCAGAGAAGGAGCCAGGTGGGAGTTATATTTCCTCACCTCAACTGCCATATTTTACTCCTGGAGAGCCATAAGGCCGGCGTGCGTTCAAGGGAAGAAACATAAACTCCAACTTTGGATGGGGAATGACAAGATTCTGCAAGACCTTGTAGGGAAGAAGCAATCCCTGGAAGGCATTTTGTGAGCTACAGTCTGCCCCAGGACATAAACCTTAACTGGGAAACTCAATGATTGCCTTGCACACTCTGGCTGGTGAGTTCCAGTGACTTTCTTTGAAGGAAGGGAAGGCAAATTTGGAAGGGAACCCTCAGAAGCCCCCAAGTGACCTGAATGCGCACCTTGGGAGACATCCACTGAGCATTCCTTCCTCCTTCAGGGATTAAGCTGGGGGAGAGAATGGTTGCTGGGAAGACAAAAGGAATTGACTAACACTCTGGAATTACATCACTCCCTCTCTTTGTTCATTTTTCACTATTCTTTTCTTTTGTTGAATTTATCTTGTCCTTACTCTCCCCTAGGACCTTCCACTTAGATATGGGGTTGGGGTGAGGGGTTGATTGATCTGTGCTGAAATCAGGGAGGGTGGTAGTAATAGAAGGATCACCTTACTCTCCCATAGTTTCCATAGCAACCGGGACCAATTGGTGGGATCAATGGGCAGATAAATGCCGCATTGGGGGGTTCGGTGCTTGGTGGAGGTGAAGGCTGATGTATCTAGAGTGGAGAGAGGAAAACAGCCTGGTGGGCAAATGTTGTTGGAGATGGCTTTGAGACTAGCCTCTGCTGGTCTCTTGCTCCTCACTCTCCCCTTGGTAGTGGCATGTGTGTGTGTCCCCACCTGCCATCCCTTCATCCCCACTTGGAGCCCTTCTGGCTATTATTTCCTCATGGCAAAACTGTCAGCTCATCATCCTGCTTTCTTCCATTCATGCTTCTTTAGCTCTGTGTTGACTTCTAACTGGAGAGAATCAGAAAAGTCAAGTCGCCTCCCCACAGGGCCTTTGCTGAAGGAGACAGCCCAGATCTGTGCTGCAATCTGGGTACGGAATCTCTCCTAGCTCACTCTCCCACTTCTCCTTAACAGGTTTTTCCTGCCACTGCTCCTGGCTGGACGGGATGGAGTGTTCAAGTGATGCCACAGAAGTCACAGCAAATGAACCAAGGGACTCGGCAAAGGCCATTCATGAGGTGGAATATGCTATAAGCTCTTGAATGGGAGGCCACCATTCTGGCAGTGAACATGGTCCTATGGACCCTCCTCGTGCTAAGGCTTTAGTGCAGTCCTACCTGACTGAGTGCTCCCCAAGTGAGTTCCTCCTGAAAGTGAAGGAAGGCTTATCCTTCTTTAGCTTTGAAGCTACTCCGTCTTCTCCTGGTGGATTCATATATTGATGATCTTCGCTTCCTGATTCCTGAGCTCAACTGTGATGACTGATAGCTTCATGGCCAAGGACACTGACACAGCTCTGTATTCTCTATTCACTCTCTTTGTTTCCCATTGGTTTCCTTTTGTCTAATTGTGGAAAAGAAATCCCTGGGGATGGTTTGTTCTAGAGTAAAGTTCTTCCAATTCACTAAAGGAGGGTATAGAGAAATGCAAAGTTAACTGGAGTCTCTCCAGCATGCACTGGCACCCCAAGGGGGCTGCATAGGTCTCAATCAAAGGTGGAGGTCTGCTGCCTCACCCCTAGACAGGGAACACATCATGGGCAGGAGCCAAGTGCTGTTTCTATCTAGACCTTCAGGGTCTTCGCAGTGCCTGGCTCATAGAGGAAATGAAAAATGCTTGTTTCTTCTTAACAAGTCAGAGATTTACTATTGTTGTTAGGGTCGGTCCTGTTGGTTCCCACTCATAACAACCCTATGTCAAACAGAACACAACGCCACCCGGTACCATCATCACAATAGTTCTCATGTTTGAGCCCATTATTGCAGCCCCAATGTCCATCCATCTCATGAGAGCCTTCCTCTTTTCTATTGCCCCTCCACTTTACCAAGCACGATGTCCTTTTCCAGGGCCTGGTCTCTCTTGACAGTATGTTGAAAGTACATGTCCAAAGGGTGGTAAAATCTGGCCATCCTTACTTCTAAGGAGCATTTGGCCTGTGCTTCTTCCAAGACAAAATTCTTGGTACTTCTGGTAGTCCATGATACTTTCAATGTTTTTTTCTTTCCCTAGCACCATAATTCACATGCATCGATTCTTCTGTGGACTTCCTTATTTAATCTCCAAATTTTACTTGCACAGGAAGTGTTTGAACATACTATGGCTCGTGTCAGATGCACCTTAGTTCTCAAAACAACATCCCTGCTTTTCAATACTCTAAAGAGGTCTTGTGAATATTTACCCAATACAATGCTGTGCATTTTTTAAGCTCTTGACTGTTGTTTGCATGAGTGTTGATCATGGATCCAAGGAAGAGGAAATCCTTGACCACCTCACAATTCTACATCTAAGCATATTCCTCAAAGAATAACAAACAGAAACTCAATGAGATAGTGCTACACAAGTTCACTGCAGCACTACCCACAAGAGCTGAAAGGTGGCTATTACCAAAATGCCTGGCCTCCAAAGAATGGATAAACCAAACAAAAATATCTAAGTCATACAATGGAATATTATTTAGCCTTTAAAAAGGAATGATGCTTTGGAACATGCTACACCATGAAGGGACCTTGAAAACCTTCTGGTGAGTGAAACAAGTCAGACCAAAATGAGACATTGATATGAAATATGCAGAATCCATAGGCAAATCCGTAGAGACAGCAAGCATAGTCGCTGTTGATAAGGGCTGGGTGACGAAGGCAATGGAGAGTGACTGGTTAATGAGCACTGACTGCGTCTCCATGCAGAGTGATCCAAATGTTCTGGAACTAGATGGGGGTGATGGTTGTACATCATTTTGAATGTTCTTCACTGGATTGTACAGGGAAAAAGAAAAAATGCTCGGCTTATGTCACTGCCAGAAAAGAGGAGGTGTGGGAGGAAGGTTATGTGACTTTGTAGTCAGAACTCCAGAGCCTCGAAGCACTCTGCTGATTTTCTTTAGATGCCTTTGCTCCCACATACGCAACAACCCGTTCCCCTATTTTAGCATTGAAAGTCCCTCCACCCAGGCCAACTGGTTTGATCATGTATTCGATTTGCATGCAGCCCCTCCCCTCTCCTGAGGGGTAGCCTCAGTGAAGGCACTGACAGGCTCAAAATCTTGGTTTCCTGACCTGTGCGTGTGCTGGAAAGTTTACATTGGATGATAAATAATAACACTGATCGCAATGAACAATTATAAGCACTTACTATGGGCCAGACATTGTTCCTCAGTGCTTCTAGCAGGCACACAAATGCCATGTCCTTGGGGCCTACAAGAACTCAGATTCCACTTCAGCAGATCTGAAGCAAGCTGTGAGAAATGGAGTTTCTAACTGTGACAACAGTGAGGACCAGGATTCTAAAAAGGACTGAGGCATTCAAATGACCGTGATGGCAAAGACCATGTATTGTGTATACTGTGGGTGGCCAAAAGAATGAGCAAATCAGTCCTGGAGGAAATCGAACCAGGACATTCTTCGAAGAATGTTCCTAGAAGATAGAATGGCAAAATTTTGTCATGCTGATTTTGGACATGTCGTTAGGAAAGACCAATTGCGAGACGAAAACATCATGTTTGGTAAAATATTGGATCTGGGGAAACTCTTCATGACACGGACTGGCACAATAACCGCAACAATGACCTCAAACCTGCCAATGGGCAGGAAGATTGCATAGGATCTAGCAGTAAATTGTCCTATCCAGCATAAGGTCAAAAGGAATCAAATTTGCCTTGCTGGCGACTAACAACAACAAGGTCTATCATTCAATGTCAACCTCGAACACACAACCTAAGACCTATTTTTCACTTCCCTTGTACACACAGCAGAACAAAGGGGGTTCAATGATTTTTCTGAGGTTATAGAGCTAGAAGGACGTAGAGCCAAGACTGGACAATGGAGCGATTTGACACCAGAGACATTAATCTTAAGCAGGACCTTTGTCTCCCACAAAGATCATAGGCATATCCATAACGGACTTGGCACAAGCTCTTCCACGTGGCAACCTTTCAGCAGATAGTTGCTATCTTAGTGCCATCTAGTTGACACCAAATCAGCGACTGTATAGGGCAGGGTAGAACTGTCTATGTGGGTTTCTGACACTAAATATTTACAGCCGTAGAAATCCTCATCTTTCTCCCACAAAAGTCCGTATGATTGTTATTAATTGGGTCAGAAGTCACTTTAATGGTGACCAAATCCTTCCTCTTCTTGGATTCAACATTATACCCCACTGCTTCTAATAGCTCCTCTACCCAAACCAAAACAGGCATGAGAGAGTTGATTCTGACTCATGGTGCCTTATGTGTGGATTCCATAGGACTTTCAAGACTATAGGCTTTAAGCAGGTTTCCAGGCCTTTCCTCCATGGTGCCCCTGTGTGGGTTCCAACTGCCAATGATTTGTTGAATAGTTAAGTGTGGAACTCTTTGCCCTCCTCCAGGAACTCCAATACCCTTGAAGCTCTCTATTCACAAAGGACTGTCCTTCCAACCTAGGCACAGAGTGCTTGTCTTCTCTCTCTTGTTTTCTTTTTCATCAAGTTGTTTGGGACTCCCCAGGAGTTGGGTCCCAGGGACATATTTATATGTCCCTGTCATCTACAACATGATCATGATAAATGGAGAAAATACTGAAGTGATCAGTGCTATCTTCTTGCTGCGATCCACAATAAATGATCACGCGAGCCCCAGTCAAGAACCCAAAGGATGTATTGCATTGGGTAAATGTGCTCAATGAGACCTCTTCCTTTTTAAATTTTTTTGCAGCTGGGAAAGAGAAAGGGGAGATGGGCTCTTCTCCCAAGTTGGCATCCCTGCCAGGGCACCCCCTACTCAAATCTGGCAACTTCACTCCCGAATAGAGTTCCCTGCTACTCCTGTAGAACTGCCCCATGGAAGGACCAATGGTCCAAAGATTCAGAATGGAGAAGACAAGTGCCAAAAGCCATAGCCTAGCCCTTCACAGCCAGAGTGTGACCCTACAAGGGCCCCCACAAAAAGACACTTTCTAGGGATCTTAAGTTGTTGGGGCTTAAGGGGAGGGGAGTGGGGCTCTAGAAAGCTAGGATCCCATTCCAGGCTGTGGGCACATATCCCGAGCCCTTGATAGGGAGGCCTCACGTACCAGTGGGTACAATGGAGTTCTGGGTATATGGGCCTGTGGTAGGGAAGCCACCTTGGGGGCTGGACCAACCCAGAGCATCCCAAGTTGGATGGGGTGCAGGGGCCTGGGCAGGGTCCCTCCTCCTTTCCATCCCTCATGACCAACCAGACTAACAAAGTCTTGGGCAGGGAGGGGGCCTGGAGCAGGACCAGGGTTGGGACAGGGGGCCTGGAGTGAGGTCTCAGGTGGGTGAGCCAGGCAGGGCAGGAATTCTGGTGCCTGGGCAGGCACCAAGTGGGCTGCAGACCCACATCAGGGGTCATGGTGGCAAGGCCCGGGTGGGCAGGAGTCTGGGAGAGGGCGGGGAGGCTGCAGGAACCACACCTGGTCTGTGAAGCCCTAGGCCTTGCCCATCAGGTCATTTTGGTGCATGGAGGTGGTGCGGCTCTGAGACTGGCTCACTCAGTGCTCAGAGCTTGGCCTGCTCAGGTCCTGAGCCCTTGGCTTCCACAGGAAGTGCTGGCTGGCCTCTTGCCTTGTCCTCAATAGTGGCTCCAGCTGCTGCCAAATAGGCCAAGGCTTGAAGGGGCCACGGGCTTCCACCTGTGCGCCCCGCCTCTTCATCCTTAAAGGGGCCATGCGTTGCAGCCAGAGACCTCTTTCAAAAGTGTTCTCCAAAGTGTTTAAGAGCAAGGATGTTACCTTGAAGCTTAAGGTGTACCTGACTAAAGCCACCTGAGTCATATATTCAATGGTCTTGTATGCATGTGAAAGTTGGACATTGAAAAGGAAGATCAAAGAAGAATCAAAGCATTTATATTGGGATGCTGGTGAATAATATTGGAAGTACTATGAACTGCCAAAAGAACAAACAAATGTGGGTTAGAAGTACAGCCAGAATACTCCTTAGAAGCAAGAATGGTGAGACTTCCCCTCACGTAACTTAGACATACTGTTAGTGAGAGATCAGTCCCTGGAGGAGTAAGGACATCCTGCTAGGTGAAGAGAGATAAGCGAAAATGAGGAAGACCTTCAGTAAATGGATTGACACAGTGGCTGCAACAAGGGGCTGAACCATAACAACTATTGAGAGGATGGTGCAGGACTGGGTGGTGTTTCGTTCTATTGCCCATAGGGTGGCTAGGAGTTGGAATTGACTCAATGGCATCTAACAACATAAACAAAATCTACACCCACTACTAACAGGACAGGAAGCTTTCCAACCCCTCGCATCTCTCAACCCCAGGAACAGAGATGCCACCTTCCTTCTAGCTGTATAACCAGTATCTAGAACAGAGCTCAACGACGAAGTGCCTAACAAACCTGAAGTAGCTGTTACTTAACTCCATGCCTCATAGGTCTCAGTTCCCCAGCCCCAAAACAATAACATCGGTGTTGTTGTTTGTTGCCATCAAGTTGATTTCTACTTACACCTGCCTCACACCTGCCTACCTAGTAACCCACCTTATGAAAATAAGGCAGAAGAATGATTCTTTCCCACGGTGTCTGCAGACTATGACTCACCACTCTGAAGGCACTGTCATGTAAATGTTGAATGGCTAGCTGAAAGGTTGACAGTTGAAACCCACCAGCTGCTTCAAGGTAAAATGATGGAGCTGTCTGTTCCAGTAATGTTGCACAACCTTGGAAAACTTATATAAGGAATTGACTGGACTGCAATGAGTTTGCTGTACCTGGAATGATGATGCGACCAGAGAAAGAATGAGAGGGAAGTCTGAAAAGAAAGCACTGCCCTGCCCTCCATCTTGCAGCTTTGTGATTTTTTTGCAGCAGTTGGTTCGAATGGAACAAGGAATAAAGAGGCGGAGCGCATGGCAGTTGAGCGCTATTTGCCATTCTGACCAAGTGCCTCTGTGAGAAAACGGGGAGGGTAGGGTTGATCTTGGTCTTGATCAAAGTCCAAGAAAATATTTGCATTTCCAGAAAGTGGGAGGTTTCCCAAGCCAGGGTAGTAACAGGAGCTGCTAGCTCTCACATCTGGCCCTGTGGACCCTGTTCAAAGAATCTCCTGCACTGGGTAAGAGGTTGGTGGTTAGGCAGAGAGACAAAGAGAGAGAGTTGAACTTCCTCTGGTTGTGTCTGGTCTGAAGGGGTTTGTCGACAGGCATCCTGGCTCTTTCCCAGCCTGAGCCCTTGAGCCTCCTCAAGTCCACGCTCCCGCTTCCCCGGCCCCCCACCTTCCAGAGGTCTTCCTGTACCCATATGTGGATTTTGGCTTTTCCTTCTTTTGGCTCTGCTCAGTGGCAGGGCATTTGAATGGTGGTTGTGGGCTTTGTACAGTTGTCATTAGGATAAATGCGTGATAATTTCCTAAATTGTTCCTCCCGCAGCTTTAGGCTGTGTTTCCAAACTCCCGGTCCTCACAGAGGCTCTGCAGAGGGGGCAGTGGCTCTGATTCTACCTGGCAGTTCCTGGTTGAGCACATGGATGTCCCATCCCAGTCTAGCCATGGCACCAGGGATCACGGTGCTAGGAGAGGGGCAAATGGGTCCTCCAAAGGAGATGTGTAGTGACCACAAAAGTGAAACACTTATGGTTTTCTACTAATTGTACATGGTGGTGCTTGTCCCTCTCAAGGTGGAAACATACAAATTAGCCTATGCTCTAAAAGCAAGGGTACCTGCTTGTGACATGAGGTTTTGGAAAGTTCTTTCATGGACACAAAGAAGGGTGGCTGATCCAATCCTTTTGCAGCTCATCAATCATTGAGTATCTCAAGCTGATTTAGAGTAGTGTCCAGAGATCTAGTGGTGAAATGGGGTAGAAAGCTGTGGGGCGCTAGCCAGGGAGAGAATACGGAGTAATTTGAGCCAGAAAGAGTTATGAATGGGAGGCAGAATGAATATAGAAGGGATCTGGGAAATGAGTTTGGATCTATCTACCTCTTGAAGGATCTCACCCTTCTCTCTTCTCAACTGCTTCCAATGCAGCCTCGGTCTGCCTGCTCTGGGCTTCCAAACCACACAAGCGACAATGCAGACACACGCACTCACAGGCACGCACACGCACATGTACGCACACATGTACAAATACACTCTGAAGAAGCAAAACCTACTTCTGGTGAATCCAGCCAATTCAGATGCATAGCAATCCCAGAGGAAATAGTAGAACTTCCTGTGTGGGTTCCTGACACCATAAATTTGTCCATTGTCAGACGGCCTCATCTTTCTCCCTCTCAGAACAGCTAGTGGGTTTGAATTGCTGGCCTTGTGATTAGTAGTGAGATGCTTAACCCACAGCATCACCAAATCTCCTTAGCAAGAAGGATATTACTACAATCACCACCACCATTTTCCTACTTTTCTGGGGGTTAGGGAAGGAAAGAGTACTGTTCAGCATTCGACTCCCTTTAAAGAAAATGGGAGGTCCAGGGTGATGACAGCAGATGGCTGGAACATTCCAGCCTAGCATCCTGGGTCACCCGGAAAGATTCTCCCTTGTTGGCTCTATGAAGCAGTCATACTCAAAGACCACAGAACCTCGTTCTCAGCTGTCAGCCTCGGGTCTTGGGTTTCTTTGGACCTGCTGGTTGGAGAGGGGCTGCTCGATAGAGAGCCTCATCACCTAGCATCATGGCTGTTTCGACATGATACCTCTGAGTCATGTAATTTATATTTCATGCACAATTGAAGCAGCTAATGGTGTCATTCTCCAAGGGGGAAACAAATTGTTACAGTGTGAATTACATTGCAGGCGTGTGCCCTTTCCTTTGTCCCCAAGTGCCCCAGGGGAAGTTCCCAGGTAGCCATCTTGTGAGTGTCCAAGAGAGTGGACAGGCCCCAAGGTGTCAGGGCTAAGGAGTGGTGGCAAGGCCAAAAATTCTTTCTCTGATTTCTTTTTGTGTGCATTGAGGTGGTGGAAGTAGAGGTGGCAGCTAAAACTGCCCAGTGGTCTCACCATTTTTTTCTCACCTGTACGTGTGGGATTGGGCAGAGCTAGAGTGTGACTCTTCAGTTCTCATGTTACCATTGATCGATATTGGACAGTGGAGATGATGTGTAGGGGAACGGATGCAAAATCCAACCACTTGTAGTCAAGACATCAGCAGAGTGTGGAGCTAAGCCTGTAGTCTCTGAGGTTGGTCTGCTGGGATATGAATTCTAGCTCCCCCTTTGATAACCAGGTCACCTCTGGGCTAGATTGTTTCACTTTTCTGTGCATTCATGTTCTCACCAATAGACGGGAGCTGATGCACTCACTACCAATGGGTCAGTCAATTCCAATTCATAGTGAGCCTGCAGGACAGAGTGGAACCATTCTAGAGGTGTTCCTATAAGCTGTGACTTGTCCTGGAGAAAATTGATGCATCATTTTCAGGGGAAACTGCTGAGGGTTTTTTTCTGAGCTTGTGGTAAATAGTCAAGGGCTTCTCTATTGCCCCACCAGCGCTCCTCTTAAAAGGGTTGCAAAAGCCACCAAAACCCCACTGCTCTTGAGTTCATTCAGACCCATAGCAACTCGGCAGGATAAAGTAATAACTCTCCCGGCAGATGTCCAACCCTGAACACCTTTATGAGAGCTGACAGCCCAATCTTGATCCCGAAGAACAGCTGGTGGATTTGAACCACCGACATTCTGGTTAGCATTTCTAATGCTTCACCCACACCACCACCAGTGGGATGAAATGAGTGAATGTACATGCAATGCTTAGAACACTGGTACATAACATGCACTTAGTAATTGTGAGATATTGTGGTAGGAGGGGAGTCCAAAACCAAACCAACTCACTGCCATCAAGTCCACTCTGACTCACCATGACCTGAGTTCTACCCTATAGGACAGGGTCCAACTGCTCCTGTGGTTATTTGAGAGTGTAACTTGATAGGAGTGGAAAGCCTCATCTTTTTCCCTGAGAGTGGCTGGTCGTTTTGAACTGTTGGCTTTGGGATTAGCAGTCCAATATGTAATCACCCACGCCACTATTAAATGAGAGCAACGAGTTTCTGACATTTTCTGTGAGGTGGTAGAATTATTTGTCATTTCTATATTTGAATACGGTAAATCGACTGAAACACAGCAATGGTCATGACTTTACAAAGAGAGGAGAGATGTCAATTTTAAGGATATATAGAGCTGGAAGTCAATCCTGGATAGTACAAATGGTGAAAACACTTGGCCATTAACAGAAACGTAGGAGGCTCAAGCGCACCCAGAATACCTTGGAAGAAAGTCTGGCCATCTGTTTCTGAAAGGATATGCCCATTGGAAATCCTATGAATTGCCATGAATCACAATCAACTCAGTGTCAAATGGTCATTTTAAATTTCAGGATGGTTCCTGGGATGAAAGAAAAAATCTAAGTTGTCTATTGAAGAGGTGGTTTGTGAGAGCACCTGGCCCATTTAAACACAAAAATGGATGAGGAGCCTCGCTGGGGTCACTGTACACAGACCAGGCCATGCTTTCTCCACATCTAGTTTTGTTGGATGCTGTCAAGTTGGTTTCAACTCGCAGCGATTCTTTGTACAACCGAAAGAAACACTTCCTGTTCCTGTGCCATCCTCACAATTGTTATGTTTTAGACTATTGCTGCAGAAACTGTGTCCATCCATCTTGGTGAGGGCCTTCCTCTTTTTGGTGCCCCTTTACCAAGCATGATGGCCTTCTCTATGATGTTGCTCCTCATAGCCCCTGATGTTCAAGTATGTGAGACGAATTCTAGCCATTCTTGCCTCTAAGGAGCATTCTGGATACACTTCTTTCAAGACAGATCTTGCTCCTCAACTGAAATTCTTGCACAGAGAGTGAAAGCAAACCTGATTTACCTAGAGTCACGTTTCCCACAGTGGGAAACACCACCATCTGTTTGGCATGGAAAAATCCAGGGATCTACAAAGCAGATATCTACATTTTATCCTGGATGGTGAGCTATATTACAAAATACTTTCATTACCAGGGGTCCCTGAGTAATTTCTTTTTCTGAAAAGAGGGCAGTAGGCAGAATAAGTTTCGGAACTTTTGGTCTAGAGCAGGAGCTGGAAACTTGTTTTTCTGCCAAGGATCATGTGATTTATAAAGTCATTCATGGGGCCATACAGGTCAAATATTTAATGAACTCACCCCTAAGGTGATGGCTACAAATGCTTCTCTTTGGTGAGATGTGTGATGCTGGCAGGTATTGATGATTTGGGGGGCCATATACAGCCCTCGGGCCAAACTTTGTTCTAGGGTAGTGGATCTCAACTGGTGGGTCGCTACTTCTTTGGGGGTCGAATGAGACTTTCACGGAGGTTGCCTGATTCATCACAGTAACAAAATTACAGTGATGAATTAGAAATGAAATAATTTTGTGGTCAGGTGTCACCACAAACTGAGGAAATATATGAAAAATCACGGCATTGGGAAGGTTGAGAAACACTGGTCTAGGGAATGGTTGGGATCTCAATGTAGGAAAACATGAACTTCATAAGCATTCAGGCAGTGTAGCACTTGGGTTTCATTGGAGAGGAAAGAACTATTGATCTTGTTTCAAGGACAAACAAATCTGGAAGTAAATGCTTTTGTGGATGAAAACAAAACATAAAACAAACTCTTGAAAGATTTCTGTATGCTAGAGATGAATTGCAATCAAGAAAATTAAATGATATCTGTTAGGGGTCCAGCAGAAAACAAACCATTCAGAAGTTTTAATTAAAGAGAGTTTAATGAAGACTGTTCACAGTGGTGTGGATGGGGTTAAGGGAACCAACAAAAGATAGGGAGGCCCCAAGGGGTTAACAAGAGCATAAAACTGTTGCCACGTGCCCAATGGAATTTCCTCTACAGCTCTTTGAGTTCAAATCTTCTCATTGTCTTAGCTACTCTATGATGTAGAGCAATTCTGACTCATAGGAATTTTATACTACTGTCCTCTCCCAATTTCCATTACTTTCCAACTTCATTCGTGTTAAAATATGTAGTATTTAATCAGATTTACTATGCTCTAAACCAGTGGTTCTCAAACTTCGTAATTCTTTGACACTATAGTGAAGTCCCTGATGTTGTGGTGAACATCCATTCATAAAATTATTTTTGCTGCTAATTTATACCTGTAATTTTGCTACTAATAAGAAGAGGCCAACCCCTGTGAATGGGAAGCTCAAGCCCCAAAGAGGTCCTGATCCACAGGTTGTGAACCGCTGCTCTAAACTAAGAAGTGTTTCTTTAAGATGTAGTTCAGCATATTGTTAGACGCCCAAGTCCTGTTGTTGTTGTTGTTAGGTGCAATCGAGTGGGTTTTGGCTCACAGCAACTCTATGTACAATGTACTGAAACGCTGACCCATCCTGTGCATTCCTCACAGTGGTTCTTTGCTTGGGCTCCATGTTGCAGCCACTTAGCTATTCCAAATTGTAGGGGCTGCCTCTCCTTGGCTGCCCTTCTACTGTACCAATATTTGTGTCATCCTCTAGGACAGTGATCTCAACCTTCCTAATTCCACAACACTTTCCAATATAGTGGTAGACCTTCAATCATAAAATTATATTCTTTGCTACTTCATAAGTCTAGTTTTGTTACTGTTATGGATAGTGCCACCCTGTAAAAGGTTCGTCTAAGCTCCAAAGGGGTCACGACCCACATGTTGAGAACTGCTGCTCTAAATTCAGAGGAGTTTCTCTTAAGGTCTGCTTCACCATACTGTTAGAAGCTCAAGTCCATTTGTTGTTGTTGTTAGGTGCCGTAGAGTGGGTGTGTCTCATAGCAACTCTATGCACATTATAATGGAACGCCGCCCTGTCGTGTGACCTCCTCATAGTGGTTCTTTGATTATGTTCAGCCACTGTGCTCATGTATCTTGTTGGGGACTGCCTCTCTTTTCTTGCCCTTCTGTACCAAGATTTGGGTTTTCCTTTAGAGCAGTGGCTCTCAACTTTCCTAATGCCATTTTCTTTTCATACTGATTCTCATTTAGTGGTGACCCCCAACCATAAAATTATTTTCATTTCACCTTCCTAACTGTAATTTTGTTACTGTTATGGATCATGACACCCTTGTGTAATTTTCATTCCACACTACAAAGGGGTTGTGACACGCAGGTGAAAATCCTCTGCTCTAAACTAAGAGGAGATTCTCTTAAGCTAGAATTCAGCATATTTGTAGATGCAGAAGTTCTGTTGTTAGGTACCATTGACTGGGTTTTGGCTCATAACAACTCTATGCACAATGCAAAGAAACACTTTCCCGTCCTATGCCACAGTGGTTCTTACACTTGCGCTCATTGTTGCAGCCACTGTGCTAAACCAACTTTTGGGTAGCTGCCTCTTTTTTGTGGCCTTTCTACTGTACCAAGAATTGTGTCTTCCTCTAGGGCAGTGGTTGTCAAATTTCCTAATGCCATGACCCTTTCATACAGTTCCTCATGTAGTGGTGACTCACATCATAAAATTAATTTCATTGTTACTTTGTAACTGTAATTTTCCTACAGTTATGAATCGGGTCATACTTGTGAAAGGGTCATTCGACTGCCAAAAGCGGTCGCGACCCACAGATTGAAAACTGCTGTTCTAAACTAAGAGGAGTTTCTCTTAATATCAATTTCACCCTATTGTTAGAAGCACAAATCCCGTAGTTATTGTTGTTAGATTCTGTCGCATAGCTTTCAACGTACAGCTACTCTAAGAACAATATATGGAAAGGTGTCCTGTCCTGTGCCATCCTCACAGTGGTTCTTTTGCTTGCTCGGATTGTTTCAGTCACTGTCGTATTCCATCTTGCTGTGGTTTGCCTCTTTTTTGCTGCCCTTCTACTGTACCCAGATTTATGTCTTTCTCCAGGGCAGGGGTTCTCTACCTTCATAATGCCACGACTCTTTCACACCATTTCTCTTGTACTGGTGACACCCCCCAATCATCAAATTATTTTCCTTGTTATTTCATAACTATAATTTTACTACTGTTATGAATCAGGCCACCCATGTGAAATGGTCATTCCTCCCCCTTAAAACGTTGTGATCCACATTTTGAGAGCTGCTACTCAACACTAAGAGGAGTTTCTTTTAAGGTCTACTTCAGCATATTGTTAGAGGCACAAGTCCTGTTGTTTTTGGCTGCCTTCGAGTGGGTTTTGGCTCATACCAACGCTATTCACCGTGTAATGAAATGCTTTCCTGTCCTGTGCCTTCCTCACAGTGGTTCTTTTGCTCATGCTTATTGTTGCAGCCACTGTGCCAATCCATCTTGTTGGTCACTGCCTCTTTTCCTGCCCTCTGTACACAGATTTGTGTCTTCCTCTAGAGCAGTGGTTCTTAATTTTCTTAATGCCTCCACCATTTCACACCATTCCTCATGTAGTGGTGACATCCCAACCATAAAATATATTCATGGCTACATCATAACTGTAATTTTGCTTCTGTTATGAATCAGGCCACCCATGTGAAAGGTTCATTAGTCTCCTCAAAGGTGTCACGACACACAGTTTGAGAACCAATGTTCTAAATTAATAGGAGTTTCTCTTAAGGTCTACTTCAGAATATTCTTAGAACCACAAGTCCTGTTTTTTATTGTTAGGTGCCTTTTAGTGTGTGTTGGCTCATAGCAACTGTATGCACAATATAATGAAACCTGGCCCCATCTTGTGCGATCCTCACAGTGGTGATTTTGCTTGTGCTCATTGTATCAGCCATTGTACTAATCCAACTTTTGGAGTGCTGCCTCTCTTTTGCTGCCCCTCTACTGTACCAAGATTTGTATCTTCCTCTAGGACAGTGGTTCTCAAATATGCTAATGCCATGACCCTTGCATACATTGCCTCATGTAGTGATGAACCCCCAATCGTAAAATTATTTTCATTGCTACTTCGCAACTTTAATTTTGCTGTAGTTATGAATTGGGCCTCCACTGTAAACGGGTCATTTGTCCCCCCCATAGGGGTCGCGACCCACAGGTTGAGAATCGCTGCTCTAAACGAACAGTAGTTTCTCTTAGGATCTACGTCACCATATTGTGAGAAGCACAAGTCCTGTAGTTATTGTTGTTAGGTGCTGTCCAGTAGTTTCGGCTCACAGCAACTCTACGCACAATATAATGAAATGTTGCCGCCACTTATGCAATCCTCACAGTGGCTCTTTGCTTGCGCTCATTGTTGTAGCCACTTTGCTAATCCATCATTTGGGGGTCTGCCTCTCATTTGCTGGCTTTCTACTCTACCAAGATTTCTATCTTCCTTTAGGCCAGTGGTTCTCAACCTCCCTAATTCCACAACCCTTTCATACCATTCCTGATGTAGTGCATACCCCCCAATCATAAATTTATTTTCATTACTACTTCATAACTGTAATTTTGCTACCATTATGTACTGGGACACCCCTGTGAAAGGGTCATTCATCACCTAAATGGGGTCCTGGCCCACAGGTTGAGAACCGCTGATCTAAACTATGAAGAATTTTTCTTTAGATATATTTAAACACATTGTTAGAAGCACAAGTCTTTTGTTATTGTATTTAGGTGCCATAGAGTGGGATTCAGCTCACAGTAACTCTATGCAAATATAATGAAACACTGCCCTGTGCCATCCTCACCGTGCTTCCTTGCTTGTTCTTTGTGTTGCAGCCACTGTGCTATTCCAACTTGTGGGGGCTGCCTCTCCTTTGCTGCTCCTCTACTATACCAACATTTGTGTGTTCCTGTCAGACAGTGGTTCTCAACCTTCCTAATTTCACGACCCTTTCATACAGTTCCCAATGTAGTGGTGGACCCCCAGTCATAAAACTTTTTGCTGCTGAAATAAGGGAGGTAGGTAGTAATAGCGGGAACCACTTACTACTCCCATAGTTCCCATAGCAACCTGGACCATTTGGTGGGAGGAATGGGGGGTTTCGGTGCTTGGTGGAGGTGAAGGCTGACGTGTTTAGAGTGGAGAGAGGAAATGTTATTGGAGATGGCTTTGAGACTAGCCTCTGCTGGTCTCTTGCTCCTCACTCTCCTCTTGGTAGCAGCACGTGTGTTCCCCTCCCCACCATGCCTCATCCCAACTTGGAGCCCTTCTGGCTATTATTTCCTTATGGAAAAGCTGTCAGTTCATTATCCGGCTTTCTTCCATTCATGCTTCTTTAGCTCCGTGTTGACTTCTAATAGGAGAGAATCAGAAAAGTTAAGTCCCCAACCCACAGGGCCTTTGCTGAAGGAGACGGCAAGCTGTGTACGGAATATCTCCTAGCTCACTCTCTCACTTCTCCCTAATAGATTTTTCCTGCCACTGCTGTTGGCTAGAGGGGATGGAGAGTTCAAGTGATGCCACAGATGTCACAGCAAAAGAACCAAGGCACTTGGCAAAGACCATTCATGAGCCGGAATATGATAGAAGCTCTTGAATGGGAAGGCACCATTCTGGCAGTAAACATGCTCCTATGGACCCTCCCAGTTCTAAGGCTTTAGTGCAGTCCCACCTGAATGAGTTCTCCCTGGGTGAGTTCCTCCTGAAAGCGAGAGAGGGCTTATCCTTCTTTATCTTTGAAGCTATGCCTTCTATACCTACTGGATCCAGATATTGAGGATCTTCGCTTCCTGATTCCTGAACTCAACTGTGCTGATTGATAGCTGCATGGCCAAGGACCCAGACACAGCTCTGGATTCTCTGTTCGCTCTCTTTAGCCACCATTGGTTTCCTTTTGTCTAATTGTGCAACAGAAATCTCGGAGGATGCTTTATTCTAAAGTTCTTCCACTTCCCTAAAGGCGGGTATAGAGAAAGGCAAAGTTAACTGGAGTCTCTCCAGCACACACTGGAACCCCAAGGGGGCTGCATAGGTCTCATCCAAAAGTGGAGATCTGCTGCCTCACCCCTAGCCTGGGAACCCATCATGGGTAGGGGCCAAGTGCTGTTTCTATCTGGACCTTCAGGGTCTTCGCAGTGCCTGGCTCATAGAGGAAATGAAAAATGCTTGTTTCTTCTTAACAAGTCAGAGATTTACTATTGTTGTTAGGGTCGGTCCTGTTGGTTCCCACTCATAATAACCCTATGTCAAACAGAACACAACGCCACCCGGTACCATCATCACAATTGTTCTTCTGTTTGAGCCCATTACAGCAGCCCCCATGTCCATCCATCTCATGAGAGCCTCCCTCTTTTCCATTGCCCTTCCACTTTACCAAGCATGATGTCCTATTCCTGGGCCTGGTCTCTCCTGACAACATGTTGAAAGTACATGTCCAAAGGGTGACAAAATCTGGCCATCCTTACTTCTAAGGAGCATTTGGCCTGTGCTTTTTCCAAGACAAGTTTATTGGTGCTTCTGGTAGTCCATAGTACTTTCTATGGTTCTTTTTTCCTAGCACCATAATTCAAATGCATCGATTCTTCTTTGGCCTGCCTTATTTAATCTCCAAATTTTGCATGCATAGGAAGTGTTTGAACATACTATGGCTTGTGTCAGATGCACCTTAGTTCTCAAAATAACATCCCTGCTTTTCAATACTCTAAAGAGGTCTTGTGAATATTTAGCCAATACAGTGCAATGCATTTTTTAAGCTCTTGACTGCTGCTTGCATGAGCGTTGATCATGGATCCAAGGAAGAGGAAATCCTTGACCACCTCACAATTCTACATCTAAGCATATACCTCAAAGAATAACAAACAGAGACTCAAAGAGATAGTGGTATACAAGTTCACTGCAGCACTACCCACAATAGCTGAAAGGTGACTATTACCTAAGTGCCCGGGGCCCGAAGAATGGATAAACCAAACAATATCTAAGTCATACTATGGAATATTTTTCAGCCTTTAAAAAGGAATGATGTTTTGGAACATGCTACACCATGCAGGGACCTTGAACACTTTCTGCTGAGTGAAACACGTCAGACCATAATGAGATTGATATAAAATATGCAGAATCCATAGGGAAATCCATAGACAGCAAGCAGAGTCACGGTTGATAAGGGTTGGGTGACGAAGGCAATGGGGAGTGACTGGTTAATGAGCATTGACTGTGTCTCCATTCAGAGTGATCCAAATGTTGGCCTGATCCTATATTCGGTTTGCATGGAGCCCCTGCCCTCTCCTGAGGGGTAGCCTCAGCAAAGGCACTGACAGGCTGAGTATCTTGGTTTCCTGACCTGTGAGTGTGCTGGAAAGATTAGATGGAGTAATAAATAATGACACTGATCACAACCAATGATTATAAAGCACTTACTATGGGCCAGACGTTGTTCCCCAGCCGTGCTTCTAGCAGGCACACAAATAAAATGCCCTTGGGGCCTAACAGAAACTCAGATTCCACTTCAGCAGATCTGAAGCAAGCTGCGAGAAATGGAGTTTCTAATGAGGAAAACAGTGAGGACCAGGATTCTCAGAAGGATTGAGGCATTTGAATGGCAGTGATGGCAAAGACCGTGTGTGGAGTATACTGTGTGTGGCCAGGAGAATGAGCAAATCAGTCCTGGAGGAAATTGAGCCAGGACACTCTTCACAGAATGTTCCTAGAAGAGAGAATGGCAAATTTTTGTCATGCTGATTTTGGTCATGTCGTTAGGAAAGACCAGTTGCGAGAAGAGGACATCATGTGGATCTGGGCAAACTCTTCATGACACGGACTGGCACCATAACCGCAACAATGACCTCAAACCTGCCGATGGCCAGGAAGATGGCATAGGATCTGGCAGTGATTTGTCTTATCAGACCTACGGTCAAAAGGAGTCAAATTTGACTTACTGGAGACTAACAACAACAACAACAAGGTCTTTCTATCTATTGATGCATTCAATCTCAACCTCGAACACACAACCTAAGCACTATTTTTCACTTCCCTTCTACACACAGCAGCGCAAAGAGGGTTCAATGATTTCTCCCAGGTCATGGAGCTAGAAGGACATAGAGCCAGGACTGGACAATGGAGCGATCTGACAACAGAGACATTAAACATAAGCAGGGCTTTGTCTCCCACAAAGATCATAGGCATAACCATAATGGACTTGGCACAAGTCCTGCCGCATGGCAACCTTTCAGTAGATAGGTGCTATCTTAGTGCCATCCAGTTGACAGCAAGTCAGCGACTGTATAGGACAGGGGAGAACTGTCTGTGGGTTTTTGACACGAAATATTTATAGCAGTGGAAATCCTCATCTTTCTCCCACAAAAGTCCCTATGATTGTTAGTAATTTGGTCAGAAGTCACTTTAATGGTGACCAAAACCTTCCTTTTTTGGGATTCAATATTATACCCCACTGCTTCTAATAGCTCCTCGCCCCAAACCAAAACAGGCATGAGAACGTTGATTCTGACTCATGGTGCCCCCATGCGTACATTGCATAGGACTTTCAAGACTATAGGCTTTAAGCAGGTTGCCAGGCCTTTCCTCCATGGTGTCCCTGGGTGGGTTCCAACGGCAAATGATTTGTTAAATAGTAGTGTGTGGAACTGTTTGCCCCCCTTCAGGAACTCCAATATCCTTGCAGCTCTCTATTCAAAAAGGACTGTCCTTCCAACCAAGAGCTCAGAGTGCTTGTTTTCTCTCTCTTATTTTCTTTACATCAAGAAGTTTGGGACTCCTCAGGAGCTGGGTCCCAGGGACATATTTATACGTAATTATGACCCTGTCATCTACAACATGATCATGATAAATGGAGAAAAGACTGAAGTGATCAGGGCTATCTTCTTTCTGAAGTCCACAATAAATGATCATGCGAGCCCCGGTCAAGAACTCAAGGGATGTATTGTATTGGGTAAATCTGCTCTTTGAGATCTCTTTCTTTTTTCTTTTTATTGCAGTTGGGAAAGAGAAAGGGGAGATGGGCTGTTCTCCCAAGTTGGGGTCCCTGCCAGGGCACCCCCCCACTCAAACCTGGCCAACTCCACTCGGGAATAGAGTTCCCTGCCACTTCTGTAGAACTGCCCTGTGGAAGGACCAATGTCCTAAAGGTTCAGAATGGAGAAGACAAGTTTCAAGAGCTACAGCCTAGCCCCTTACAGCCAGAGAGTGACTCAACAAGGGCCCCCACAGGCACTTTCTAGGGATCTTAAGTAGTTGGGGCTTAAGGAGAGTGGCATGGGGCTCTAGCAAGCTAGGAGCCCATCCCAGGATGGGGTTACATATCCCAAGCCCTTGATGGGGAGGCCTCAGGTAAGCAGTGGGCCCAATGTAGTTCTGGGTATATGGGCCTGGGGGACGGCAGCCACCTTTGGGGTTGGAACAACCCAGGGCATCCCAAGTGGGATGGGGTGCAGGGGCCTGGGCAGGGTCCCTCTTCCTCTCCATCCTCCATGTCCAGTCGGGCTAACACAAGGTCTTGGGCAGGCAGGGGGCCTGGGGCAGTGCCCAGACGACCCAGGGGCTAGCTGGGCAGGGGGTGTTTCCTGGGTAGGCAGAGGGCCTCGGGCAGGGTCTTTGTGGCAGGCCCAGACCCAGGTGGGCAGGGACCTGGAACAGGGATCCCAGGTGTGTGCCCGGCCTGGACTGGACCCAGGGTTGGCAAGGTCCCTGATGCAGTTTCCTGGGTGGGCAGCGGGCCCAGGGCAGAGTCTTGGTGGTGAGCAGGCCCAGGGTGGGGGCAGGGGGTCTGGAGTGTGGTCCTGGGTGTGTCAGCTGGGCAGGGTGGGGATCCTGGTGGCTGGCCAGGTGCCTGGTGGGCTGCAGACCCACATCAGGGGTCATGGTGGCAAGGCCCTACATGGTGGGCAGGAGTCTGGGAAGGGGAAGGAAGGCTGCACAGACCACACCTGGTCTTTGAAGTCCTAGGCCTTGCGCATCAGGTCATTATGGCCCATGGAGGCAGTGCGGCTCCGAGGCTGGCTCACAGCCTTCAGAGCTTGGCTCTCTCAGCTCCTGAGCACTTGTCCTCTATAGGAACTGCTGGCTGGCCTCCTGTCATGTTCTCAATAGGCTCCAGCTGCTGCCAAGTAGGCCAAGCCGTAAAGGGGCCATGGGCTTCCACCTGTGCGCCCCTCCTCCTCACCCTTAAAGGGGCCTCGTGCTGCCGCCAGAGACCTCTTTCAAAAGTGTTCTTCAAAGTGTTTAAGAGCAAGAATGTTACATTAAGTTGCACCTGACTAAAGCCATCTTAGTCATATTTTCGGTGGCCTTCTATGCACGTGAAAGTTGGACATTGAAAAGGAAGATCAGAGAAGAATCATTGCATTTGAAATGGGAGGCTGGTGAAGAATATTGAAAGTACTATGAACTGCCAAAGAACAAACAAATGTGGCTTAGAAGTACAGCCAGAACACTCATTAGAAGCCAGGATGGTGAGGCTTCCCCTCACGTACCTTGGACATACTGTTAGGGAGAGACCAGTCCCTGGAGGAGGAAGGACATCCTCCTTGGTGAAGCAGAGAGGCAGTGAAAATGAGGAAGAACTTCGGCCAATGGATTGACACAGTGGCTGCAACAAGGGGCTCAAACATAACAACAATTGAGAGGATGGTGCAGGACTGGGTGGTGTTTCGTTCTATTGTCCATAGGGTGGCTAGGGGTTGGAACTGACTCAATGACATCTAACAGCAGAAACAATGTCTACACCCACTACTAACAGGACAGGAAGTTTCCCAACCCCTCTCATCTCTCAACCCCAGGAACAGATATGCCACCTTCCTTCTAGCTTTTATTCCCAGTATGTAGAACAGAGCTCAGCAATGAAGTACCTAACAAACCTGAAGTAGCTCTTGCTTAGCTCCATGCCTCATAGGTCTCAGTTCCCAAGTCCCGAAACAATGACATCAGTGTTGTTGTTTGTTGCCATCCAGTCGATTTCCAGTTACACCTTCGTCACACCTGCCTACCTAGAATCCCACCTTATGAAAATAAGCCAGAACAATGATTCTTGCCCACGGTGTCTGCAGACTATGACTCACCACTCTGAAGGGATGTCATGTAAATGTTGAACTGCTAGCTCAAAGTTGACAGTTCAAACCTTCAGCTGCTTCAAGGAAAACGATGAGGCTGTCTGTTCCAGTAATGTTGGACAATGTTGGAAAACTTACATAGGGTCTCCATGAGTTGGAATTGACTGGACAGTAATGGGTTTGCTGTACCTGGAATGATGATGCGACCAGAGAAAGAACGAGAGGGAAGTCTGAAAAAGAAGCACCGACCTGCCCTCCATCGGGCTGTTTTGTGATTTTTTGCAGCAGATGGTTCGAAGGGAACAGGGAATGAAGAGGCGGAGTGCATGGCACAGTTGATGGCTATTTGCCATTCTGACCAAGTGCCTCTGTGAGAAAAGGGGGAGGGGAGGCTTGACCTGGGTCTTGATCAAAGTCCAAGAAAATATATGGATTTCCAGAATGAGGGAGGTTTCCCAAGTCAGGGTAGTAACAGGAGCTGCCAGCTCTCACCTCTGACCCTGTGGGCCCTGTTCAAAGAATCTCCTGGACTGGGTGGGAGGTGGGTGGTTAGGCAGAGAGACAAAGAGAGAGTCGAACTAGGAACTCTGGCTCTTTCCCAGCCTGAGCCTTAGCCCCCGAGCCTCCTCATCTCCACTCTCCCCCTTCCCTGGCCCCCCACAGGGACACCTTCCAGAGGTCTTCCTGTACTCATATGTAGGTTTTGGCTCTTCCTGCTTTTGGCTCTGCTCAGTGGCAGGGCATTTGAAGGTTGGTTGTGGGATTTGTACAGTTGACATTAGGGTAAATGCGTGATCATTTCTTAAATTTATCCTACTGCAGATTTAGGCTGTGTTTCCAAACTCCCTGTGCTCACAGATGCTCTGCAGAGGGGACAGTGACTCTGATTCCACCTGGAATTTCCTGGTTGAGCACAGGGATTTCCCATCCCAGTCTAGCCATGGCACCAGGAATCAGGATGCTAGGAGAGGGGCAAATGGGTCCCCAAAGGAGATGTGTAGTGACCACAAAAGTGACACACTGGTGGTCACCTACTAATTGTACATGGTGGTGCTTGCCCCTCTCAAGGTGGAAAAATACAATTTTGCCTATGACTCTTCTCTAAAAGCAAGTGGACCTGCTTGTGACATGAGGTTTTGGAAAGTTCTTTCATGGGCCACAAAGAAGTGTGGCTGATCCAGTGTCTCAAGCTGATTTCGAGTAGTGTCCAGAGAGTTCGTGGTGAAAGGGGGTAGGGAAATGTGGGGAGCTGGCCAGGGAGTGAACACGGAATAATTTGAGCCAGACAGAGTAATGAATGGGAGGCAGAATGGATATGGAAGTAATCTGGGGGACGAGTTTGGATCTGCCTCTGTGGGTTTCTGACACTATAAATTTGTCCATTGTCAGACGGCCTCATCTTTCTCCCTCTCAGAGCAGCTAGTGGGTTTGAACTGCTGGCGTTGAGATTAGTAGCGGGATGCTTAACCCATAGCATCACCAAAACTCCTTAGCAAGAAGGATATTACCACAACCACAGCCACCACCCCTTTTTTTCCTAATTTTCTGAGAGATAGAGAGGAAAGAGTGCTGTCCAGTGTTCGACTCCCTTTAGAGAAAATGGGAGTTCCAGGGTGATGACAGCAGGAGGCTGGAACATCCCAGCCTTGCATCCAGGGTCACCCGGAAAGATCCTCCCTTGTGGGCTCTGTGGAGCAGGCACACTCAAAGACCATAGGACCTCGGTCTCAGCTGTCGGCCTCCGGGCTTGGGTTTCTTAGTTCCTGCTGCTTGGGGAGGGGCTGCTCGATGGAGAGCCTCGTCACTTAGCATCATGGCTGCTCAGATGTCATACCCATGAGTCGTGTAATTTACATTTCATGCACAATTGAAGCAGCTAATGGTGTCATTCTCCAAGGCGGGAACAAGTTGTCATAATGTTAATTACATTGCAGGCGTGTTCCCTCTCCTTTGTCTCCAAGTGCTCCAAGGGAAGTTCCCAGGTAGCAGTCGAGTGGGTGTCCAAGAGAGTGGCTTTGGCTCTCTCCAAGGTGTCAGGGCTGAGGAGTGGTTACAAGGCCAAGAATTCTTTCTCTGACTTCGTTGTGGGTGTGTTGGCGCAGTGGGAGTAGAGGTGGCAGCTAAAACAGCCCAGTGATCTCCCCATCATTTTCTAAACTGCCCGTGTGCAATCGGGCAGGGCTGGAGGGTGCCTGTTCAATGCTCAAGCTAATTTTGCTTGATAGGGGACAGTGGAGATGATGTGTAGGGAAAAGGAGGCAAAATCCAACCACTCTTAGTCCAGGTATCAGCAGACGGTAGAGCTAAGCCTGTAGTCTCTGAGGCTGGTCTGCTGGGATTTAAATTCCAGCTCCCCCTTGGATAACCTGATTACCCCTGGGCCAGATGGCTTCACATCTCTGTGCATTCGTGTCCTCACCTATAGACGGAAGCTGATGTACTACCAATGGGTCAGTCGATTCCAAATCATAGTGAGCCTGGAGGACAGAGTGGAACCATTCTATAGGTGTTCCCATAGGCTGTGACTGATACTGGAGCAAATTGACGCATCATTCTCATGGGAAGCTGCCGAGGGTTTCGGTGAGCTAGTGGTAAATAGTCAAGGGCTTCTCTATTGCCCCGCCAGCGCTCCTCTTAAAGGAGTTGCAAAAGTCACCAAAACACCACTTCTCTAGAGTTCATTCAGACTCATAGCAACTCAGCAGGATAAAGTAATAACTGTCCCTGCAAACGTCCGACCTTGAAAATCTTTATGAGCTCAGACAGCCCCAACTTGATCCCGAAGAACAGCTGGTGGGTTTGAACCACCGACCTTCTGGTTAGCAGTTCTAATGCTTCACCCCCACCACCACCAGTGGGATGAAATGAGTGAATGTACATGCAATGCTTAGAACACTAGTACATAACATGCACTTAGTAATTGTGAGCTATTGTTTTAGGAAGGGAGTCCAAAACCAAACCAAACTTACTGCTATCGAATCCACTCTGAGTCCCCATGACCTGAGTTCTACCCTATAGGACAGGGTCCAACTGCTCCTGTGAGTATTTGAGATTGTAACTTTATAGGATTGGAAAGTTTCATGTTTTTCCCTGAGAGTGGCTGGTGGTTTTGAACTGTTGGCTTAGCAGCCCAATATGTAATCACCCACGCCATTATTAAATGAGAGCTACGAGTTTCTGATATTTTCTGTGAGGTGGTAGAAGTATATGTCATTCCTATATTTAAAGAAGGTAAATCTACTGAAACAGAACAATTGCCATGGCTTTCCAAAGAGAGGAGAGATGTCAGTTTTAAGGATATATAGAGCTGTGAGTCATCCCTGGAGAGTACAAATGTTTTAAACACTTGGCCATTAACAGAAAATGAGGAGGTTCATGCGCACCCAGAAATACCTTGGAAGAGAAACCTGGCCATCTGTTTCTGAAAGGTTATGCCGATTGAAAGTCCTATGACTCACCATGAATCGCAATCAACTCAGTGTCAATTGGTCATTTTAAATTTCAGGATGGTTCCTGGGCAGAAAGAAAACATTCTAAGTTGTCTATTGAAGAGGAGGTTTGTGAGATCACCTGGCCCATTCAAACACAACTGATGAGGAACCTCGGTGGGGACACTGTACACAGAACAGGCCATGCTTTCTCCATATCTGGTTTTGCTGGATGCTGTCAAGTGGGTTTCAACTCGTGGTGACCCTACATACAACCGAAAGAAACACTGGCTGCTCTTGTGCCAGCCTCACAATTGTTATGCTTTAGTGTGTTGTTGTAGAAACTGTGTCCAACCATCTTGGTGAGGGTCCTCCCCTTTTGGGCGCCCCTTTACCAAGCATGATGGCCTTTTCCATGATGTTCCTCCTCATAGCTCCTGATGCCCAAGGATGTGAGATGAAGTCTAGCCATCCTTGCCTCTAAGGAGCATTCTGGATACACTTCTTTCAAGACAGATCTTGCTCCTCAACTGAAATTCTTGCAGAGAGAGTGAAAACACACCTGATTTTCCTAGAGTCTCGTTTCCCAAAGTGGCCAACACCACCCACCTACTGGGCACAGAAAAATCCAGAGATCTACAAAGCAGATATCTACATTTTAACCTGGATGGTGGGCTATAGTCCAAAATTCTTTCAATCCTGGGGGGTCCTGAGTAATTTCTTTTTCTGAAAAGAGGGCAGTAGGCAGAATAAGTTTGGGAACCTTTGGTCTGGAGCAGGAGCTGGAAACCTGTTTTTCTGCCAAGGACCATGTGGTGATTTATAACATCATTCATGGAGCCATACAGGTCAAATATTTAATGAACTCACCCCTAAGGTGATGGCTACAAATGCTTCTCATTGGTGAGATGTGTGATGCTGGCAGCTATTGATTATTTGGGGGGCCCGATACAGCCCTCGGGCCATACGTTGGTCTAAGGTAGTGGATCTCAACCAGTGGGTCACGACACCTTTGGGGGTCCAATGACACTTTCACAGGGGTTGCATGGTTCATCGCAGTAGCACAATTACAGTGATGAATTAGCAATGAAATAATTTTTATGATCGGGGTAAACACAACCTGAGGAACTGTATGAAAGAATCATAGCATTCGGAAGGTTGAGAAACACTTGTCTAGGGAATGGTTGGGATCTCCATGTAGGCTACACATGAACTTCATAGGCAGTCAGGCAGCATATCACTTGGGTTTCATTGGAGAGGAAAGAACTATTGATCATGTTTCAAGGACAAACAAATCTGGAAGGAAATGCTGTTGTGGATGAAAGCAAAACATAAAACAAACTCTTGAAAGATTTCTGTGTGCTAGAGATGAATTGCAATCAAGAAAATTAAATGATATCTGTTAGGGGTCCAGCAGAAAACAAACCATGCAGAAGGTTTAATTAAAGAGAGTTTAATGAAGACTATTCACAGTGGTGGGGATGGGCTTAAGAAAGACAACAAAAGATAGGGAGGCCCTGAGGGTCTAACAAGAGCATAAAGCTGTTGCCATGTGTCCTATGGAATTTTCTCTTCAGCTCTTTGACTTTGTCATTTATTCTCATTGTCTTAGCTACTCTATGATATAGAGCAATTCTGACTCATAGGAATTTGATACTACTGTCCTCTCCCAATTTCCATTACTTTCCAACGTCATGTGTGTTAAAATATGCAGTATTTCATCAGATTTCCTATGCTCTAAACCAGTGGTTCTCAACCTTCCTAATTCCTTGGCACTATAATGAAGTTCCTGATGTTGTGGTGAACATCCATTCATAAAATTATTTTCGTTGCTACTTCATAACTGTAATTTTGCTACTATGAAGAAGATACCAACCCCTGTGAATGGGTAGCTCAACCCCCAAAGAGGTCCTGATCCACAGGTTGAGAACTGCTGCTCTAAACTAAGAGGTGTTTCTTTAAGATGTAGTTCAGTATATTGTTAGACGCCCAAGTCCTGTTGTTGCTGTTGTTAGGTGCCGTCGAGTGGATTTTGGCTCACAGCAACTCTATGTACAATGTACTGAAACGCTGCCTCGTCCTGTGCATTCCTCACAGTGGTTCTTTGCTTGCACTCATTGTTGCAGCCACTGAGCTATTCCAAATTGTAGGGGCTGCCTCTCCTTTGCTGCCCTTCTACTCTACCAATATCTGTGTCTTCCTCTAGGACAGTGCTTCTCAACCTTCCTAAATCCACGGCACTTTCATACACTTTCCTTTGTAGTGGTAGACCCCCAATCATAAAATTATATTCTTTGCTACTTCGTAACTCTCGTTTTGTTACAAGTTATGAATAGTGTCACCCTTTAAAGTGTTCGTCTAAGCCCCAAAGGGGTCACGACCCACATGGTGAGAACCGCTGCTCTAAATTTAGAGGAGTTTCTCTTAAGGTCTATTTCACCATACTGTTAGAAGCTCAAGTCCATTTGTTGTTGTTATTAGGTGCCGTCGAGTGGTTATGTCTCATAGCAACTCTACGCACAATGTAATGAAACGCCGCCTTGTCCTGTGACATCGTCACAGTGGTTCTCTGCTGCGCTCATTGTTGCAGCCATTGTGCTAATGCATCTTGTTGGGGACCGCCTCTCTTTTCCTGCCCTCTCATATCAAGATTTGGGACATCCTATAGAACAGTGGTTTTCAACTATCCTAATGCCATGATATTTTCATACCGATTCTCATTTATTGTTGACCCCCCGCAACCATAAAAATGATTTCATTGCAGCTTCATAACTGTAATTTTGTTACTGTTATGAGTCACGACACCCCTGTGAAATTTTCATTCCATACCCACAAAGGGGTCGCGACACACAGGTGAAGATCCCCTGCTCTAAACTAAGAGGCGATTCTCTTAAGATAGAATTCAGCATACTTGTAGATGCACAAGTTCTGTTGTTATTGATGTTAGGTACCATCGAGTGGGTTTTGGCTCATAGTAACTCTACGCACAATATAATGAAACGCTTTCCCATCCTATGCCATCCTCACAGTGGTTCTTTTGCTTGTGCTCATTGTTGCAGCCACTGTGCCAATCCAACGTTTGGGTAGCTGCCTCTTTTTTGTGGCCTTTCTACTGTACCAAGACTTGTGTCTTCCTCTAGGGCAGTGGTTGTCAAATTTCCTAATGCCATGACCCTTTCATACAGTTCCTCATGTAGTGGTGACCCCCATAATAACATTATTGTTACTTCATAACTGTAATTTTCCTACAGTTACGAATCATTTCACACCTGTGAAAGGGTCATTCGATCGCCAAAAGTGGTCGCGAACCACAGGTTAAAAACCTCTGGTCTAAACTAAGAGGAGTTTCTCTTAATATCTACTTCACCCTATTGTCAGAAGCACAAATCCTATAGTTATTGTTAGATTCTGTTGTGTAGCTTTCGACGCCAAGCAACTCTAAGCACAATATGATGGAAAGGTGTCCTGTCCTGCGCCATCCTCACAGTGGTTCTTTTGCTTGCGCTGATTGTTGCAGCCACTGTTGTATTCCATCGTGCTGTGGGCTGCCTCTTTTTGCTGCCCTTCTACTGTACCCAGATCTATGTCTCCCTCTAGGGCAGAGGTTCTCAACCTTCCTTATGTCATGACTCTTTCACACCATTCCTCATGTACTAGTGACCCCCCCAATCATAAAATTCTTTTCCTTATTACTCCATAACTATAAATTTTCCGTTGTTATGAATCAGGTCACCCATATGAAATGCTCATTGTTCCCTTCTAAGACGTTGTGACCCACAGTTAGAGAACTGTTACTCTACACTAAGAGTTTCTTTTAAAGTCTTCTTCAGCATATTGTTAGAGGCACAAATCCTGTTGTTTGGTGCCTTCGAATGGGTTTAGGCTCATGCCAACTCTATGCACCATGTAATGAAATGCTTTCCCGTCCTCTGCCTTCAATACAGTGGTTCTTTTGCTCACACTCATTTTTGTAGCCACTATGCTAATCCATCTTGTTGGGCACTGCCTCTCTTTACTTGCCCTTCTGTTCCAAGATATGTGTCTTCCTCTAGAGCAGTGGTTCTCAACTTTCCAAATGCCACAACCACTTCACACCATTCCTCGTGTAGTCGTGACATCCAACCATAAAATATTTGCATTGCTACATCATAATTGTAATTTTGCTTCTGTTATGGATCAGACCACCCATGTGAAAGGTTCGTTAGTCTCCTCAAAGGCGTCTCGACACACAGTTGGAGAACCAATGGTCTATACGAATAGGAGTTTCTCTTAAGGTCTACTTCAGAATATTCTTAGAAGCCCAAGTTCTTTTTATTATTGTTTGGTGCCTTTGAGTGTGTGTTGGCTCATAGCAACTGTATGCACAATATAATGAAACTCGGCCCCATCTCGTGCCATCTCACTGTGGTCCTTTGCTTGCGCTCACTGCTGCATCTATTGCATCTTGTAGGGGCTGCCTGACTTTTGCAGCCCTTCTGCTGTACCAACATTTGTGTCTTCCTCTAGGACAATGTTTCTCATACATCCTAATTCTGCGGCCCTCTTGTACAGTTCCCAATGTAGTGGTGGACCCCAATCATAAAATTATAAAATTATATTCATTGATATTTCATAACTGTACTTTTGCTACTGTTATGAATCAGGCCATCACTGTGAAGGGGTGTTTCGAAACACCCCCCACCCGAAAGTGTTCACGACCCAATGTTGAGAACCCTGCTGTAAACTAAGAAGAGTTGCTCTTAAGATTTACTTCAGCATATTGTTAAACACACAAGCCCTGTTGTTATTGTTGTTAAGTTCTGCGGAGGGGGTTTTGGCTCATCGCATCTCTATGCACAATATCATGAAATGCTTCCCAGACCTGTGCCATCCTGCCAGTGGTTGTTTGCTATTGCTCATTGTTGGAGCCATAATGGGGGGGGGGGGCTGGCTATTTTTTGTTGCCCTTCTACTCTACCAAGATTTGTGTCTTCTTTTAGGGCAGTGGTTCTCAACCTTCCTAATGCCACAACATTTTCATACAGTTCCTCATATAGTGCTGACTGCCAAATCATAAAATTATGTTCATTGCAACTTTGTAACTCTAATTTTTCTACTGTTATGACTGGGCGACCACTATGAAAGGTTCATTCATCCCCCGACAGGGCTGGTGACCCAAAAGTTGAGAACCGCTGCACTAAACTAACAGGAGTTTCTCTTAAGGTCTACTTCAGCATACTCATCGAAGCACAGTCCTGTTGTTTTTGTTTGGTGCCTTTGAGTGTGTGCAGGCTCATAGCAACTCTATACACAATATAATGAAACGTGACCTCGTCTCTTGCCACCCTCACAGTGGTTATTTTGCTTGTTGTCATTGTTGCAGCCTTGGGCTAATCCAACTTTTGGGGGGCTCCCTCTCTTTTGCTGCCCCTCTACTGCCTTTTCATTCATTTCCTCAGATAGTGATGAACCCCCAATCATAAAATTATTTTCATTGCTACTTTGTAACTTTAATTTTGCTACAGTTATGAATCAGGCCTCCACTCTGAAAGGGTCATTTGAACCCCCCAAAGGCTAGCGACCCAGAGGTTGAGAACCACTGCTCTAAACTAAGAGGAGTTTCTCTGAGAATCTACAGAACCATATTGTGAAAAGCATGAGTCCTACAGTGATTGTTGTTAGGTGTTGCCCAGTGGGTTTCGACTCTCAGCAACTCTACGCACAAGATAATGAAACGCTTCCCCGTCCTGTGCCATCCTCACAGTGGTTTCTTGTCTGCACTCATTGTTGCAGCCACTGCGCTAATCTAACATCTGGGGGTCTGCCTCTCATTTGCTGCCCTTCTACTCTACCAAGAATTCTGTCTTCCTCTAGGGAAGTGGTTCTCAACCTTCCTAATGCCACGGCTCTTTCATACCATTCCTCATGTAGTGGTGACCGCCAACTCATGAAATTATTTTCATTGCTACATCATAACTCTAATTTTTCCACTTTAATGAACGGCCCACTGCCATGAAAGGGTCATTCGTCCCCCAAAATTGGTCACAACCCTCAGTTTGAGGACCGCTGCGCTAAACTAATAGGAGGTTCTCTTCAGGTCTACTTAGGTACATTGTTAGAAAAACAAGTCCTGTTTTTTTTCTTGTGGGTTTTCACTCAGAGCAACTCTATGTCAATATGATGAAACACTGTCCCGTCTTGTGCCATCCTTGCAGTGTTTCTTTGGCTTGTGTTTATTGTTGCAGCCACTGTGCTATCCCATCTATATTGTGGCTGACTCTATTTTGTTGCCCTTCAACAGTATCAAGAATTGAGTCTTCCTCTTGGACAGTGGTTTTCAACATTCTTACTCACGACCCTTTCATCCAGTTCCTCATGTAGTCGTGACCAACCAACCATAAAATTATTTTTGTTGCTACATCATAGCTGTAATTTTGCTACTGCTATAATTCAGGCCACCCCATGAAAGGGCTGTTTGACCCCCTAAGGAGACACGACCCACAGGTCGAGAGCCGCTGCTCTAAACGAAGGGGAGATTTTCTTAAGGTCTTCTTCAGCATATTGTTAGAAGCACACGTCCTGTTGTTATTGTTATTGGGTGCAATCGAGAGTGTTTGGCTCATAGCCACTCTCTGCACAATATAATGAAACTCTGGGGGTCTTAATGGCTTGAAGGCAAACAGGCTGAAATCTAGCTCGGAATCAACAAAGCCCACAGAGAAGAAGCACACAAGCCTAAGTGAACACGAGGTGTTGAAGGGATCAGGTAGGAGACACCAAAGAACAAAAACCATTATTGTGTGATCACCTTCCCCACATAAACGCTGAAGATGAATGTGTGCATAAGTAAGTGTGGTGAAGAAGGCTGATGGTGCCCGGCTATCAAGCGATGTAGCGTCCCGGGTCTTAAAGGCTTGAAAGTAAACAAGCAGGCCCAGAAGCAACAAAGCCCACATGGAAGCATCACACCAACATGTGTGATCATGAAGGGTTGAGGGGACCAGATTTCAAGCAACAAAGGCGGGAGGGGGGATTATATCATCGTGAATGAGGGGAGTGCATGACGGGGGACCAATGCCCACCTGTAGACAACTGGACATCCCTTGCGGAGGGGTAGTGGGAAGGAGATGAGTCACTCAGGGTTCAGTGTAGCAATAATGAAACTCACAACCTTCCTCTAGTTATTAAACACTTCCTCCCCCCACCTCTCATGATCCCAATTCTACCTTGCAACTCTGGTTAGACCAGAAGATACACAGCGCGACAGATGGGAACTAGAAACACAGGGAATCCAGGACAGATGAACCCCCCAGGACCAGCGGTGAGAGTGGCGATACTGGGAGGGAAGTGGGTGTAGAAATGGGACACAGATCACAAGGATCTACATATAACTTCGCCCCTGGGAGATGGGCAACAGAAAATTGGGTGAAGGGAGACGCCGCGCAGTATAAGATAAGAGAAAATAATAATTTATAAATTATTAAGGGTTCATGAAGGAAGAGGAGCAGGATGAGAGGGGGAGAGGGGAAAGGGGAAATGAGCTGATTCCAGGAACCCAAGCGGAAAGAAATTTTGAGGATGATGAAGGCAAGGAATGTATAAGTGTGCTTTACACAATTGGTGTATGTATGGATTGTAATGAGTTGTATGAGCCCCAATAAAATGATTTTTAAAAAGAAAAAGAAAGAAATGTCTATAAATGAATGAAGGCAACATATGTACAAAATGCCTGATGAAATCAATATGGATTGCAACAAAAGTTGTAAGAGTCTCCAATAAAAGATTTTTAATAAAAATGTATATATAATAAATATTTTCCTAACTTATGTAAATGATTAATAAGAATAACATTAAGCAGCCTGTGTTTTCTATAGGAAAAATAATGATAAAAGAACAAATGAGAGATTCAGCAGGAAGCCATGGATAGGAAAATATTATAAGGAAAGTTTTCTCTTATATGGAATGTACATTCTCTTACATGACAACAATCAGAATATGCCGTAAGAACCTCAGACCAAATACTAGAATAAAATAGAGGAAAACATTCCCAACCCTTCAATAAAATGCTATATGCTTTCGATGATTTTCACAAAAGGTCAAATTCTTTAACAAAATATTTTGTTCATTCAAATTTTTAATTATGCATAAATTTAGGTCTACTTGCATTACATCTCATAAAAAGGCATAAGAATTGTTTTTGATCTATCTAAAACGTAATAGAAGATAGTGAAGGTGAAAAAATAGCTTTCGTGAATGTTGCTTTGAAATACAAATGGCATTGTCCTAAGAAATTATAATGATTTAATTTTTAAAAATCATTTTATTAGGGGCACATACTACTATTATCACAATCCATACATACATCAGTTGTGTAAAGCTCATCCGTACATTCATTGCCCTCATCATTCTCAAAACATTTGCTCTCCACTTAAGGCCCTGGCATCATGTCCTCATTTTTCTCTGCCCTCCCTGTTCCACCCTTACTCATGAACCCTGGATAATTTGTCAGATCTTACATATTTTGTCTCCCTTCACCCACTTTTCCGTTGTCCATCCCCCAGGGAGGAAGTTATACGTAGATCCTTGTAACTGAGGTCTCAGAGCAGCTGGGTGTGATGCAGGGGAAGCTCTGGAAGCAGCTGCAGACACTGCGGGAGTTGGCAACCCAACAGTGAGGGTCACTGCATCAGTGGGTACCAGAAAACTGGCTGGGGTTGCTTATTCCCCTAGATGCTATCCCTGCCTTGAAGAGAACCATGACAGAGGCCTGTAGACATGTGTCAGGAAAAGATGAGTCCTTCACTGTTTCCTCTTCCCACAAACTTTTGAGGAGAGCCTGCAGGGCAGGGGCTTGGCTCCCTGTCTCCAGTCACCTGCCGTTCCCCACAGACACACCCTCGCCAGCGCCAACTCCCCCTGCCCTGGGTTTGCTTCTTGAATCCAGAGGAGCAGCCTGGGCAAAGACCATGAAGAAACTTGTCCTTCAGGCAGCCCGTTTGATTGGGTCCCTTGACCTCCAGAGTGTGGACATATGCACACTCACTGTTGGGGGTCTCAGGCTGTCACCACAGGGGCCAGGATCTGAAGAGGATGCTGGCAATGCAGGGCTTCCTGAGGGAAGCCAAGGACTTGCAGAGCTGGCTGAGCAGCCAGCAGCAGGTGGCCAGAGGAGAGAAGACTATGAGCACACCCTAGTGAGGAAGGGGCTAGGGGCAAGGAAGGTGCCCTGGAGCCGAATGAAGACGGGTAGTGGAGGGGGGCTGCATGCACAAGGGGCTGATGGGGAACATCAGTCTGGGCTGAGGACAGCTGTGGCTTCCTATTCCCCTCTCTGCATAGAGGGGCAAGTTCTGTGGCTGTCCAGTCCTGCCCTGCCCAGTCACTGACTGAGGTGTCTCACAGCCCACCAGCCAGGGCCCCTGTGTTACCTCTCCTGTCTTCTCAGCTCCTCTTAACCAACTTTGCAATGTTTCGGCACCAAGTGAAGATGGGTGGCCACCAGGGGGCAGCCTGCCCCACTAGGGGAGAGCCTGCTGGAGTGGCGGCCCAGCACTGCCCCCAGGGCCCAGCAGTGGTGACAGGACCAACAGTGAGTACCAGCAGCCTGGAGCAGGGGTGAGTTTGGGGGGAGGTGCTGGGCATGGGATAAAGAGGCTTCCAGGGAGAACCTTGCTGTGCTGCGGCTCTGCAAACCACTGTCTCTAGAGAGGGCCCGAGTTCAGGGAACACAGGGCAGCCCCTGCTGTCTGCGGCCTGTGGAGGAGGCAAAGCCTGGTCGGTGGATCAGGGAGCCTGGTCACAAAGCCCACTTAGCAGGGTCACTTTCCCAAGCCACGGGCTCCCTGCACCTGCAGGGGCGTTCTGGGAAGAGTTGAGCTGGGCTGAGGATGCCCTGCACAGCCCCAGGCTGACCCAGGTCACAGTACAAGCTACTGCGTTTCCAGCCCAGATGGAGCTTAGGCGAGATCCCGATTTGCCCATGATCCTATCCCAGAGGCTGGCCCAGAGTCTCAGGGGCCCGGCATTTGCTGCGTGCAAGAACCATGGAGGGGTGCAGCTTCTACCTTTGAAGGGTGTGCAGTCTCCTCCAAACACACAGCATACCTGGTTGGCACACAACGTGGCTACCTGCCGTGTGCCGGGCTTTAGAATGACCCCACCTGCTGACTCATGGGGATCCTCCAGAGGGTGTGCAAGTCAGTAAATCTTTCCAGGAGCAGGGAACCTCTTATTTCTCCTGAGGAGCAGTTAGTGGGACTGAACCAGGCAACAGCCCAACGCTTCCCAAGCAGGCCTCCTGGAGCTTCGTTAGAGCAAGGGGTAAACTGCTAGTGATAATGGGCTCCTGGGAGGAGAGTTTGCAGAAAGGCCTGAAGCGCTGAGCAAGATCTCAGGACGGTGGCCCTCTGGGAGCTTAGGACAAGTTCTAAACCCAGCCAGGAAGCTGAAGGGCTGACCAGACAGAAGCTGAGGGGGAGGAATGAGCATGCTGGGAAAACTGCTGACCCCCGCCTGGGTGCAGGGCTGCCTGGTTGGAGCTGTGGGAGCTGACTCAGGCCAGACCCCACCTGCTCTGAGACGCTGAGGCCACCCTCAAAGTTCACAGCCAACTGTCTCACGTGCTCGTCCGTATCCAGGTGGGTGCCTGAGGGAGAGGGTAGCTTCTGCAAGTGCTGCTACCCCAGGCCCAGAATCCCACACTCAATGCCCGGGCCCTTGGCCACCATGCTATCTCAGGAGAAAGCCACAAGCCTCCCAGATACTGTGTCCCACTGGGTGGAGGCCCCCCTTAGGAGACATGGATCGCACCAATGAATCACACAATCTGCTTCTGACGCCTTGAGGCCCCCTCACCCCCCACTGTCATCAGCCCAGTGCCGCTTCCCACTCTGGACTAGAGTCCATAAGTATTAGCAAGAGATAAAACACACAACACATGGAACCCAGGAACAGGAATGGGAATAGAGATACCAAAAGGGTAGGGGGAAGGGGGGTCGAGGATGGAAGGAAGGGGAACTGATAGCAATGAATGACATATAACCACACACCCCTCGCAGGGAGAGGAGCAACAGAAACCTGAGGATAAAAGAGACAATGGTCAATGTGAGATATGAAAATAATAACAATCTATAATCTATCAAGTAACCACGAGTGGGGGAGGTGAAAAAAAATGGAGCTGATGCCAAGGGCTCAATAGAAAGTAAATGTCTAGAAAAGAATGATGGCAATATACGTATGACTATGTCAGATACAATTGGTGTATGGATTGTAACAAGAGCTGTAAGAGCCCCCAATAAAATAAATAAATTTAAATTTAAATTAAAAAAAGCACACCAAAAATCTCCATCTGCACAGTGAGGCAGTGAAGGGACAAGAGTCCTGAGTCCCTCGGCTCTCACACAAGGATACCAAAGGCTACCTCTAAGTGGGGGTCTGGCAAAGTTGTGGATGGGTGGGCAAAGCTATCAAACGGCCCATGAGGGACTTCATTGGCCCTTGAGAACTGGGTGGGAATTAGGGGTGGCGGCAGAGCTGAGGCTGAGTAGACACTTGGTAAGGCTGTGGGATTAAGCGGCAGAGACATGGAGGTTTGGACATGAGTGGTGGTGGACTCAGGCAGCTGTGACGCTACCTCGGTACCAGGTCCCCTCACCCCGTGCTATACCGTGCTCTCCCAGGCTCCAGGTGCAAGACTATGCCTCCCGGGCAGCCAGTGTGCAGTGAGATGTGCAGGTGGTGGAGGAGCCCCAAGACCCCGGCAGTGGAGCCCAAAACTTCAGTGTCCACCAAGAGCTGCGGGCCAAGCTGGAGGCCCAGAAGGAGCTGCACCAGTGCGCCACTCACCGGGGACAGCAGGTGCTCCAGGCTACAGGGCCGTCCGCCGTGGAGGTCGGCTCCCCTTTCTGGCCCTCCCCCAGCCCACTGGACCACTGCACCCTGGCCCCACAGGGCCAAGCACCTTTCTTTTCTATTTTTTTAATCATTTTATTGGGGTCTCGTGCAATTCTTATCACAATTCATACATACATGCATTGTGTCAAGAACATAAGTACAGGCTCTTCCTCTAACTGTAGCGGTCTGAGGTGACCTGCTAAAATGGTTCGCTACTCATTTGACCCAGAAAATCCTACAAAATCTTGCAAATACAGAGGGTCGAATCTCCGGGTCCACTTCAAAAACACCCGTGAAACTGCCCAGGCCATCAAAGGCATGCACATCTGGAAAGCCACCAAATACTTGAAAGACATCACTCTGCAGAAGCAGTGTGTGCCTTTCCGACGGGACAATGATGGTGTTGGTAGATGTGCCCAGGCCAAACAGTGGGGTAGGACCCAGAGTTGGTAGCCCAAAAAGAGTGCTGAATGTTTGGTTCACATGCTTAAAAATGCAGAAAGTCATGCTGAACTTAAGGGTTTAGATGTGGATTCTCAGGTCATCGAGCACATCCAGGTGAACAAAGCCCCCAAGATGCACCACCGGACTTACAGAGCTCTTGGCTAGATTAATCCACACAGGAGCTCCCCTGCCACATTGAAATTATCCTGACTGAGAAGGAACAAATCGTTCCCAAGCCAGAAGAGGAGGTTGCACTGAAGAAAAAGATTTCCCAGAAGAAACTGAAGAAGCAAAAACTCATGGCTTGGGAATAAATTAAGCTTAAATAATAAAAGGGGTTTTTTTTTTTAAAGAACATATGTACATTTGTTGCCATCATCATTCTCAAAACATTTGCCTTCTACTTGAGCCCTTAATATCTGCTGTTCATTTTCCCCCTCCCTCCCCACTCCCCCCTACCTCACGAAACCTTCATCATTCATAAATTAATATTATTTTATCATATGTTGCACTGTCCAAAGTCTCCCCCTTCCTTCTTCTCTGCTGTCCCTCCCCCAGGGAGGAGGCTATTTGTAGATTCTTGTAATCAATTTCCCCTTTCCACCCCACATTCTCTCCACCCTCCAGGCATCGCCACTCACACCACTGGTCCTGAAGGAGTCATCTGTCCTGCGTTCCCTGTGTTTCCAGTTCCTATCTGTACCTATGTACACCCTCTTATCTAGCCAGATTTGTAAGGTAGAATTGGGATCATGAGAGTGGGGGGAGGAAGCATTTTAGAACTAGAGGAAAGTTATATGTTTCATCGTAGCTACCCTGCACCCTGAATGGCTCATATCCTCCCCACAACCCTTCAGTAAAGGGTGTCCAGTTGGCTGCCAATGGGCTGTGAGTCTCCACTCTGCACTCACCCACATTTTCAATGATATGATTTTTTTGTTCCTTGATTCTTGATACCTCATGATCCCTTCGACAGCTCGTGGTCACACAGGCTGGTGTGTTTCTTCCATGTGGGCTTTGTTGCTTATGAACTAGGTGGCCACTTGTTTATCTTTGAGCCTTAAAGATCCCAGATGCTATATCTTTTGACAGCCAGGCACCATCAGCTTTCTTCACCACATTTGCTTATGCACACGTTTGTCTTCACTGATCATATCAGGAAGGTGGCCACCCACTGATACGATTTTTAGTTCTTTGATGTCTGATAACTGGACCCTTCTACACCTCGTGGTCAGCCAGGCTGGTGTTCTTCCTCCATGTGGGCTTTGATACTTCTCAGCTAGATGGCCGCTGATTTTTCTTCAAGCCTTTAACACCCCAGACGCTATATCTTTTGATAGCCGGGCACCGTCAACTTCCTTCACCACATTTGCTTATGCACACATTTTTCTTCAGCAATCGTGTCGGGAAGGTGTGAATCCTGGAATGCCAATTTAATAGAACAATCTGCTCTTGCATTGAGTAAGTGCTTGAGTGGAGGCCCAATGTCCATCTGCTGCCTTAGTACTAAACCTATAAATATATGCACACAGATCTGTTTCCCTACACTCATATAAATATATTTACATATGAACATTCCAGTCTTTGGACCTCTATAAATACCCTTTGTCACCTAGTTCTCTCTTCTATTTCCTTTTACTTTCCTCTTGTCCCACTATCATGCTCAGCCTTCATTTGGGTATCAGTAATTTCTCTCGGTTACCTTGCCCTTGCTGAATCCCTACCAGACCACTCCTTGCTACTGATTTTGGATAACTTATTGCTCCCCTGTCCCTGGGTTGTTCAGCACTACTCCTTTGCCCCCTTCTCTCCCACTCCCCTATTCCCGCGGAACTATTGGTCCCCTTGTTTTCTCCTCCAAACTATTCATGCAGTCTATCGTATCTAGATAGGTCTGTAGAGATAATAATATGCACCAAAAATCAAGTCATTGCAAGTTAGGCAATGAGTGAGAACACAGCAATGACAACAAAAAGGAAACCAATTACCCATAGAAGAATAAATTAATTTTGGAAGGCAAATGCTTTGAAAATGATGAGGGCAAAGAATGTACAGATGTGCTTTATACAACTGATGTAAGTATGGATTGTGATAAGAGTTGTATGAGTCCCTAATAAAATGCTTTTTTAAAAATAAAATAAAAGAAAAAAATTTTAAAGAAAGAAAAACCTATACATAGATGACGGTCTGATTTTTAATCTCTAGGCGTGTCCTTCAGTCAGGTCCAATGGGGTACCATGCTTTGGCCCCAGAGTCTGTCCTTTGTACTACCTCAGGGGCTCCCTGCTCTGCTCCCACGGTTGCTCTGCCACACAATTTTAGTGGTTTGCCTCAGTGCCATAGGATCATTCTGGGCCAGTTCTAACCCTGAGTCTCCGGTGTTGTCCCCCTTAGGGCCCTGGTTCATCAATTGACGGTGTGTCTCGTGGTGGGATCAGCCACATTGTCCACTCTGTCCATTGGCTGTTCAGAGCCGGGATATCGTCCTCCAGGCCTGATGGGCCAGGATGTGCTCCACTCTCTCTTCCTCCCCCTTCTTTGCTCCCATTTGCTCTGATCAAATATGCCCCTCTCTCCTAGATGCAGCTTCAGTGCTGTCCTCTGAAGTAAATTCTTCTGGGGGCAGGGGCAGTTGTCCACATAGCTGGTATGGGAGCCCAGCACTCAGGCCCCTCCACTGGCTCCCCACACTGTGTGGGCACACTGCATTCATCTGGCACTGGCTTTATATCTGGTCCCTCTTTCCCTGTGGAAACAAAAACAATACCCTCCCCTTGGGTGGGACAGTCAGGCACCTTTTCTCTGGAGCTTCCCTCAGCACCACCTTCGGTTGTTTCCATGCCCATGCCCAGGTCCAGGAAAGACTATGTGCCATGCAGAATGCTTGGGAGCAGGTCTTTCAGGCCTGGGAACGGATGCAAGGGAGACGGCAGGCCATGCACCACAAGCAGCTCTTCCTCAGACAGTGTGGCATCTGGACAAGATCCTGCAGGCCCAGGAGACAGCTACCCTCACCACACACAGACACACTGACCCCAGGACCTCCAGTCCTCCTGTACTACCACCCCAATCTCCCTTGCTTCCTGGATCACTGGCTGCTATTCTGATACGGATCTAGATAGTGTGTCTTCCCAAGTGGCCAAGGGGACACCTGAGCCTCAGGTCACTCAGGGCCATCTCCTCCCCACACCTGGCCCCGGCCAGCCAAGCCCTACGCGGTTTGGTTGGAAATTGATGGGGCTCCTCCCCACCTCCTCAGAAGTTGGGATGTTCCTAACGGCCCCCTGGTTGGAGTGCTATTCTTCCTCAGGTTCCTTCCCCTCATCCTCAGCACCTACCTCCCCACCCCGAGCCGCAGGCCCCTTGATGCACCCCCAGAGAGCCCAGGCTGTAAACCAAGGTTCTGGTAGATGTTGCTGTCTAGGGTTCCCTTTGAACCACCATCTGTTCCCCCGATCCCCCCCCTACCTCTGTGTCACCTCCATGGCTGCCCCAGGTCTCCCAGGAAGCCAGTGCCCTGGAGGGCTCTGTGGAAGAGGTGGAGCGGCTGATCCAGAAGCATGGCACCTTCCAGAGTTGCTAAGCACACAGGACAGGGAGGTGACGGCCAGGACGGTCATGGGCATGACCCTGATAAGGCCGGGGTATCCAGACTATTGGGGGCACACGGGTGAGGTGTGTATGCACACCAAACCTGTGCTGGTTGGTGAGGGATTACCAAGGAGCCATAGGCTCCAATCCAGGGCTGGTGACCAAGCCGAGGTGCCCATGCACCCAGAAGCGCATGGGGATGGGTTAGGCCACACTCTGGGGACCACAGAGGGCATTTGGATCTGCCCATATCACATGGCCCCTGCTTCCTTCTGCCCAGCAGGCTGGCTAACCCTCAACTGCAGAGCTGAGGGGAGGCCCCCGGGACTTATAGTGAGGGCTATGGGCTGTGAGCCAGCCCCAGCAGGAATACACTCAGTACTCAGGGCTGGGTCCACCTCCCCCCTCCCTCTACGCAGGAGGCTGCGCTGAGAGAGCAGGCCAGGGTGCTGCCAGGCCCCTGGGTTCAGGGTCTGCTGGGGACGAAAGGAGAGCGGCCGGCTTGATTGGAAGCCCTGGGAGAAGGTCAGCTACACAAGCTTCACACCTCTCTGATTACTGACGGCTTTCTCAGGGCTGCTAGCCAGGTCAGAGGGCACCCCACCTGAACCCCATTTTACCTTTACAAGTGACCTTCAGCCCCACTAGGGGCCAAGGGGTGGCCTGCGGTGGAACGGGATGTGTAGAGTTTAATGGCTTCCTGGGGCAAAGCTAGGACTGGAGCCCAGGGCTCTTGATTCTCAGACCCGTGTGGACACCTGTCATCCGGATGGACAGAGTAGACAGGGCCCCAGGAGTGGGTGAGGGGCACCCTCCACATGAGAACCCACCCATGGCCCCTGCCCAGCCACTTCCTAGATCTGAAGACTGATGGACCTGGGCCCTGTCATCTTGGGTGAAAGAAAAATTATTGTGCTGTCCCTGAGCCTGGTCAGCATTTCACTCCTTGGCACAGCCCGAGGGGTAGACGGGGTCACCGCTTGGGCCCAAGGCAGTATGAACATCAGGGCACTCATGTCCCCATCATCACACAGGACAGCGACTGGATCCAGGGGTGGGGCCAGCAGCTGGAATAGCCTGTCCCCCTTGGGGACCAAAAAGAGAAGCTGATGCGGTTTCAGAAACACGTGGCCGATGAGACAGAGACCCCAAGGAAGGGAGGCAGGAAGGGAATTGACAGGAAGGCTTGGGACCCCTGCTAGGTACTGGTTTTCCATCCAGCAGCCTTCTCCCCAACACCTGCAGTGTCACTGTGCAGACACTAATCAGACTCTGTCACCTGCCTGAGGCCAAGGCCAAGACCAGCCAGAAGAAAGGATCGAAGAGAACCCTGGGCAGAAGGGCAGAGGCCAAGCCTGTAATGTGCCCGTCCTCCACAGTGTGCCCTTGCTAGAGTCCTGGACCTTGGGAAAGCTCTGGAGAGCATGGAGAGGCTGCTGCACAGACACGAGGCCTTGTAGCAAGAGATGGGCCTCCTCCAAGTTCAGGGGCAGGTATGCCACTGGGTCTAGCATCGGGGCCAAGCCAGGGGACCTCTTCTGTGGGACCCTGCGAGTAAGAGCTGAGCGAGTACACTCCCATACCAGGGGCCTCTTGAGCACAACCTGATCCCCTTCCTCAGCCTCTGGACATCCCCCATATCCCGGAGCAGAAGGCAGCCCTCCTCTGCCAGAGAAGCCTGTGGTCAGCCCGCAGCCTCGGCCACAGGTGCCAACAGTTTATGGACAGCTGGCAACAGCTCCAGAGCAGAGCCCAGAAGTGGTATGGACACCCTTTGGGTCTATTTCTTCACTCCTGCCCCCCTTCAGCAATCAAGTCCCATGCATCTCCTTGACTCCTTGTTTAGGGTACAAAAGAGACCTTCAGGACAAACAATGTAAAGAAAACATCGATCAAGTCTTAAAAGAGACCACGACCACACAATGACCCAGACACATCATCCGTGAAACAAATCCAGGGAGACTCATATGTGTGTAAGAAAGAGATCTACTGGCGATATCTAAAATAGATGGAAATAGAGTTACCATATGACCCAGCAACCCCCCACCCCCATTACTGGGCAAGAAACAAACCAAGGTCACACATCTGTGCTCCAATGTTCATTGTGGCACAGTTCACAATTGCAAGGAATTGGAAACAACTCAAATTTCCATCACCTGATAATTGGATTAAAAAGCTGGGGTACCTCTACCAGCAGGGATCAACGATGTAATGTCACACCGGAAGTTCTCGTCGCCCCAGCATGGGTCTCTGGGCTTCCTGCCTCGAAAGCGCAGCAGCCGGCATGGCGGGAAGGTGAAGAGCTTCCCCAAGGATGATGCCTCCAAGCCGGTCCACCTGACGGCCTTCCTGGGCTACAAGGCAGGCATGACCCACATTGTGCACGAGGTCGACAGACTAGGCTCCAAGGTGATCAAGAAGGAAGTGGTGGAGGCCGTGACCATCGTGGAGACCCCTCCCATGGTGGTGGTGGGCATCGTGGGCTATGTGGAGACACCTCGCGGCCTCCGGACCTTCAAGACGGTCTTTGCGGAACACATCAGTGATGACGAGTGCAAGCGGCGGTTCTACAAGACCTGGCACTAGTCGAAGAAGAAGGCTTTCACCAAGTACTGCAAGAAGTGGCAGGATGACAAGGGTAAGAAGCAGCTCGAGAAAGACTTTAGCAGCATGAAGACGTCCTGCCCGGTCATGCGCGCCATCACCCACACCCAGACGCACCTGCTCACCGTGCGCCAGGAGAAGGCGCACCTGATGGAGATGCAGGTGAACGGGGGCTCCGTGGCTGAGAAGCTGGACTGGGCCCGAGAGAAGCTGGTGCCAGTGAACCAGGTGTTCGCGCAGGATGAAATGATCGACATCACGGTGGTGACCAAGGGCAAAGGCTACAAAAGGGTCACCAGTTGTTTCCACACCAAAAAGCTGCCCCGAAAGACCCACCGAGGGTTGCGCAAGTTGGCTTGTATCGGGGCCTGGCATACCGCCCGTGTGGCCTTCTCGATGGCCCGCGCTGGGCAGAAAGGCTACCACCACTGCACAGAGATCAACAAGAAGATGTATAAGATTGGCCAGGGCTACCTCGTCAAGGACGGCAAGCTTATCAAGAACAACACCTCCACCGACTATGATCTCTCTAACAAGAGCATCAACAACCTGGGCGACTTTGTCCACTACAGGGAAGTGATCAATGAGTTTGTCATGCTCAAGGGCTGCATGGTGGGCACCAAGAAGCGAGTGCTCACTCTGCACAAGTCCCTGCTGGTGCAGACCAAGCTCCGGGCCCTGGAGAAGATCGACCTCAAGTTCATCGGCACCACCCCCAATTTGGGCCATGGCCGTTTCCAGACCGTGGAAGAGAAAAAAGCTTTCATGGGACCACTCAAGAAAGACCGGATTGCCAAGGAGGAAGGTGCATAACAGATGGTACAGCTGGTGGGATCAGAATAAAGACTTCTTTTTCATTAGGGGGAAAAAAACTGTGGTACATAATACAATGGAGTACTACGCATCTCTAAAAAGTAGTGATGAACGTATGAAGCACATCACTGCATGGGAAGAACTGGAGGAAAGCATGCTAAGCGAAGTAAACCAAGCAAAAAAAGGACAAGTACACACTGTGTCCACGGAGGTAAGCTTTAAAAAAATGCAAAAGGGACATAGGGGAAAAGCTACTGTATGAACATTCCTGGGGTGAGGACCAGGTAATATGGCAGGGACCAGACCAAATTCAGGGATACACATGGTAGACAGATAAAAAGAAGCGGGGAAAGGAAAAGTAACAATAATAATAAATAAATGGGTAGCGGGGTCACAGGGCACTAACCCGCCCAAGGGTGCCACCGTGAACCCCCTATATCTCTGATCTGCCTGCCTCTGTGCCTTTCCCTGTGCTCACCCTTTCTCTACTTGGCTCGGTCCTACACCTGTTCTTTTGTGTCTGGCTTATGTCATTACCAGCAGCCTTGCTGGCATAGTGGTTACGAATTGGACTGTGATCTGTAAGACCTGCAGTTCAAGTCCACCAGCTGCGCCTTGTGAGAAAGATGAAGCTTTCTATGTCTGTAAAAGAGATACCATCCCCGGAACCCGTGGGGGCAGTTCCACTCTGCCCTTTAGGGTTACCATGAGTCAGAGTTGACTGGATGGCAGTGAGTTGGGAATTTTATTTATTTCATTCCCAGCATGTCTTTTCAAGGTTCATTTGTGACCTGACATTTATCCCCCTATTTTAATGAAAGGACACCACTCTGTTCTATAACTAGAACTCACTGACTTGGTCCATCCATCTGTCCACGGACTCAAAGGTGGCTTCCACCTTTGGCTGTCGTAACTATAATGCAGTGATGTCCATAATTTAAAAGAAAGCGTTTTGACATGATGTTTTTAGGGGACACAGTGAGACCAGAGCATTTGTCCCTGCCGGTGAAGGGACTGGAGGTCAATCCTTTTTTTTCCTTCTTTTTTTAAGTGTCTCTATTCCCTTCTACAAAAGATGGACCCCACTCAGGACTGTATATGGTTTCTCTCCTTGAAACAAAATAATCCATTGTTGTGCCCATTACATAGAGGGGGGAACGAAGCTTACAAACTAGTGCCCAGAACCAACAGCCACAAGGCTGCTGGCTGGAGGAGGTTTGTGTGCCCACTGTGGCTGCAGGAGGGACAGAGGGGCCTGCAGGGGGGCCACTGGGCCTCAGAGACCTTCCAGGCGAGGCTACAGGAACTGCAGCAGCTCTGGGGCGAGCTGAGGGCAAACTGTAGGAGGAAAGAGGCCACGCTCCAGGAGGCCTGCAAGGTGGGACTGTGCACGCCCTGGGCCAGGTTGGATGGGACCCCAGGTTGCCCAGTGCCCACTGCTCACCCCACGTCCTGTCCCAGGCCCTGCATACGGGGGAGCATCTGGGAGCTGGAGAGCTGGCTGCATCCTGTGGAGGGGGAGCTGCGAGTCCCTGGCAGTGGATAGGACTGTCCTGGGGTGGATGAACTCCAACTGGGGGCAAACAAGACTCGTTTCAAACACCAGCTCTGTGTCCTCTAAGGTCCCGTGTACAACTGCGACAACACAACTTTGGGTCCTGCTGGGTCCCCATTAGCATCTGGGAGGAAGGTATTTATTACAGGGAATCCTATCTTTGTCCCTTGGTGTTAATTGCAGACTCACTGGGTGACGGATTGTATCTGACACGCACCACGTTTGCCGCAGCAAACACCAACACTTTGTCAAACTCCGTTTGGTATTGCTCCATCCCTCCATTATTCTCCCTAATGACAAAAATAATTAACACATTCATATAAAAGCACAGGATGAGGAAAGCTTTAATTTATGCATTAGTTCAGGGTCATCCCTCTTATCAATATATGACAATCTAATGAGGCTTAAATAAAAAGTAGCAGTGAAGCAATTTAGGAAACTGAGGGATTGTCACGAGTCCTGGTTGTGACAGCATGTTTTGTACACCATGGAAGATAACAGATTTGTCTTCTGTGGTATCTCATAGCCATCATCCCCAAACTACCTGCTCTTAGGGGTAGAGAGAGCGAGCTTGTCTTTGAAAAAAGTGCCTGGGTTTGGTAGATGCTCACAGGATGGCAGGTGTAATGTATTATGAGAACTTAACAAGGCTCTGAGAAGATGGCTATTGGAAGGTCTGGGTGGAGGGCAAGGTCATGGCCCTGAAGGATTCAGGATCCAGAAGTCAAGTCAGAACTGGATGCCAGAGACTTTCTCAATCCAGCCCTCTTTGCCCCCCCCTAAGGCCAATACATTTCTAAGGGTTATGGATTCTACTTCAGAATCTTTCTCAAGCCCAGGGCCCTCTTCACCATTATTGTCTAGACCTGGTCACATCTTGCTTTATAAATAAAAATATGGGTTTATTGTAAGTCTGGGTCTGTTAGGTTTCTCGGGTGGGAAATGTCTCGGTCCTTGGCTACACACTGGAAAGAAATTCACACCAAAGCCTGGTTGGTAATCCGAGTGGGTTTATATACATGAGAGAAGAAGGTTCCGGCGTTACACTAAACTGAACACGGGCACCCTCTTGACACTGCACACCCAGCCCTGCTGAGTGGAAGGCAAAGAAGCAGCTGAAGGGAAGGGGGGGGTGGTCTCCAGATTCCAGCCTTTTAAGGGCTTTCAGCTGGGAGGCGTCAATTAAGCTCTCCTGGCTTGGGCTTAGCCCGCATTGGCTTCCAACTTCCCGTAGGGGGCCCCCTAAGCATGGAGAGGAACAACCCCTTGTCTTGCTACCTAACCGATCTACATTCCTGCATGGCTACATTGAGATGGAACTAGCCCCTTTAGACAGCCTGTGTGGTTCACCAGGAGACACGGGCCCCAGTGTTCCCTGTGACCACTTTAAACCTTAAACTACTGTTGGAGTTTATATTACCTGTGTGGGTCTGTGGGCATGGGACGTTTCCATGCCAGAGACCTGAAGTTACACAAATAGGCATCCAGAACAGAACTCATACAGGCTCTAATAAGATGCTCAGATGCTTCTCGCTAGGATGAGAATTTAACGAAGTGTGTGAGCAGTTCAGATCTTATAAGGGAGAACAGGTCAGTAGGGTATCCAGAGAAGAGAACAAAGCCAGGGGAAAGGGAGGGGCCCACAGACATCTGTGCTCTGTGTTTGGCCACAAGACAAGAAACTGGGTCTCCTTGCCAAAGAAAGCAGAACAACAAGTCCCTCAGAACTACGACATTTTTAAACATGACCTATACAACACTCGGCTCTGGGAGGCACCTTGGAAAATCATAAAAGCCCTAAAAGAGGGGCAAGGAGGAAGCCCAAGTCTTTGATTTTCCCTGCTGTGCTTTCAGTGTTGAAATGTCTGTGCACGGAGCCTTTGAAATTTCAGAATCAGAGAGTGGATTCACAAGCCAAGCTCCTGCTTTATTCTTCAATGCATTTTGGCCCAGCTTCTCCTTGGTGAGACATGTAACAGAAATTCTGGACTTAGGAGCCACTTGGTCCTTGGACACTAGGAGATTTCAGGGGAATCTGAAACAGGCCTCTAACCACCAGCTGGTCTGGCCTAGGAAGCCCATGTACTCAGTCTCCCAAACACCAACCTCCCGTTGCTCTTCATCTGCCTCCACTTTGTTCAGCTTTAGTTGTCCGTGGAAGCGTTTGGCACCCATCTGATGCTTCGGAACCCAGAAAGGAGGAAAGGTAAAACTGGGATTCAAATGAAACAGACTTAAGCAGGACCATAGCCAAGATGTGCACAGGGCTCCCTGCAGCATTTGTCACTTTCATTTCCCTCTTCGGACTCAGACGTGGCAAGGTTCAGAAACAAGCTTTACCAGAAAGAACAGCTGTGAACCCAGCCTGCTTCCAAGTGAGAAAAAGCCCTTTACACATGAGTTCCTGAGGTCAGCCCAGCCCTGTGCATCCCGACCCCTCCCAGAGTCCCTGGCTCTCTGGCGAAGCATTAAAGCAAGTGGAAGCAGAGATTTGCTCAGAATAAAAAATCATTTTTCACAATAGCACGGCACGTTCTGGATGGCAATCACGGCTGCACAAACCATATCCGTCCTCCAGCCATAATGTTGGCGCCTCAGTGACCACGCACATACATTGTGTGGCGAAACTCAGAGCCTATTCCATTTGTGGTCAATTGTTTCCTCCCTCCCCATACTTTGCACTTAGCAGACATGCACTCTGGAGGTGGTTGAGGCTTGTCTTGTCACCAATAATCATCTCCTACGCCTTCCTTTACAGTCACTAATTTGATGTGTTCACACAAAGAAATGCCAATAATATGAGGTTTCAGAGGAGAGCTCCTAGAGCTCCCCCAGACAACAAGGAGGCCGAGTGTCACCGTCATTATCCTGAGCTGGGAGGGGGCACTAGTGTTCCAGAAGCTGGGAATCTGTCACTGCCTGCCCACCGCACAGACAGAGCAGGTGCTGGTTATAATTGCCTCTAGACGGCCTGCCATGCTGAGTTGAAAGTCAAACCCGTAAACGCTGCCTGACTACAATAAAACTGGAGTACACAGATATTTCTGCATCATTGCTGGGTGAAAATCTACTGAGTGGAGTTGGATGAGATGGCAGCAAGTGCCTAAGGAGGGGATGCTGTGGGAACACCAACAAGATGACTGTCAGTCGCCGTTTCCTCCTCTCGTCTACTTCCCCCCCCCCCTATATTTCAGGACCAAAAGACGTGACAAATATGTAAGGAAACAAATTTGTTCATTTTTAGAGGTGTCTCCCACCCCCACCCCCACCCCACCGCACACCCATCCACCTCTGGCCTCTTTGAGCAAGTCAGTAGAACTTTTTTTTTTTAAACATGGCTTCTGCTATGCCAATTTCCAGAGTTGCTATGTGGCTGTGTTTAAAAGTCGCCTTTGGGATCCAGAGCACAATCCTTGTCACAAAGGCATTCTCCCAGTCCCAAATAACAATGCGACCTCATTGCAGAAGGTTGTTCTTGTTTCTGTAGACCTAGAAAGGAGTTCAAGCTGTTGATCTTGACCATGGTTGTCGAGTCAGCTTCTCATGGGCACCTCATGGGAAGCAGAGCAAACTATGCCAGTCTGTGCTATCACCAGGGCAGGGAGGGGAAGCCAACCGTGGCGGGCCATAGGTCGATGTGTGGATGGAGATAATCAGGTCTTTCGTCCTTATTCTATTTCAGTCTGGAAACATCACTGAAGCCTGCTCAGTGTCATAGCAACATACAAACTTTCACTGACAGTCTGGGGCATATTGGCTGCAAATCGAACCCGGGTCTTCCCGGTGAAAGACGATGAGAGATCTACCACTGAAGCACCGTGGCCCTCACCTCAGACCAGGGCAGTAATTTCCCACAAATCTACCAGAGTTCAAACCAGACCACAATGCAGGATGACTGAGATTGCCACCAGAATCTGATACTGATGCAGAAAAAAACCTAACTACCATTTTATTGACTCCCACTCATACCGGCCCAATAGGACAAAGAACTGCCCCTTTGGGGTTTTGAGACTTTAAATCCTTACAGTAGCGGTTCTGCACCTGTGGGTCGGGACCCCTCTGGGGATCAAATAACCCTTTCACTGGGGTCAACCAACTCATAACAATAGCAAGATTACAGTTATGAAGTAGCAATGAAAATAATTTTATGGTTGCAGGTGACCACAACATGAACTGTATTAAAGGGTGGGGGCTTTATGAAGGTTGAGAACCACTGCCTTACAGAAATAGACAATCTCATATTTCTCCCACGGACGGGCTAGTCAGTTCAAACCCCCGACCTTGCGATTAGCAGCTTAATGCACAGTCCACTACACCACCTGGGCGCCTAATGCTATAATAAAAGATACTATTTTTAGATCTCTCCTGGGAGAGATATACCTCAGGCCTTGGCTTCGCGCGAGAAAGAATTCACTTCGAAGCCTGGATTGTGATCCAAGTGAGTTTTTTGAGAGAAGAAGTTTCAGGTTTACACAGGCACCTCAGGGCCCCTCACGGGGCACAGCATACCTAGAAGCTGCTGAAGAGAAAGTCACTCAGTGGGCTCCGGGATCCTGCCTTTTTTCTTTTTTTTTAAATCGTTTTATTAGGGGCTCATAAAACTCTTATCACAATCCATATATACATCAATTGTGTAAAGCACATTTGTACATTCATTGCCTTCGTTATTCTCAAAACAATTGCTCTCCACTTAAGCCCCTGGCATCAAGTCCTCATTTTTCCCCTCCCTCCCCGCTCCCCCATCCATCAAGAAACCTTGGTAATTTGTGAGTGGTGATACTGAGAGGGTTGTCAGAGGGTGGATTGGAAAGAGGGAACTGATTACAAGTATCTACATATGACCTCCTCCCTGGGGGACGGACAACAGAAAAGTGGGCAAAGGGAGACATCGGAGCGGGCAAGATCCTGCCTTTTCAATTCCTCCATAGGGAGGCATGGTTGATGGTCATGGTCAACCCCAATGGCTGGATTGAATTCACATGGCCCAGATGGGCCAATCCAGGTGTAATGCCCACTTAGGTGTACCCCCCCTTCCTGGCCGGAAGTTTGAACCTGAGCATATGTAATGGATGACCCAGTCCCTATGCTAAACCACCTAATCATATTTGCAAGATGCCAAGCACCGTTCTAAGATTATTGTGTATAATAATTCAATTATTCCACTTAACAAGCCTATGTTTAGACTCTATTCTGGCCTCATTTTACAGATGAAAAATCAGTGGCACAGGATGATAAAGTCATGAGCCTAGGACCACACAGTGAGGAAGTGGGAAGGAGAGATTTGGACCCAGGCTGCAGAGCCCATGCCTTGGGTGCCTACTGCTGCCATGTAGGACACGGAAAAGCATGGAGCAGACTCGGCGTAAGACATTAGGGAGTTGGGAGGACTGTAGCATGAATGTATGCGCTATGACTTCATGGGAGTAGCTGCTACTCAGATCCAGAAGAGAACACAAGCTTTTTGCAAAAATTATTTTTGCCAAGAGAGGGTGGAAAACTGCATCTTGTGCGAAATCCCCCCAACCTGCACATGTGCATAGCTATTTCAGAAGGTTCCAAACAATGTGTGCTGTGCGGCAAACCAAACTGAGCTCAGGGGGAGCTGGTCTGTGGGTTATGTTAGCCAGAAAGTGAGCAGTTTGAACTCACCAGCCACCACTCCAAGGGAGAAAGAGGAGGCTTTCTGCTCCCATGGACTTACATTCTTCGAAGTGGCAGGGAGCATTTCCATGCATCCTATGATTAGGATCTCAGAGGGTGAGGGTGGAGTTGGTTGAGACCTGTCTTCAGGGCATTTCCTAGAAGGGCTTCCTGCAGTGGCTTTGCCTTCAGGATAGTCTGATGACCTTGAGGGCAGCAAAGTCCTAAACACACTCGGGCAGTGGTTCTCAACCTTCCTAATACAGCTCCTCTTGTTGTGGTGATGCCCCCTCCCCCAACCATTAAATGATTTTCTTGCTACTTCATCACTGTAATTTTGCTACAGTTATGAATTGGGTGAGCCCTGTGAAAGGGTCATATGACTCCCAAAGGGGTCGCAACCCACAGGTTGAGAACCACTGCACTAAGGGTTCCCCTCCCAGGCAGCCCTACCAGTGTCTGGTGTGCATAGTTCTGTGAGGTGAGAGAAATGGACTTAGTATCTGCTTCTGGTGACAGTTGATGTGGGTGGGCTTTCTCCCTATGTCAAATCCCTCTGGAGCCATTTGTCACCACAACAGAGGGAGCCATGCCCAAAATCAAGAAAAGGATGCAGCACAGCAGGACAGAAAGCAGAACAATGATTGAATAAGCACAATTCACTTCAATCATAAATAGGGTGCCCTTGAGATGTGAGGAAGACCCCAGTCTAGTGACATTAGATCAGGTTTAGGGATTGAGTGAAGGGACCCCTCTTGGCTCCCCTCAGCCCCTATTTTGCTTTCCCATTGACCCTGACCCTTGCATCGTGATTGGTCCTTATTCCAGCATGATGGTTGGTTTCATAACCACGGCATATGGGAATGTGTTAGTCGATAGGTTATACAGCCACAGCCTCTGGAATGGGTAAGTGAGGAGGCGATTTGGACTCGCTCATGCAGACCTCTAGTTGTCCTCGACATGACTGGTAGAATGGATCATGTGAAGTGATTTGAGATCGGCGCAGAGATCTGATAGGTCATGCAGACTTCTAGCTGATCCTGGCAGTACCCTATTTTAAGGAAACAGAATGTTTGGCGTTTAAGTCGTATTTGAGCTTAATTTTTGAGCAATAGGCTGTGGCTCACAGTGAGAGTCTATGTGGAGACCCTAAATCCATTTTGAGGGGCCACCGATTCAGCCGCCATTGAGTTCTTTCCTACTGCTGACTGGCAGTGGAAAGCTTGTCCCTCAGGCAGTGTGCTTGCGTCCACTCCCAGGGCCAGACTCAACGATATACGGTAGTGTGCACATCCCAATGAAGGTCCCGCTCATGCTCTCACAGGCCCTCCTGAAACTCCATGAATTGATCTGTCTTCAGTCACAATTTTGTGACAAAGTTGTTTGTTTTCTATGTCTTATTTAAGTTTTCAGGAGCCCAGGTGGGAATGCTGGATAGTGTTGGACTATTAAGAGCAAGGTCGATGGTTCAAGCCACTAGTCATTCCACAGGAAAAAGATTAGGTTAATGCTTCCTGTAAAGGTAGCAACTTCAGGATCCCTACACAGAGTCACTATGAGTCAGAGTCAGCAGGACAGTTTGGGTGTCATTTTATTTAAGTAACTGTGGCTGTGGGTCCTTCCGACACCATTGTGGCCTCATGCGGATGCTCTCCTTCATCCAGAACAGCAGTTTGTTCCTTTTTCTTGTGTAAAAATTAGCAAAGGAGTTCCTAACAAAATATAGTTGAATTGGGAGACTTTTCCCCCTAAAAACAAAGTAAATACATAAATAGATGAGACTATGGTGCTAATAACCAGTTGGAGAGTTGAGAGAGCTGAACTCTCAATCCTGATAGAAACCCATTGTGACTGAGCACTTGCTCAAGGTCATCCACAGCCTATGAGTTTGAGCCTATATGTTGGGGAGTAATTGTGTACATAAAGTTAACAATTTATCTTTCTAAAGATTCTGTCTAAAACTTACTTTAAATAATAAGTTTTCCCCTGGGGTAGGTAAAGTTCAGGAGGTTTAACACCCTAGTATCCACCCTCTCTCAGCATTCATCATGTTAGGCCAGAGGAGGCAAATCACACCCACTACCCAGGGAGCACTACTTCCAAAAGCACATTGCCTGTTCCGGGGCAGAGGGGAGGTACCCGAACCAGAAATGCTGACAGAGTGGAACCAGAGAGCTCAGGCCCCACCTTCCCGAGGGAGCAGCTGTGATGGTTCACTTCTGGATGAATATGATTAAGCAAAGGACAAGGGCATGACTTGGGCAGCACGAAAAGCAGATGTGCAGAGGTTGTTCACTGCATTCCAGAAGTTCACACACGCTACGGAGGCTCCTTGGCCCAATGGCAGGAAGTCATTGGTGGCTTCCACCTTCAATCCCAAAAGGTCACTGCCGTCCAGTGAATTCCAACCACAGTGACCCTATATGGAGTGTTCAAGACTGTAAATCTTCATGGGAGCCAGCAGTCTCATTGTCCCCCTTGGGACAGGGAGCTAGCAGCCCGTTTGCCACCAGGGCTCCTTCCTCTCTAATTCTGGATCCAGTCCCTCCGAATATCCTGCCCTGCCCTTGTCTAGGCTTCTTAAATGTGTTCCACGCTGCTTATGTTAGTCTGGGTGCATTCGAGAAACAAATCCACAGAAACAAGTATGTATAAGAGAGTTGTATGTAAAGGGTGAGTGCACATCAAGAAAACATGCTCGCATGTGCTTATACACCTGCTTTGTCTTCAGCGATCATGTCAGGGTAGGCTGGTGTGCTTTTTCCATGTGGGCTTTGTTGTTTCTTAGCTAGATGGCCCCCTGTTTATCTTCCAGCCTTTAAGACCCCAGACGCTATATCCTTTGATAGCCGGACACTATGGTGCTTAACTACTACACCACCAGTGTTCATTAGCATGTGACTTATCTCCTGTCATTCACACTAGATACTCAAAATAGCAGGAGACTAGGTTTCTCCTTTGTGGCCACACCAGGTACTGACAGAACCAAGAACAGAGACACAGTTATATATCTTGATTATCATTTGCATATTATATGCCAGGAATCCCTAGGAAGTGTCTTGGAATTGTTCTACTCTGGTTCAAATTTCACACACCCTCCCAGTTTCCATACTGACTCTGCCAAACCAGTAGTAATTGATTTGCACCGCCTATCAACTTGAAGAAAACACGCTATGCCAGATATAGAAGTGGACATACTTGGTACCCAGAAAACCTGTTCAGTGTTTTGAGGGCGGCTCAGCAAACACAATGGGCACAGTGATTAAGCATTCAGCTGCTAACACAACGGTCTACTCTGTAGTGGTTCTGAAAGAGAAGGATATGGTGGTTGACCCCCCAAAAAGAGTTACAAACTTGGAAACCCTACGGATATTTGTATAGGGTCGCTATGTGTTCCAATTGAGATGATTGTCATAGGTTGGGTTTGGTTTAACCCGTCTTACTAAGGAGACTCCTTCTTTACACGCGATCAGTTACTTTAGAGGAAAAAGACATGCCTGTCCCAGAACAATCCAAGGACTGGTAAAGGCAACACCCACAAAGACACTCCCTCTGCCTGCCTAACTCTAAAATGCTGCCCATAAAACACTCTGCCTGGTAATATCTGGGCAGCACACTGGGGAGGTGCAGCAAATGTGTGTTGAATGTATGAGGCCATTTCATAGTTTGGCTGCACGATCAGGGTGTCTGTCACAAAGCCGATCTCTTTGACTCCACTTCTCAGCAGAGATGAACACAAGCTTCCCGTTTTTTTCTCGGAAATGTCCTTGTCAAATAAAAGTTCCTTGTAGATCAGTAACTTGCCACAGAGCAAAAGATATGCGAAGAGGCTCATCTTTCTCCTGGCTATGAAATAGAATGGCAGGCCCCTCCTTTCAACACACACACACACACACACACACGCACACACACGCGCGCACACACACCCCTGCCTTACAACTACATTCAGTTGATTATCAAAAAAAGCTCTACAACCCACCTATGAGTTTTTCTTCTCCAGAGGAATGACAGATTTATATACCCTGCATTGTCTTTTTTTTAATTGAATTGCCCCAGTTCTCCTCACCTTTCCTTAGATAGTGCAGTTAACTATTAGATGACTTCAGATATTGAAAACTAGTATTGATTTCCAGTTTGTGTCACGTTTGGCTTTGAGCACCCTCCACTTCTCTAGTAAGCTTTCCATTGCTTTGGGGAAATTTTCTCTCTCTGAATTTTTTTATGTGAGGGGGGGGAGGGTAATAATCAATGTGCCTATGGAGGACTATCCTTCATGACCTAAACTCATTAAGGGGCAGTGCCTGATGGAGCATCAGGTTGGAGGAAGGCTTATTAACAACCTGCATTATACAGATGACACAATTTTGCTGAAAATGAGAAGGACTTGATTCACTTGCTGATGAAGATGAAGGATTAAAGCCTTCAGTTTGGATTATGACTCAAGGTAAAGAAAGCCCAGACCCTCACATCTGGACCTATTGATAACATCATGATAAATGAAGGAAAGATCGAAATTGTCAAGGATTTTGCCTTGCTTGAATCCACAATCAATTCTCATGGAAGCAGCAGAGAAGAGAACAAATGACACATTTCACTAGTCAAATCTGCTACACGAGACCTCTTTAAAGTGTTGAAAAGCAAGAGATTACTTTGAGGACTGGGGCGGGTTGACCCAGGCCATGATATTTTCAACTGTCTCATATTCATGTGAAAGTTGAACACTGAATAAGGAAGACCAAATAAGAATAGATATATTTGATTAATAGTGATGTAAAAGAGCAATGACTGTACCATGGACTGCCAAAAGAACAAACCCATCTAACTTGGATGAAGTACAGCCAGAATGTTCTTCAGGGCAAGGATAATGATTCTTCGCCTTAACTTTGACATGTTGTCCGGAGAGATCAGTCCCTGGAGCAGGACATCGCATTCTGGAAAGTAGAGGAGTAATGAAAAAGAGGTAGGCCCTCAACAAATGGGATTGACACAGTGGGTGCAACAATGGGCTCAAACTTAAGAACAATTGTGAGAATGGTACAGTACCGGGCAGTGTATGATTATGTTGTATGTATGGTCACAATGAATCCAAACCCTCCCTATGACACTGAACAACAACAACAACAACAACAACAACCTGACTGAATCCTCTGGGAGGACTCTTGAATGTGAGAAAAATGGAACGAAGCCAGAGGAAGGATTGGAGGATGTCTTAAGTTCCTGTCTTAATCTCCTTAACCAAAAATTATCCAACAACTCAGTAGCCTTAAAACACTTTTCCCCCTGCTTTGGAGCTTACAGGTTCAAATTTGGGGTGCGACTCTAGGTCAGGGTCCTTCTTTGTGGATACCAGAAAGTTCCTTGGCATTCCTCGCTATCTTTCTCCCCGTACTGTGTGTTACTGGGTCTATCCTGGCCTTTAACTCAGAAGTGTTTAGGTTTAGGCTCAAGCCTATTCTCATATGGCCTCATTTTTTTTAACATTTTATTAGGGACTCATACAACTCTTATCACAATCCATACATATACATTCATCAATTGTATAAAGCATATCTGCACATTCCCTGCCCCAATCATTCTCAAAGCATTTGGTCTCCACTTAAGCCCTTTGCATCAGGTCCTTTTTTTTCCCCTCTCCCTCCCCGCTCCCCCCTTCCTCATGTACCCTTGGTAATTTATACATTGTTATTTTGTCATATCTTGCCCTATCCCGAGTCTTCCTCCCCACCCCCCTTCTCTGCTGTCCCTCTCCCAGGGAGGAGGTCACATGTGGATACTCATAATCAGTTCCCCCTTTCCAACCCACTCACCCTCCACTCTCCTAGCATCGCCCCTCTGACTGACCCATCTCCTCTTCTAAACCCCTCTATGAGGGGATCTCCAGTGGCCATGCGTCCTCATTTATATTACAAAAGAACTCCCTTCTTTTCAAACAGGATCATGTCCACCAAGGCTCAAATTTCTCACATATTTTGAGGGGGCTACAGATCAATCCATAATGGTTCTTTTGGGTAGCTGTAACAAATGGCTACCAATCGAGTGACTTAAACAGCAGGCATTTGTTCTCTCACTTTTCTGAAGGGCAAAGGGTTAAAATTAAGGTGTGGGCAAGATTCATTCCTTCTGAGAGCTCTGAAGCAGAATCAAAGTAGCCTCTCTCTGCTTCTGGTCACTGCTTCTAATCCGTGATATTTCTTGGCTTATAGATGCACTGATCCAATCTCTGCCAGTGTCTTCACACGGGGTCTCTGTGTGACCACTCCTCTTCTTATAAGAACACACCAATCAGTGCATGTAGCATCCATCTGAAATCTAAACCCAGAAAGATGGAGCTCTTGAAATCCTTAACTAAGCACATCTACCAAGACCTCCTCTCCAAGTAAGGACATAGCCTCAGGTTCCATGTGAACATGAATGGGTGTGTGTGAATGTGATTTAATGTACTACATAGGGCACGCTTTGGCCTCAGGAGGAGTGTTTCGCCAGTACCTGCTTCACAGCCCTGAGATTGCCCAGGCATTTGCCACATTTTCTTGTCTTCCCACCGTTTATCCACCATTAGGCCTTTTTCCCTAAGTTAGTCAAGCGTCAGTTTCTGTCACTTGTGATCATGACCCTCCCTCCCGCCCAGGTCACAAATTTAAACTGATACAGGCAGTTTCTTTAATGAGCACTATGTTAACCTGACTAGCAAGCATTGCTAAGGAGGGAGGATGAATCAGCGAGAACCCGCTTGCTTCATCTAGCTTCGGGGCAGTGCACAGAGGATTGATCCCTGAGCCACTAACGAATTTTGCAACTGTCACAGAACAATGCAAATAAGTAAGATCCACATCTGCTGAACACCATCATGAGGTCAAACTGTGTGTAAATAAATGCCTGTTTCAAGGAGTGAGTAAATCCTAAGGTAAGGAGTGACAGGGCTTTGTTGGCATAAACCCAGCAAGGCATTATGGGTCGGATATTAATGAACTCATGCTCCTGGGCCTCACAGAGCCCCAGCTCAACTGCTTCAGCTTGTTGACAAACAAGCACTACCCTGAGAGAGCACTACCATTTTGATGAACAGGGTTGGTTGGGGATGATGCTTCCTAACTTGCATTTTAATACAAATTTGATGCTTCATCTGAGCAATGGGAAAGAGCATTCAGATAAAAGAGAGGGACAAACATCAAGTGACCAGAGGATGAAACTTCTATCTAATCTGTGCCCACTGGAATTGCTTCGTGGGAAGGTATTTTTTGGTGGTGTGGGGTTGTTCCCCTACCCTGCTCCAAGCCTTCCTCCTCATGCCCACCCCCATCCCAGCATACATCCTACTGGGAGAATGCCTCTGAAGAATGAAGTTTTAATAAATCAAGCTTTAATGCACCTGATAGTCTGCCTAAGACCCCTTCAAACTGTAGTCTTTCATTTGTTTTCTTCCATCCTTTTTGAAGAAATGAACATAATGGCAGGTAGTATGTTTCCTTTCCAGGAAAAGCTAATAGAGCCTCTCGCTGCTGCAGTGGGAAGTGAAACATTAAAAGGCCCTCTGTGGCCATGAGACATGCCCACTCTCCAAGAGACACTGGGCAGGTTTGCTGAAGCTCCTCAGAATTGACTAGTGGCCATGGTCCACCCATCTCAACCAACCCAGTCTTCATTTGCACTGCATGCCCTCTCTGAGCTCCAACTGCATGCTTCATTTGAGGATGACAAAGCCTCTATTGTCTGAGAAGATGCGCAGACATATGGACTAATCAATGCTCCCCCTGTCCCCGAGGAGTGTGAAATTCTCCCATCATGACCCACCAGCTTCCCTGGAAATTCCTGTCTTAACTCAGGCACTTAATAACATTGGCGTCTCTGCTTCCTTCCTTCTTGCACAGCCCCCAGGCATTAACTGTCATACTTCCTCTCCCTAAAATATACTTTGAATCTATTCACTTCATGCCATCCCTACTGCCCCAAGGTGTGTCTTGCATTGACTATAAAACTAGATTCTGTATCCATTTTCCAGGGCTGTCAAAACAAAGCATCGTAAATCAGGTGGCTTTTAAGAACAGTCCACCACCTGTCTATCAGTTCGTGGTGCAGTGGTAGCTAGAGTGTTGCTGTGAAATTGGAAGCCGTGCCACCGATATTACAAACCCCAGAAGGGTCAGCAATGATGGGCAGGCTTCAGTGGAACCTCGAGCCCTGTGGTGCTCAACCTTCTTTAATACAATTCCTCATGTTGTGGTGACCCCCAACCATAAAATCATTTTCCTTGCTACTTCATAACTGTAAATTTGCTACTGCCATGAATCGGGTGACTCGTGTTAAAAGGTCGCTGGACCCCAAAAGGGGTCACAACCCACAGATTGAGAACCACTGCTCTAGCCTAAGGCAGACTAGGAAGGAAGACCTGGTGATCTACTTCCAAATATTAAAAAATAAAAGCCTTATGGATCACAACAAAATATGGTCCTATAGATTGCTGGAAGATGAGCCACTGACCTGCACACAACAGCTACAAAAATAGACTCAAACACACCAACAAAGGCCTGCTGAACTCCAAAGCCCTAACAAACCCACTGTCCTCAAGTCCATGCAAACTCATAGCGGCCCTATAGGACAGGGGCGATCTGTGTATTAGTCCGGGTATACTAGAGAAAACTTGAGGGAGACTCATTTGTATGACAGAGAGTTAGTGGTTTTTAAAAATCATTTCCCTATTATTTAATCATTATATGAGGGATTCATACAACTCTTATCACAATCCATCCATCCATCCATAATAAAGCACATTTATACATTCATTGCCCTCATCATTGTCAAAACATTTGCCACATCCCTGGCACCTGCTCCTCATTTTTCTCCTCCCTCCCCACACCCCTCTCCTTTGAACCCTTGATAATTTTATTGGGGACTCATACAACTCTTATCACAGTCATTCCATCCATCCATCCATCCATCCATCCATCCATCCATCCATGCATACATCCACCCATTGTAGGTCAAGTATATTTGTACATGTGTTGCCCTCATCATTCTCAAAACATTTGCTTTCTACTTGAGCCCTTGGTATCAGCTCCTCATTTCCCCACTTCCATCCTCCCCCCCTCCCTCATAAATCCTTGATAATATATCAATTATTTTGTCATCTCTTACACATCAAACATCTAACATCCCCCACTTTTCTGTTGTCCGTCCCCCAGGGCAGAGTTTTTATGTAGATCCTTGTAATCGGTTCATCCTTTCTACCCCACCTTCCCTCCACCCTCTTGGTATTGCCACTCTCACCACTGGTCCTGAAGGGATCATCTGTCGTGGATTCCCTGTGTTTCCAGCTCCTGTCTGTACCAGAGTACATGTTCTGGTCTAATTCTACCTTATAAATCCAGAGAGAGAGTTTTATATCAAACAGTAATTGTACATTAAACAAACGTCCCAGCCCAGTGCAGATCAAATCCATAAGTCTGATATTAGCCCATATGTCTGATACCAATCTATAAATTCCTTTTCAGACCCATAAAACATGTGCAGTGATGCTGAATGCAGGATAATCACAGGCCAATGGGCGGAAAGTCTTGTGGATCCAGTGGCATTGTAAGCATCTCAGTGCTGGCAGCGATCTCTCTGAGGCTTCTTTGGCTTCAGAGGTCTGGTCGCATCCATTTGGCTTGCCTTCTGCAATGTCTCCCAAGGAGTAGCAGAGAGAGAAAGAGAGAGAGAGAGGTGTCTTCCACCTCCAAGGAGGAAGTACCAGATTTCTCAGAGTTCTCAGGAGAAGGCTATGCCCACATAAAAATCTCACTGACTATCTCCAGATTGGCAGCCTAGACTCCACGCCTACACTCCTAATCCTTAACTTGACACAAGATTAGGTGACTACCACAGGCTCCTAATCCATAACAAGCCCATTTATTTTTTCCCTGCATACCGACACCAATCCAATACCCAAAGCTTTACCCAATGGGTGGAGATCTACTTCTAAAACATGAATATAGAAAAATCGCTTTTGCTTGAAGGCTCTCAAAGAAATGCTCACTGAAGACTCCATTCCTATTATCTCACCTCCCCCAAATTAGTCTTCTTCTGGGCTTTCAGTCACACCAAGATCTCTCCTGCCCCAAGGCCTTTACATGCACTGTCATCTCTTCCAAGCCCTGAAGTGCCAAGTTCAAAGTTCCAGTTAATCTCCCTGATCCTGAATTTTAAGAACTGTGTGTGTGGGAGGGAAGGGGTTGGGCTGTTTGTTGAACTGCTGGGTTTTGGAGCCATTTGTTATGCAACCTCATTTTGTCAATGACTGGTTAATTAATGCAGCATTCATTTGCCCTTCTTCCACGCACAGCACATGGCTTGTATCTTTGGGATCACTCTTCCACCATGCTCCATCTCCATGCTTCTGCTGGCATTGACCCAATCTGCCAGCTCCAGGCCTGGCTAGTCAGGGCATGACTTTCCTCTGTCCAAAGGGACTGGGTCAGACTCAGTATGTGACTCATGCTAGGTTAATGATTTCTAACCCTAAAAAATGCCCCAGGAACAATTGCCCCATTGCCAATGAGTCCATTTTGAATCATAGAAGGTCCCTGTGGGGTTTCTCAGACTGTAAATATTTATGTGAGCAGAAAGTTCCATCTTTTTCCCTATGAGGTAGCTGGTAGGGTAGCACTGCCAACCTTGCAGTTAGCAATCCAATGCTTACCTGATAGTACCACCAATGATTAGAAAAGAAAAGAGCCTCTCTCTAATAGAATTCCTGAGCTTCTAGATAAAACTACAACTGTCATCAGGAAGCCTGCGTGAAACTCAACAGGAAACAGCACTGAAAGGAAAAGGTTCAAACTCTGATGGTATCAACTGAGTGCCAGAACCCAGCTATTCCTGATACTCTGTCCCCAGACTTACAAATTCCATAAACCTACCCATTAATTTCTTCTCCTGCTCCTTCCCTTCTCACGCCCCAAGGTACTTTGACTTAGCTTTGAAGGCACTCACAACTTCACGGGTTCTGCCTTGCACAGGTGTCTGCTTGCTTCCAGTTCAGTCCTGACATTGTCCCTATCTTTAGCCATGTTAGGCTTGCGTCCTAGAGCTTTCCTTTGCTTGTCTCCCTATTGCTCTTGTCCTATGAAGTCTGTGGCTTTATCTTTAAGTCTAAGTCCTGCCCTTTCACTTTCGTAGAAATCTGTCTCTGTATCTTTGCTCGTTGGCAGGTTGTGTCCTTCAAAGATGACTGTCCTAATGTTTCACATCGCACATTCTCTTGTGACAAGATAAGTTTGTGTTCACTTTTCCAGAAACAGGGCCTGCTTTCCCTCTTCCTTGCATCTTGGCAGGCCTTTGACTATGGCAGAAGTGTTGCTCTGTGACTTCCACCTGGTCGTATTGGGTTGTTCACAATTGGGACCATGTCAGGATGTTGCAAGGAAGACCAGGCCAAATGAAAATGTCACATATAGGGTTCTTCTTGAGCTCCAACCAATGGAAGTATCAGTCGTGTGAGGGAGTGAGTCTTAAGAGAGCTGCAGCCTCTGTCCTTTGAGCTACCCCAGCTAATGCTTGATGAAGCCAAAACTAGTGTCCTCACTGAGCTCTGCCCAGATTGCAGATTTGTGAGCAAAATTGATATTATCATTACTTTAAGATGTTATTTGTGGGGATACTTAGTGTTAGCAGCAGATCATCAGAATACTGCCTAATCAGACTGCATTGCCAGTTTTTTTCTCTCTCCATATATGTATATATACATAGATATAGATATATAGATATCCTCCACTCATCTGTCAGTTGGTTGTACTATAATGGTTTGTGTATTGTTATGATGCTGGAAGCTCTGTTCCCAGAATTTCAAATACCAGAAGGATTGCCCATGGTGGACAGGTTTCAGTGAAGCTTCTAGACTAAGACTGACAAGGAAGAGGGGCCTGACAGTCCACTTCCAAAAATTACTGAAAGAAAACCTTATGGATCACAAGAGAACACTGACTGACTAATGTGTTTTGGACACATTATCAGTGGACAATTGCTAGAGGAAGACATCATATTTGATGAAATAGAGGGACATGGAAGATCCTTATTGAGGCAGATTGACCTAATCGCTGCAACAATGGGCTTCAACATTCAGGAATATGTGACAATGGTGCAAAATCAGACAGCACTCCATTCCATTTCATATAAGATCTCCATGGATCACAGTAGACTTGATCGCACTCTCTATGTTTGTCTTCAGTGACTTCCCATAGGGCTTCTCTGCCTGGCAGCCTCTATTTTCATGCTTCCAAATGGGGAGCACAACAGGTCCATAGTCACTGCTATTCCCCTCAATCCCCAGATCAAGTAAGGAGGCATGAAACTAACTATGTTGTTCTCTTTGCCTTGTCTCTCTTCCTTTTCCCCTCATCCAACAGGGCTAGAGGGGGTAAATACTTACCTTGCAGTCTAGAAGAGAATTTCTTCCACACCAAAATCTTCTCCTTCCTCAAAAGGCACATACATGCTTTTCTCCTTGTTTTGAATTAAAATGGCAGATGGGATGGTAGGAAAGAAAATGAACTAGTCTAACAGAATGGCCAAACAGATTTACCTTCCACATAAGAATGCAAATAACTCCTCAATCTTGTTATAGAGTCATGATATGATGAGCTCCATCAAAGCAGAGTAGAACACCACCTAGGTCAGACCAGAAAGACCATATTGAGTTGATTTTGTATGAGAGATTCTAGTTGCTAATTATACTTTTCATAACAGACAGATGGCAGGTATAGAAGCCCAGAGTTAAAATGTCTTTATCTAATTGCCTGCCTAAATATATATTTGCAATATGGTCTACAAAGGGAATACTTTCTTTACCTTAAATTCCATTTCTTTTTCCCCTCTTTTATGTAATTTTATTGAAGTATCATTGATGTACAATAAACCATAGTGTGTTTTGCTCTTTGAGGTTTTTAAAAAGAATCATTTTACTGGGGGCTCCTACAACTCTTATCACAATCTATACACACATCCACTGTGTACATTTGTTGCCATCATCATTCTCAAAACATTTGCTTTCTACTTGAGCCCTTCATAGTAGCTCCTCATTTCCCCTCCTTCCCCCTCCCCCTCCCTCATGGACCCTTGATAATTTATAAATTATTATTCTGTCCTATCTTACACTGTCCGACATCTACCTTCACCCACTTTTTTGTTGTCCCTCCCTCATGGAGTAGGTTATATGTAGATCATTGTAGTTAGATCCGTCTTTCTACCCCACCTTTCCTCCAGCACTGGTCCTGAAGGGGTCATCTGTCCTGGTTTCCCTGTGTTTCCAGTTCCTATATGGACCAGTGTATATTCTCTGGTCTAGCCAGGTTTGTAAGGTAGAATTGGGATCATGATAGTGGGCGCGGTAGAATTTAGGAACGAGAGGAAAGTTATATGTTTCATCGTTGCTACACTGCATCCTGACTGGCTCATCTCCTCCCAGCGACCCTTCTGTAAGGGCTTGTCCAGTTGCCTACAGATAGATATTGGATCCCCTAACTGTACCCCCCCTCATTCACAATGATATGATTTTTTTGTTCTTTCATGCCTGATACCTGATCCCTTCTACATCTTGTGATCACACAGGCTGGTGTGCTTCTTTCATGTGCACTTTATTGGTTCTGAGTTAGATGGCCACTTGTTAACCTTCTAGTCTTTAAAACCCTAGACTCTTTATCTTTTTTTTTAATTAATTAATTAATTAATTAGTTTTTTACATTTTATTAGGGTCTCTTACAACTCTTATCACAATTCTTACATATACATATACATACATTAATTGTATAAAGCACATGCGTACATTCTTTGCCCTAATCATTTTTTTAATCTTTTTATTGGGGCTCATAAGGCTCATCACAATCTGTACATACATCAAATGAGCAAAGCACCCTTATACAATCGTTGCACTTGTCACTCTCATAATTCCCCTTCCACTTGGGTTCCTGGAATTAGCTCACCTTCCCTTTTTTCCCCCCCATTCTCCTCCCTCACTGATCCCACCCCTGGTCCCTTGATAGTTTATAAATAATTATTATATCTTATCTTACACTCCCCGGCGTCTCCCCTCACCCGCCTCCCCCTTGCAAATCTACCAGAGAGGAGGTTACACATAGATCTCCGAGATCGGTTCTCCCTTTCTACATGCCCTTCCTTCCTGGTGTCACCACTCCCACCGCTGGTGTTGAAGGGTTCGTCTGTCCTAGATTCCCTGTGCCTCCAGATCCCCACTGCACCGCTGTACATCCTCTGGTACAACCAGGTCCGCATGGCAAGGTAGAATTGGGGTCATGATGATTGGGAGGGGAGGAAGAGTTCAGGAACTAGAGGAAGGTTTTGAGTTTCATTGTTGTTACACTGAACCCTGTGTGGCCCATCTCCTCCTCACTACCCCTCTGGAAGGGGTGTTCAGCTCTCTACAGGTGGGCATTGGGTCCCCATCATGCACTCCCCCTCTTTCACGGTGATGTGATTCTCACCACCACCCCACCATTGATGTTGGAGACCTGGTCTCCTCTGTCCTTCATGGTCACCTATGTCGGTGTGCTGCTTCCGTGTGGACTCGGTTGCTTCTGGGCTAGATGGCCGCTTGTTTGCTTTCAAGCCTTTAAATCCTCAGAGGCTATATCTCTCAGTAGCCGGGCACCATCCGCCTTCTTCACCACACTTGCTTATGCACACTTTCGTCTTCAGCCATTATGTGAGGAAGGTGATCACACAATGATTGTTTTTGTTCCTTTGTATCTGCTACATGGTTCATTCAACACCTTGTATTCGCTTAGGCCGTGTGCTTCTTCTCTGTGGGCTTTGTTGCTTCTGAGCTAGATGGCCGCTTATTTGCCTTCAAGCCTTTAAGACCCCAGACGCTATATCTTTTTTTGATAGCCGGGCACCATCAGATTTCTTCACCACATTTGCTTACACACACGGCTGTCTTCAGTGATCATGTCGGGAAGATGGGTATCCTGCAATGGCTGCTTAGCAGGGCGAGGTGCTATTGTATTGGGGGATTATGCATGAGGAGGCCCAATGTCCATCTGCTACCCTACTACTGAACATATAAATATATGCATATAAATCTATTGCCCCCATAATCATAAATATATTTACATATGTACATGTCTGTATTTAGGCTTCTCTGTATGCACTTTGCCTCCTACTCCTTTCCTCTATTTCCTTTCGATTTCCTCCCGACCCATTACCATGTTTGGCCTTCATTCTGGATTCAGTAGTTCCTCTCAGATCCCTTGCTCTTGGTCACTCCCTTCCAGTCCTCCCCTCCCCTCCCTCCTCTGGTTTTGAACCATTCGCTGTTCCCTTGTTCCTGTTTTGGGCGACACCTCCTCCCTTCCCCTACCTCCCACGCTCTCATGTCCCTCCAGGACCATTGGTCCTTTGGTTTTCTTCTCTCATTATTTGTCCAGCCTATCTTGTCTAGGTTGACCTGCTGACATAGTAATATGTGCATACAAATGGATATGACTTTGACTGCACCCAAGTGGCCCATAAGAACATGGCTTTGACAGAAACAACATCGACACGCTGATAAGCAGAAAAGCCACTAACATACAAAATTTACAAGGTAAAAAACAAAACAAATTAAAAAAGACTAAGCAAAAAGATAGCAAATATTAAAAGAAAAATTGCTAGTAGTTCAAGGTCCTTTTGTTGGCCTTTAGACCATCCTTTATACTCCCTTGGGCTCCCTTTGCTCTGCTTCCTCCCCTGCTCCATTGCACGCCCCCAGTGTTTGCCTCAGTGTGGCGGGGTCAGCTCAGTCGCCCATCCCCCATTGTATCTCAGGTGCTGTCCCATGTAGGGCCATGTGTTGGTGCAGGATGTCGTATCTCCTAGTGTGGTCAGCTGAATGGTCCTCTCTGTATGACGGGCCATCTAGCTGGTCCTTCGACTTTGGGCTTGGTGGACCCAGGTGTACTCCACTACGTCCTTTCTGCTTCTTTTGTTTCAGCTTCCTTCTGGATGTGGTGTGGTGGGTCAGTTCCTTTCCCAATCCAGACGATCTATTTTTGTTTTCTGTGTATTCCCTTCGAGACGGGCGTCGACCTAATTCTGGTTTGGGCCGGCTTGTCGTCCAGCCTCTTTGTGTAGACCTCTGTACTTTGCGTTGCCCTCCTTGTTTGGTGTGTCGTGTTGGGGTCCGTATGCATGTTCCAGATCTGTGGGGACACAACCGATACTCTCTCCTGGGTGGGTTAGTACCCTGCCCCCCCCATACCATCCATTCAGATTCTCCCCCTCCCGGTTCTCCCTCTCCCTACCCCACTACTCCTTCTTTATGCTGGGCTCTCATGTACCTCCCTAGGTGTGGCCTGTCTTCCCTCCAACTATCTATGCTTCCTCCCGTTTATTGTGGGATGGATGTTTATTCTTCTATTTCTGTCATGCTGATTGTACTTACCTCAGGGGACTCATGTTGTACCTGTCCCTTTGGGTCTGGCTTACCTTGCTTAACATAATTCCTTCCAGCTCTTCCCATGAAATAACGTGTTTCATGTGCTCATCGGTGCTTTTCAGTGCTGCATAATACTCCATTGTGTGTATGTGCCAAAGTTTGCTAATCCACTCGTCTGTCGATGGAAACTTAGGCTGTTTCCAAGTCTTTGCTATTGTGAATTGTGCCGCAATAAACATTGGAGCGCATATGACTGGTCATGTTTTATTTGCTGCTTCAACTGGGTATATGCCCAGTAGAGGGATGGCTGGGTAGTAAGGTAGATCAATTTCCATTTTCTTTAGGTATCGCCAGATTGCTTTCCACAGTGGCTGTACAAATCTGCACGACCACCAGCAGTGGAGGAGGGTTCCTACTTCACCACAGCCCCTCCAACATTTTATCTTTTGATAGCTAGGCTCCATAAGCTTTCTTCACCTCATTTGTTTATGCAACCACCTTTTGTCTTGAGTGATTGTCTCGGGAAGGTTACCATCATGGAATACCAGTTCCTTAAATTCCATATCTATAGGCTTAAGTCTTGCCCACAGGAAGCTTATTTTTATTTTATCCCTTGAACAAAATCTTGCAATAATTTTCTCTTTTTGGGTAAGTCCATCCTCAATCACTTATCCTTTAACATTTACAAGAATTTATCTGTAACCAACCCCATTTACATAGTCTCATTCATGCTATTTCCACAATAATTTCTAATAACCCTATTTTTAGAATCGGCAGAAAGCATCAGCATCAATATCCCATTGCCACTGAGTTGATTTCAACTCATGGGTACCCTATAGGACAGAATAGTATTGCCTCATGGGTTTCCAAGGCTGAAAAAAAATCTCTTTATTGTGAGTTGGGTGAAGGTTTACAGAATACATCCTTTTTCTATTTGACAGTTCACACATATTTTGCTTCATGATATTGACTTCAATCTGCTCAACGTAATATCACTTATCGCACTTCCTCCTTGTATTTCCTGTTTCCATTCCCCCTTCTTTCCTGACCCTTCTGAAGTTTATCTTTGAATAAATTATATCCTTTTGATTCAAATATTTGATTAGTGATACTTTTTACCTTATAGATCTACCTATTGTTTGGCTGAAGATTGAGCCAAGGGAGTGAGTTCAGTTCCAGATCTGAAGGTGCCTAAGGACAACAGTCTTGTGGGTTCCAAGAATCTCTCTCTGAGAAATAACCCTGAACTTTTAAAATAAGTTTAAACTTTGTTGCACATATTTCTCCTTTTCTATCCCAAAATTCAAAAGCAAACTCATTATCATTGTGTTGAAGCTGACTCATAGAGTCCCTACAAGATACCATAGAACTTCACCCTTTGATTTTCCTAGGCTTAAATCTTTACCAGAGCAGAAAAACTCATATTTCTCACATGGAGCAACTGATAGGGTAGAACCACTTACTTTGTGGTTAGGAGCTAAATGAGGAGTCCACTCTGCCATTAGAGCTCGTTTAGAATGCTATGCAGGATTCCCTAATGCTCACCCTCTCAGATCAGTTGGTAGTGGTAATAAATGTATATCTTAAGGGGGTCAGACTGCCACATCGTAACTCTTCCTTGGAAAATATGGTGGGTTTGAACTGCTGATTGATTAGCCCTTAAGTGCTTAATTAGAGCCTCACCAGGGTTCTCCTTAACATCAGAACAGTGGACACTTATTGGTTTATCTTGCTGATCTCTGTTCCCTAAAAATTGCACCTGACCTGATCCCACCACACCGAGGCAATGCACTGGGGGAGTGCAGCGGAACAGCAAGGGAATGGAGTGGCAAGGTCCCCAGGGAATGCTGAAAGTGGACTTTGGGGTCAGGGCGTGGTGCCCCAACAGACTGGACTGGAAAACGCTCCTAAGGGCCAGCAAAGATCCCTGAACTAACTACAAGCTTTTCTCTTGCGAACTGTATTGTTCTGTTCTTTTTCAGTGGTTTGTTTTGGTTGTTTTGCTGTCTGGTTATATACTGTTGCTTTGTGTTCCTCTGTCTAGTTTTCGTGCATGTTAGTGACTCCACAGGTCTGTCTGAATAGGACAGGCTGGATGAACTATCTGGAGGAAAAACAACGGGACCGACAGTTCCGGGGGGACTTGGGGTGGGGGGGAGGGGGGGTAAGGAAGTGGTGTTAACAAACCCAGGGACAAGTGAAAAACATGGGACCCCAAAGGGTAGAGAAGGGGGAGTGGCAGGCCTGGTGGGAAATGATCAAGGGTAAGGTTGCTTAGAGAAGAGGTATACTCTAGCCCAGGTGGCAATGAAGCATGGTAGTAGGGCAGGAGGAAAGTCAAGGGAGATGGAGGAAAGAGCTAGAAGTCAAAGGGCATTCATGGAGGTCTAGACAACGACATGTACATGCAAATATATACAGGAGGTTGGGGAAATAGATCTTTGTGTCTATATTTAGAGGTCAAGTATTAAGGTGGCAGAAGGACCTTGGGCCTCTACTCAAACACTCCCTCTATGCATGAATACCTTCTTTTATTAAATTGGAACTCTATGATGCTCACTCTCCCGACACAACAGCTGGAGCCAACATGGGTGAACAAGTAAATGTGGTGAAGAAAGCTGATGGTGCCCGGCTATCAAAAGAGATAGTGACTGGGGTCTTAAAGGCTTGAAGATAAACAAGCGGCCATCTAGCTCAGAAGCAACAAAGTCCACATGGAAGAACACACCAGCCTGTGTGATCGAGTGGTCCCAAAGGGATCAGTTACCAGGCATCAAAGAACAAAAAATCATATCATTGACTGCACACCTCCATGATAGGATCGCTGAAGACAAATGGGTGCATAAGCGAATGTGGTGAAGAAAGCTGATGGTGCCCGGCTATCAAAAGAGATAGTGTCTGGGGTCTTAAAGGCTTGAAGGTGAACAAGCGGCCATCTCGCTCAGAAACAAATAAGCCCACATGGAAGAAGCACACCGGCCAGTGCGATCACGAGGTGCCCAAGGGACCAGATATAAGGCATCATGCAAAAAAAAAAAAGATATAAGTGTGTGTATTTATGTGTATTTATGTGTATATGTATATATGTATGTGTATATATATATTATATTAAATGAAGGGGGAAGTGCAGAGTGGAGACCCAAGGCCCAAGTGTCAGCCAATGGAGATCCCCTCACAGAGGGGCTTAGGAGAGGAGATGGGTTAATTAGGGTGTGAGGTAGTATCGATGAAGAACACAGCTTTCCCCCAGATCCTGGATGCTTCCTCCCCCCAACTACCATGATCCGAATTCTACCTTGCAGGGTTGGATAGGACAGAGGCTGTACACTGGTACATAGGAGGGTTGGAGATACAGGGAATCCAGGGTGGATGATACCTCCAGGACCAAGGGCGTGAGGGACGATGCTGGGAGAGTGGAGGGTGAGTGGGTTGGAAAGGGGGAACTGATTACAAGGAGCCACATGTGACCTCTTCCCTGGGAGAGGGACAGCAGAGAAGGGGGGAAGGGAGACCCCGAATAGGGCAAGATATGACAAAATAACGAGGTATAAATTACCAAGGGCATATGAGGGAGGGGGGAAAAGGGAGGGAGGGGGGGAAAAAAAAAAAAAAAAGGAGGACCTGATGCAAGGGGCTTAGGTGAAGAGCAAATGCCTTGAGAGTGATTGGAACAGGGAGTGTATGGGTGTGCTTTGTACAATTGATGTATGTATATGTATGGATTGTGGTAAGAGTTGTTGGAGTCCCTAATAAAATGTAAAAGAAGAAAAAAAAATGTAAAAAATAAAAAAAGAAAAAAAAAAGAAAAGAAGAGAAAAAAAAAAAAAAAAAAAAATTGCACTTCATCCACAGGGTTTTCTTCCACAACACACAGCTGCTAGTGTTTTTGGTTTGTCTTTTCCACATGACTTCACCTTCCTGGTCAAAGCTGATTTGCCCAGGGCTAAACACATAATGAAGACATAGCCATATTTGCACACTACAAAATTTGAAGTGAGACAGCGAACTATTTGTTGAGTTTTTTGAATTACAGAAGTCTAAAAGGAAGTGTTATGATACAGGAAACAGTGAGTTTTGATGTCCAGGATCTATGCTGGGGGCCCAGTTGGCACTCCGAATGACTATTCAAAGTGATGGTATGAATTCTCCTCTTCCATGACCTACACATATAATAGATATAACCACTAAGTCCATGATTTGACAAATGTCTTGTGTGATTGAGTTTGGGTTCCCCATAGGATTAGATCCTGAGACAAAGGTTTTAATTAAGCCATTTTGGGGGAGATATCAATAAGGAAATGGGAAATAGAAAAGGGAAAGAAGGCAGCCAATGAAAAGTACATTATCAAACAATTTAAAATTGTGAGCAACTGGAGGTTAATCTTACTGGAGACACTGTAGAAAATCCACTAGTTATTCTGCCCAGAATGTGAGGGAGTGTGACTATTTGTCCAACAACTCCTATGGGTCATTGGTTAAGGGTTACTCCAGGAAGCAAGAATTAACTCCACATCCTCCTAAGCCATGCATGCTCAGGTACAGTGGTCCACAGAAACTAGAGAAAGCAAGAAGAGAGATGAGCTGGCCATTCGGAATTAGGCTAGCATGCCAAGTTGTCAGACATGTCAGGTGCTTGCACTATCATAACTTGTGAGATATACCACTGGTATTTCAAACACAAGTATAGTTACCCGTAGTGGAAAATTTTCAGAAAAGCTTACAAGCTAAATAGACTAGAAAGAATAACCTGCCAATCTACATCTGAAAAAAATAGTGGTGTTTGTGGAGCACATTGATAGCAGTGGAATATTGTTTCATATAGTGCAGGATGATGAACCCCTCAAGTTGGAAGACACTCAAAATATAATTGGGGAAGAGCTGTCTCCTCAAAGTAGAGTTGACCTTAGTGATATAAAGTTTTCAGGACCTATATTTGTTTATGTGGCAATGACTCAAAATGAGAAGAAACAGCAGTACTGCAATAACCACTTACAAGAAGATGGGATGCATGAAATATGGATGTAGAAAAATTGGAAGCCATGAAAAAATGGAACACATAAAGATCAAACACTCTATGTGTTATTGAACTGAAATAGACTGGTATTGGCCATTTGGAATGTCATAATATTATGGTTTACATACCAGAGTAACAAATTTGAAAGGAATGGATGACATTCATGTTAAAAAAGAGAATGTTTCAACATCGATTCCAATGTTCACCATTGTTAGGTGTAGGATACATTACACCTACAAGGATGAATAATTAATAAAGTTATTATTCAAATTTACACACCAACCACTAATGCTAACAATAAAGCCATTGAGGATTTTTACCAACCTTTTCAGTCTGAAATTGATGAAACATGCAATCAAGATTACTGATGACTTGAATGCAAAAATTGGAAACTAAGGAGGAGGATCACTAGTTAGAAAATATGGCCATGGGGATGGAAGCCATATGGGAGATCTCATGATAGAATTTTCCAATAAGGATGGCTTATTAATTGAACATTTCTTTTTCAGTGATGTAAACAGTAACCATAGACATGGATCATGTATATTGGATAGAAATACACAGGAATTAAATCAACTACATCTGTTGAAATAAACTACTATATATACTCGAGTATAACCCAAGGCAACTAGTTTTACCCCCCAAAGCTGGGGTGCTTTTTCAGCATAAAAAATGTGCTGAAAAAACTAGGCTTATATTCAAGTATTTATGGTATAAAGAAGTTTAATATCATCAGTCACGAGACTGGAGACCAACTGTGGAACAAACCATCAATGGCAAATTCAACTCGAATTCAAATAAAATTAAAACAAATCCCCAAGAGTCAAAGTATGAATTTGAGTATATCTCATCTAAATTAGAGGATACTTCAAGAAGAAAGTTGACACATTGAACACAAATCACCTGAGACGATACGAGTTCTGCAATAATATCAAGAACATCATAAATAAAGAAATTCAAAGATAATTAAAAAGATAGGAACTAAAGAAAAGACAAAATGGGTGTCACCTTGAGTGTGGACTAGCTGAAGCCAATGAAAGAAATGATGAAGTACGAAAAAGATAGAAAGAGAAATATAGAAATAATTGATGAAGTAAAGACGCTGAATAAAGAAGCTGAATATAAAATTTCAAAGGGGAATTCAAAAAGATGGAATAAAGAATTATATTAAAAGGTGCAAAGACCTGGAATTATGACAGCAAAAAATGAAAAGCAAGTGCATTTCATTAGCTGAAAAAATTGAAGAGAAATTCAAAATACAGAATTACACAGATAGCATCAAAAGAAGATGAAAGTGATTCACTGACCACATGAAGCCCAGGCTCCACAGCGCTGAGTCCAGAAGACCAAGATAGCATACGGATCTCACTGCAGATTGCTCTGAAAGTGCTCACAGTAGTAGGCCCTGGATCAACTGGGGAAAATGTAGAACTCAAAATAAGAAGACTAAACTTAGGATATGATAGGCACTAGTGGAATTCCCATTTGACACCTGACCTCACCTCCATGGCTCAACTTTCAGCCCCCCAATAGGAGACCTATACTGTCAACGATGTACAATTCAGAGCCCAGCATTTGTCAGGGAGTTACTCAGAAGGCAGGAAGAAATGGGAATGAAAGACCAATGGAAACGGCAAACAAAGGGAGGGAATAGGAAAAGTAGTATTGCATTGTAGGTATTGCAATCAATATCATAAAACATTGCATGAATTGTAAGGAAAATCAATTTACTCTGTAGATTTTCCCTCACATGACAATCAAAACAGTGTAAAAAGAAAATAAGTCATATGAACGAGTACACTGGTAGATCTTGCTGAAGACCAATTTCCAGTGTTAAAAGATGTCACTTTGAGGAATAAGGCACAGCTGAGCCCTAGTGGTATAGTTGTTACAAACATAATGCGTCAGAACCAACCCAGTTGGGTTGCTCAACACAAGATCAACAGTTCTGCTCCCATACAAAGTTCCAGTACTGGAAACCAACAGGGATATCTCTCCCCTGTCCTATAGAGTTGCTAAGTGTTGGAATCAACTTGATGGCAGTGAACTGGATGTAAGCCAGGCTGACTAGAGACACAAATCAAGTGACATTCATATATGTGCAATAAATAGTTTTCTATCAAGAAGTCATTATAGTATTTCTATTTCAAGGAAATATCCCAGGCCAGTCCAACTCAAGCCCATAAGTCCAACACTAGCCCATAAGTTCCTTTCCAACTTACGCAGTTACATGCAATGATGCAGAATGCAGGGATGTCAAAGGCCAGTGATTGCAATGTCGTGTGGACCCAAGGTCGATGGAAGCATGGCAAGACTCTGGCAGCTCTCAACGTGGCAGGAAGCAGTCAGGTGAATGCAAAAAGAAGGGGAGCTTCCCAGGGCCCTCCTTATGAGAAGGCCATGGCCACAAAGAGGCACCACCAGGCTATGGTGTGATTGACAGATTGGATACCAACCTTACACTTTTACATATCTTCAAACTGACATAAAATCATATAACTATCATACTATGGCATTTTCAATCACCTCATATGTACTTGAAAATGGACAATAATTATGAAAGATAAAATAAAAGTTGATGTCTTTGAATTATGATGCTGGTGAAGAATATTGAATATTCCATGGACTTTCAGAAGAAGGAACAAATCTTTCTTGGTGGAAGTAGAGCCAGAATGCTTCCTAGACGTGAGAATGGCAAGACTTCATATCACATACTTTGGACATGTTAACAGCTGAGCATAGTCCCTAGAGAAGGATATCATACTTGGTAAAGTGGAGTGTTGAAAAAAAGAAGAAGGTCCTCAATGGGATGAATTGGCATACTGGCTGCAAAAACGGTCTCCAACATTAACTGTGAGGAAACAGGCTGTGGGTGCTATGAGTTAGAGCCAAATTAACAGTGTCTAACAATGACAACTCCCCTCCCCCGCCCCATCTGTTAATTTGCTGCACTGTGGTAGCTTGTGCTTTGCTGTGATGCTGGGAGTTAGTCCACTAGTACTACAAATACCAGGCAGGATCACCCACGGTGAACTGATTTCAACACAGCTATCAGACTAAGAACTGACAGGATGACAAAACAATCAGTCCACTTCTGAGGGATTCACCATTGAAAACTTTCTGCATAGCAGTAATATATTCTCTGATATAATGCCAGAAAATGAGCCCCTCAGATTGCAAAACAATCAAAATATCACCGAGAAAGAGAGCTTCCTCAAAGTAGAGTCCACCTTAATGATAACTCAAAACCTCACAACAGGAGCTGTAGATAACATCATAATAAATGGAGAAAATATTGAAGTTATCAAGGATTTCGTCTTGCTTAGATTCACAACTAATGCTCATGGAAACAACAATCAAGAAACCAAATAACATATTGCATTAGGCAAATCTACTGCACATAGCCACTTTAAAGTACTGAAGATCAAGAATTTCACGTAGGATTAAGTTGCGCCTGGCCCAAGGCATGGTATTTTCCGCCACATCTTATGCATGTGAAATTTGAACATTGAATGAGAACGACTGAAGGAGAACTGGTGCATTTGAATTAAGGTACTGACAAAAAAATTACTGAAAGTACCATGGGTGGAGAGAAGAACAAACAAATCTGTCTGAGAAGAAGTGCAGCTAAATGTTCCTTGGAAGATAGGATGGCGAGACCTCATCTCATGTACTTTGCAGATGTTATCAGGACAGACCAGTCCCTGGAGGACATCATACACATTACAGTGGAGGGGTTGCAAAAAGAGGAAGACACCCGATTAAATGGATCGAGACAATTCCTACAACAAAGGGCTCAAACATAACAAAAATTTTGAGTATGGGGCAGGACCAGGCAATGTTTCATTCTGTTGTGTAGGCATTTTTATGAGAGAGAACTAACTTGAAGGCATCTAGCAACAAAGTGTACTAAAGCTTCTGGCACCTTCATTTGCTGATGGATTATAATTCAAAATGAGAAAAATCATTGCAAACATTCATTAATAATCAGAACATGAAACGTGCAAAATAAGAATGTAGGAAAACTGGAAATCATAAAAAACGGAATCTGACCTATAAAGATCAATATCCTAGGCATTGGTGAGTTGAAATAGTCCCTTTGAATCTTAAAATGATAAGAATGACTACGCTGACAATGACAAATTCAAAAGAATGTCTCTTTCATCCTCAAAAAGAGCATTTCTAGATCTATCTTGAAGTGCAATGCTGCCTTTGACAGAATAACATCTATCTTCATACACAAGAAAGGCCTGTTAATTGAACCATTATTCAAATTTTCTCACAAACCACTAAAGCCAATGAAGAATTGTACCAACTTCTTTAGTCTGAAATTGATCACACATGTACTGAAAATGCATTAATAATTGCTGACAATTGGAATGCACACATGGAAAAAAAAAGGAAGGAAGAGTAATTAGAAACTATGGCTTTGGGGATCGAAAAGAAGCTGAAGACTGCATGAAAGCATTATGCAAGAGCAATAACTTCCTCATTGTAAACACCTTTATTCAACAACAGGAGCGGCATATATACATGTGGAATACACAGGAATGGAATTGATTAAATCTGTGAGAAGACATGATAGAGAAGCTCAATATCATTGAGACAATATAAGACCAGGGGCCAACTATGTAACAGAATATCAATTACTAATAAGCAAGTTCAAGTCAAACCTGAAGAAAATTAAAATAAGAATGCAAAAGAGCCCAAATACAGCCTATATTATATCTGTGGTCGGCTGGGGTTTCTAGAGAAACAAACCAGTGATACTGATACATGTAGAAGAAGGAAATTCATATCGATAAAGAATTTTACATTAAGAAGTCCACACAACAAGAAACCCCAGACCAACTCCAGCCCATAAATCAGATACAAACTAGAGGCCCTTCCAGACTCATGAAGCTGTTGGAGGAATAGCCCAAGAAACAGGAAAACCACAGGATGGTGGAGGCAGAGTTGGGAGAATCCAAAGTCAACAAGCAGTTGGCAGGCCACAGACAGCTCTTAGGATCAGCAGGTTTCATGGTGATTGCCATCCCTAGAAGCCAGACGTAGGGTCCAGTGTCTTTTCATCAGGAAGAAAAAAAGTGAGCCCATTCTCCACAGTCTACTTATAGCTATGAAATAGGTCACACCCCCAAGGAGACTGTGACCTGCACCTTCTGAAGGTCCTGGTCAAGCTATATTGACACCAAACCTTACTATCATAATATCTCACCTGAATTTAGAGTCTATCTCAAGAATGGTTTGGACATATTGAACATTAATGATCAGATACCAGAAGACTTGTGAAATAGCATCAAGGTCATCAATCTTTTTTTTTGTCATGTCATCTGTGGCTATTTATTTATTTATCACAAATCATTTTATTGGGGGCTCCTCAAAAAGATCATTATAATACAGTAAAGAAAGAAAATACTACAGTGGATATCAGAGGAGACTGTGAAACTTGCTCTTGAACCTAAAGCAGCTAAGCAAATGGAAAAAATGATGAAATAAAAGAGTTGAGCAGAAAAATTTGAGAGGCCAGCTTGAGAAGATAAAGTAAAGAATTATGTTGTAACGTGTAAAGACCTGGAATTAGGAAAGCAAAAGGAATGAGTACAGTCAGCATATCATAAATTGAAAGAACAGAAAAAACAATCCAAGCCTTGGATTTAAATGTTCAAGGATTATTTATCAAACTATTGAACTTTGCAGGGAGAATCCAAAGAATATGGACGGAGTATACAGAGTCTCTGTACCCAAGAATTAGTTGAGGTTCTACTAGTGCAAAAGGCCAAGAGGAAGTTGAATCTGCAATGTAAGCATTAGTGAAAAGCAAGGAAGGGATAGGAATGGAAATATTTCAACACGCTCATGCAGTGATAGTCCATGTCAAGAAATTTGGAAGATAGCTATCTGGCCAACCAACTGGAAGTGATTAATATTTGTGTCCATTCTAAAGAAATATGACACAACAAAATCTGCAAATTAATTTAAAATAACATTAATATGACATGCAAGTACAATTTTATTGACGATAACTTTAAAAGTAGTTATAGCAATATGTCAACAGGAAGCTGCCAGAAAATTAGGCTGTATTAAAAGAGGGCATGAGGCAAGGTATATCAATGCTGATTTCAGATGGACCTTGGCTGAAAGCAGAGGATACAAGGAAAATGCTTACTTATGTACTATTGACTATGCAGAGGATTTTACTGTGTATCATAACAAACTTTGGGTAGCATATGAATACATATGAGAACAATGGGAATCCCCATACATTTAATTGTGCTCCTGTGGTACCTGTACATGAACCAACAGGAAGTGGTTCGAATAGAACAAGGGGATACTGCGTGGTTTAAAATCAGGAGAGTGTGTGTTGTGGTTATATCCTTTCACCATATGTGTTAGACAGGGTTCTCTAGAGAAACAAAACCAGGACATTTATGATTTGATAGATAGATAGAACACGAAGGAATATAACAGCTAATTAGTCCACATAGCAGTACAGAGGACTCAGTTTATCTCACTTCCATGCAACAGTAAATATGGCAGTACAGCCAGGCAGCAAACTGCAGAACTAGCTAAGGCAAACACACACTGGTCTGGTCACCAGAGAGCAACTGAGAGATAGGTGTGGCTTGCTGAGCCATTTACCTCTTTGCCCACTAATCAAACTGCAAACTTATTAATCCCACATGTTTTTATTGGCCAGGTTGGCACTATAAACCTACCTATCTATCACACTATACTTATTCAAATAATCTGAGAAGCTGCTCTGTATGAAGAAGTTGAGGCATCTGGATTGGAGGAAGAATCATTAACAACCTGTGTTATGCAGATGACCCAATCTTGCTGGCTGAAAGTCAATAGGCCTTGAAGTACTTACTGATAAAGCTCATATAGTACACCTTCAGTATAAATTAGTCTTCAACACTAAGAATACAAATGTCTTCTCAACTTGACAAATATAAACACACAACATCATTACAAATAGAGAAATGTAGCTAAACTCTATTTTACTTGGACCCACAATCAATACTCACAGAAGCAGCAGTCAATAAATCAATGTATTTCATTGGAAAAATCTGTTGTAAAAGACCTGTTTAAAATGTGAAAGAGCAAATGCTTTACTCTGGGGATTAGCAAGTTATGCCTGCTTTTAGCCTTGATATTTTTAATCACCTTAGTTGCATGTGAAAGGAGTCTTAATTTCAGTGTCTGGTATGGGTTGAATGACTAACAGCAAGGTTGGTGGTTCAACCCACTTGCTGCTCCACAGAAGAAAGAGGAAGCT